>NC_142182.1:30858333-31182500 GCF_026936395.1 Plectropomus leopardus | reverse complement strand
TAAAAATAAAATTTAAAAATCTGTCAAAAAATACACATTACACACTGTTAAAACAAAATCATTGTGCAGCACCTGTCCATGAGGCAAATCTGTTAGCCAGCATTTATGTATTATTGAAACATATTGGCCAAGTAGCTGTGTTAGTATTTCAAGTATACACACATTCTTGTGAGCCACATTAGATCGTTTTTTAACTTCTACAGCACTCTGACATAACATTCACCTCAGAAACAAACATGCTGTAAAAAAGAGAATTTACTAATAATTCTTATTTTAATAGCTAAGCATTGTATACACCATAAAGGGATATGTTTATACATGGCACTTTAGGCTGCCCTACACGTTATTGTAGGCCCAGATTAACATGCAGCTCAATTCCATACATGTAGTAAGGGGTCCTTGCTCGATCTCTATTTCAGCTAAGGGTTTCTTGGCCTGAAAAACGTTGGAAGTATCCTAGAATAATTAATCGTTAGTGATTGCAGATCTATTAAAAATGTGTGAAGAAATAAATTCTGAAAATAAAATAAATTATTATAAAAATGATTTCCTTTTGGAAGTTGTGCACTGGGGGACATGACCTACGTATTTCAAAAAATCCTAAATAAAAATAGGATTTTAATATACATTTAGTGTTCATTGTTTATTTAAAGTGTTCACATATTTTTTTAAATTTACAATAAAATACAGTCATAGGCCACTGGACTATCATTCAGTCATGGGAAGTAAAGGGTTGAAGGTTTTCAGATCCTGGTTAGGAAGCCCAGATGAAGGCTGCTCGGGACCTGCAGCAGCTCCAGAGCCTGCGAGGATGGGCAGAAAGGAAACATGACCTGGAAGCGATAATCCGAGTCGACCATCAGCTGTGTGGATCCTTCACGATCTTGTAGTAATGACTGCAGCAGGGAACAGATTGGCATAATTAGTATAGTACAGTATGGCAGATGAACAAATATTTTAATTTATTATTTTTACACTAAACTGTATTTTAAAGACACAGTTCACCTCCAAATTAAAAATACAGATTTATTTCCTCTTACCTGTAGTGCTATTTATCAGTCTAGATTATTTTGGTTTGAGTTGCTGAGTGTTGGACATATTGACCATAGAGATGTCAGTCTTCTCTCCAATAAATGGAACCAGATGGCACTCAGTTTGTGGTACTCAAAGTGTTTTTTTAAAAACTCAGCAGCAATGTCTCTACAGAAATAATGACCCAGTTACTCAGGATAATCCCCAGAGCTTGTTGTGAGTAGTTTCAGGAAGAAACTATTTTCTTTTCACCAAACTACATCTTCAGAGTGATTTATCATGCAGAAGAAAGCATGAATCTACTCATGGACACTCGGTCTTGTGACAGCGCGGGATGTAAACATTAATGGCATTTTTCCCAGCTGAGCTTTAAAGTAAGCTAGCTCAATGCCGCTAGGTGAGCTATGCACGCTTCCTTCTGTGCAGAAATAGTTCCAACAAGAAACAGTTTGCAACAAAGTCTGTGGACAACTTAAGTAACTAGGCCATCTCGTCCCATATCTCTATATACTGTATGTAGTTCTCTATATATCTATATATTGCATTGGAGAGAAGGCAGACACCTCTACTGCCGATATCTCCAACACACGGCAATTCACACCAAAACTACATGAATTGATAAATAGCACAACAGGTAAGAGAATAATATGCATTTTTAATTTTGGGGTGAACTGTCCCTTTATATTAGAAAAGCTTGTCACAATAAAATTTTTAAAAATCAGCAATCAAGCTCACCTGAACTTTACGGACAAATGACGATGTCACTCTTTTCTCAAAATCGTCAATGGGTGTGTAGGAGTTCAAAATCTTGACAATCTGCAAATTTGAATGTGAGTAGGTTTTTGTACATAGTGTAGACCTAAATTTCTCTAATATTAAGAATGTGTAGCATGAACAAAGTACCTGAACGGGGTTGAGTTCAGTGCATTTTTCAGTGATCTCATTGGCATCATCATCAGTGGACTTGTTGACCTGCAGTAGCCAGGCGGCCTGAGACAGCGGCCTCAGGGTATCTATAGCATTAGAGCTTTGCAGGTCCTTCTCCTTCAGCCATTCCTCCAGGTAACTGATGTTACACCTACAAAGAGAAGCCATGACCTCATTTTAATTTTGATAGGTGCGACCAGAAATGCACTAAAATATCCCGTCTCTTTGGCAGCCACAGTTTTTGCCCTAAGAGGCTGAAATTTAACATGGAGGTCAAATGTGTATGTGTGAAGTTGTGTGTTTGTGTTCATGCCAAATAGCTTTAAAGGGGCATGGTAATAAAAAGAGTATACTGCAAAAGGTGCATAACTTCCAAATAAATTTACGGACGTGCACAAGATTTTGTGAAAAGACTGGCAGCACATGAATGCACGGTAGCTATTTCAAATTTGCACTTCCTTTAATAAAAACAACCACAAACCTGATTTGCATTCCCTTCCTGCAGGAGCACATATCTTTGCGGAGCATGATATTGTTGAGGGTGGTTGCACCAATAAGGAAGAACATTTGCTTGACAGCCTGTTTGATGAGGCCCTGCTCCATGCCATGCTGGCTCATAGTGGAGTGGAAGACACTGAGCTGCTGAATGATGGTAGAGATGGTGTGCGTCTCCGAGTCCTCATAGATGCTGTTGGACCGCTTCCTGAAGCCTGTCGGCTTCATGCTGGAAATCCCCTGTAAGCTCTCGTGCTCCAACATACCGGGTACTGGTGGACAAGAAAGTAAAGCAGCACATTTTAAGATGCTGATAAAGGTTCAACATCTGCCTGTGATAATAATGATCTGATGAAAAAAATACCTATTGCAGGAGTAAGCGTCTTCTCCATGACCGAGAGAAACTGATGGTAGATTTGAATGGCCAGGTCACTGAGAATCTGTCTGTGCTCAGACAAGTCAAAATTCTTCAAGCAGTTCTTTTTCTGGCGAGGAGTATTTTGTTTCATGAACTCCTTTTGTGGACAGAAAGCAAAACAAGAATGTCAAAATATGCCTGCTACCGTATGTGATAGTATTGGCAAAACAACAGTGCAAATAGGATAAAAACAGTAAATTCCGACCTCCTCCCCGCTGTACTGCTTCAGGCAGTTGAGCAGCTGATATGTGTTTGAGAGCCAGAACGACAGCAGCTCAAAGTCTTTGTGGTAATTCTGAAACGAAAAAAACAATCATGTTGCTTTCATTTCTTTTCAGCAACCTAATTAGATATTTTTTCTAATACTTGTGTCTATACTTGTGACATGTTATTCTACTCATAAAACAAGTACATTTTTACTTTTGCAATAAATTTCACAAAGTGAAATAATGAGTAAACTAAACTGCCGTCAACATTCAGGCTACCTAATCTCAGATATGGATATGAGTAATAGCTTTTGGATCGCGTCCATTATATGTTTAGCAAATACAAATACAGTTGAGATAAAGGCTACTAGAAAGAGAATTAACCTCACCATGACGACCTTTTTGACACCTCCGATGATCCCGTTCATAAGAGACTTGAGTTTGAATTCGTCGTTCAGGTAGTCAGCGTGGCGGACGCACATGAAGAGGATGTAAGCAGGCAGGACAGGGATCATACTGACTGCCACACCTTTGGGCTTCAGGTCTATAAGCACAAGTTTCATGTATGTGTTATTTGCTCCTGCTCAAACTCAGAGGACCACAGATGCTTTCCCAGCATACACATAGACGAAAGCAGACAAATGAATGACTTTAATTTAAAATAAAGCAGAAGAAAAATACCCAGAATAATGTTTTGAATGAGCCTGGATTCGTCCTCTCTCTTGTACTCCAACATGCCGAGGTAATCTTTGGGAGTGGCAGGCGTAGATGTTTGCTTCATTGCTGCGAGAGACATTAAAGTGATTAACATGATAAGTTTTATTAGTTTTTATTATCTTAATCCTATTTTTTAATCTCAATTTACAAGCTATAGCTACCTCTCTGTGATGTTTCAAGGCTTTTTATTTGATTCAGGAGTTTCCTTATTAATCTGTCTTTCTGGTCAAGCTGCTCTTCAAAGTCCTGAAAGAAAAGCAGAATTTGTTAGTCTTTCACACACGTAATCACATACTGTAACAGTCTGTACCCCCCCCCACCACCCCCACACACACACACACACACACACACACACACACACACACACACACACACACACACACACACACACACACCATGTTCTCAGCAGTCAACTGTGAAGTCTCCTGTCTCAGTTTGTTCTTGGCCTCCATCTCCATCAGCAGCTGTCTCTTCAGGTGATCATTGTCCTCTTCCAGCTCCTCTAATCTGCCTTGAAGCTCCCTCTTCAGCTCCTCCAGCTCTTCAGCTTTCGCCTCAAAGTGCCTAAAAAAGGTGACACAAATCAGGATGGCTCAGAAAGCACTTCTTTAATCAAGATACAGACTCCAATTTGTGTATTTTACCTGCGTTGTAAGCTCTCTTCTTTAATCTTCCTTTGAAGAATGCTAGTGATCTCCTCAGTTTTTTCTTTTGGATGACATGGACAAAAAAACAGAATAAGTGAAATCTGAAAACGGCCTCCATAATGAAATAGTTGTATACTCAGATCTACCCTCTAGTTCTCTGCTCTGCTCCTCTATGCGGGCTTCCAACTCTTGTTTTTGTCTCTGCAGCTCTGAAGCCTGCAGTTTCAGCTCTGGAATAACCTGTGAATCACAAAAAATAAGGGGAAAGCACACATATATAGTATTTTCTGCACCTCATTCATCCCAAGAAATGAAATGTAGAATCAAGAATGTAACAACGCACTGAGTTCTCGCTGCTGAGCCTGGACACTTCTTGGCGAATGCTCTCATTGACATTACTTTTCTCCTGGAACAGGCTTTGCAACTTGCTGTTCTCATTTTGGAGGTGGTCCACTTTCAATTTCAAGCCCTCCATCTGGGTCTCATAGCTCTCCTTCTGCTCCCTCTGGTGGTTTTCCAGTATTCTGCCATAAAAGATGGAGCCGTGTCAAACAGGATGTAGTGTAAACAGGCATGTCACAAAGGTACATATATAACAATAATATTAAGTGAACAAATGAATATGGTTGTCAGTAAAAATAGACCTGGATGCTTTCTGCAGCCCATCGAAGGCTGCCAGCAAATCTTCAACTTCATAAATCTTCTCAGAGTCATCTGGAGTTAGCCTTCAGAGAAACAATGAGTGAGATTAAAAGCCTAAATGACATATTAGATATGTGCTACCATTGAACCTGCATTGCTGCAAATCCATCCTGCAGTACTGTTGTATACAAGCGTCACTCACATACAAATCCTCTTTTTCATGCATATATATAGTGCTTATTACATTCTCTCATCCCACATCTCATTCCTTTTTCTTACTACATTTGTGCATTTCTGTTGGCTAAACTTATTTTACTTGCTAACGTTTACAAACAATCATCATTTTCATGTATGGTTATGGTGCAACATTTTATATTTTATTTTAAATGTTATTTATGTCATTCCATCTTATCTCACATCTTATTGTCACTTTGTCTTATTTTATCTTCATTTTTATATATTTTTAATTTTTTTTTAACTCTTATGTTTATGTATTCTATCTTTACTATTCATCCTAATTTTTCTTCATGTTTATCTGTTTTTACCTCTATTTTTGTATCTTATTTAATATTTAATTTTTTACTTTTTTTCACGTTTATCAATTTTATTTCCATCCTCTTTTATCTTTCTGTTTTATATTTATTTTTAATGTTTATCTATTTTATCTTATTTTACATTGATGTTTAGCTGTTTTATCTTTCTTTTTGTATCTAATTTTATCTTAATTTTTACCAATTTTATCTTTTTTTAATTTTATTTTTAGCTATATTATTGTTCTTTTCTTATTAAATCTTTATTTTATTTTATGTATTTTGCCTTTAATTTGATATTGTACTGTTTTCAATTATTTCTTTTTGTACTTATTGCAAGTTTTACTGCTAAACCAACATGTTCTCTTATCCAGTATATTTCATTGTCAGGTGGCTCTGAGATACGAATAATAAAGTAAAAACTGAACTGAAACTGAGAATAAAGAACAACTTTGTGAGAGAAATAAATTATTTGGATTACCCCAAAAGAACTTCTTCTTCGACAACACCACCAAGAAGTCGTCTCGTAATATCGGCCATTTTAGCTGCAGAAAGATATTCAGGGATCATAATCAGTTTTTATTTAGGTATAATGATGTATCATTTTTGTACCCGAAGATATGTAAGTACCAGTCAGTACCTCTTGCTTGTTCTGACTGTTGCTTTATCTTTCGGTCCATGGTATTTCTCTGATTTTGCAGGTTGTTGAGATCCCTGCGTAGCTCGGGAATGATCTTGACGTGTTTGGTGAGCTGGATGTTCTGATCCTGCAGGTCAGAGTTAACCTGGCCCGCCTCCTCAATCTTTCTGTGCAGACTGACTCTCTCCTCTTTCAATCTCTTAATCTCCTCTTTCAGATTTTCCACCTCCTTCTCATGGTCCTGTCTCTGGATTTCAGCGTTGTTCTCTGCAATTCTGCCAAAAATAGTGGTAACTGAAAAAACTGAGCAAACTGAAAATGCTCAGCCAAAATTTTACTTTGCTTTTAATTTTAAAAAAAAATGTAACGCTCCGCACTGTTGAGGAGGTAGTTTGTATGTTTTTATTACTTACTTTCTGAGCCTTGCTTCATATTCTTTCTCCTCCAGGAGGTCCCTCTTTGTTTGATCAAAGCTCTCTGTAAGAGTGTCAAAATGGTCACAAATGTGGTACAAAATACAATAAGAGTAGCACACACAGGAACCTTGATTCTTATTACCTTTGGCCTCTTTGGTGGAAGTTTCAAACTTCTTCTCCAAGTTCTGCTTTTCAAGGTTAAGAGCATCTATTTCTTTCTTGAGCTGGGCAGTTGTCTGGAGCAAGAATAGAAAAGTTTTTTTTAAAGGGCTCATGAATATGCAAGTCGAAAACAGCTGTGCTTGCCGTGATTTTTTTTTTAAATGCTGCTATCTCTAGCTTACTAGTTAATTATTTTGTTACCTCAAGAAAATTAGTTTTCTTATCTTGAGATAACAAGATAATCAGTCTGTTATCACAAGAAAAGAAGAAGCAGTTTACTATTATTGCTTATGATGTTGTTTATGTTTATCAGAGATTATGCGTGCCATGCCAGCATGTTAGATGGCATCTAGACAACTGTGGTAACTGATTTAGGGCCCGTACAAATGCAGCATTTTTTGCACCCTCAAAACCATTTTTTTTTGCAGTGTGGATATGTGGAAGGCGCTCTGAAAGCAAGAGTGACACAAGCCTTCCTAACACCTGTATTTCAGGATTTGACAGCTGTGCCCTTGGTTAAACAAAATTTAAATTTTAGAACACAGCAATGTGTTCTGCAAGTCATGTGAGGAGGAAAAACGGTCACAGCCATTAAATATTTTTCTTTTCTTCCTTAAATACCTACTCTGGGAGTACCACTTTTGATCAATGCATCAGACTGTACTTCAAAGCAGAAATTGAGTCTTTCTGTTTGAGATAACAGTCCTCATCAGTCAGTTATGAATCCTCCCTGAAAATCATGACAGTGATTTTGAAATCAAATGTGATTTAAATGAACCAGAAACTCATTTTTGAGTTCTGTATTATTATCCCGTGATCTCAAGAAAACAAAACTTGTTCTCTCATAATAAATGATTTGTTACCTTGAGAAATCTGCCTTTTTGTAACATGAATTAACCCATTATCATGAGAAATTGAGCCTTGTTATCTTGAGATAACAGTATATTTAACATGTGATCTTAAGTTATTGCAATTTAAATAATAATTGCAGACACAGTCGTTGTAAGCTTCTGAACAAAAACTCAAACTTCAAAACAAACAAAAAGCTCCAAAGACCCAAAAAACTGTATCAGATTTTAAACATCAGCTTCAGCACTGACCAGAGTAGCATCTTCTTTTGCTTTCTTCTCTCTCGCCTCCAAAGACGCCCTCTGGTTGGTTGATTTTTCCAGCTGTGTCTCTACAACCTGAAGCCTGTCCACGGTATGAGAATGGGAATTGGCCAAGCTTGTCAGTCTTTCCATCAATCCACGGTTCTCTTTGCTCTACGAAGACACGGGGATTCAGTTGCATCCTCTGCATAAGAGCCACAGCTTAAGTAACCTTGTAAGCATTTTTACCTGCTCTTCAATCTTCTTTTTGAGCTTCTGTACCCTGTAGGAGAGCTGAACGTTGAGAACCAGCCGACGCATGGTTTGAAAACGCCGTCGTGCCAGCCACGCTCTGGCATACTTCTGTAGTATCAGAGCTTTCTGCTCCTCCATCATCTGAAAGTTAACAAAAAAGCAGAGCATGAATCAGATTTGGTCACATTTTGTATTTTGTAATGTTAATACGCCGACCTTACAGACCTTCTTGTACTGTTTACGGGCCATCCAACCTCGTGTAAAGGCCTGGATGGTGATGGAGGCCAGACGGACCAACTGGTAAATCTGTCTCATGCGGTAACCTCTCCAGTATCTCTGGATCACCACTGATGCCCAGCCCTGCTTCAATGTTGCAGCACTCACAGTTTTACTGCAAAACAAAACAAAAAATACCCTAGCAGATGCAACAGAGGATGTAGGACAACAAAGCTGTGAAGTGAACGCCTCTAACCGGATTGTCCTCTCCCCACGGATGTACTGTTGGATGATGATGGCAGCCTGTCTCATACGCAGGTACTTCCTCCTCTGGCTCCACCCACGGACATGTTTCTGGATGGTCACACAGGCTCCTCTCAGTCGGTCCAGACGCAGCTTCTCAAGATAAGCTACCTGACCGGCTCGGAAGAAGATCTTTGTCCGACCAAACTTGAACTGGTTGGGGTCCTAGAGATCAAGCCATGAGGGCAAAGTTATGCACAAACATACTGTGCATGAATATGCATGACAATGTAAAAGTTAAAAAGGCAGCTAACCTGAATCAACCTCTGCAGCACATTCTTGCAGGTCTGTTTCTTGTCACTGAGGTCAGCCTCCAGATGTGACATTAGGATACTGTATCGGCTGTAAAACTCAATGTATGTCCACCTTCAAACAAAAAAAACAAACATGTTTTGCCATTACAACACAAGCAGATTAAGTTTTTTTGCTAAAATGAAATCTAGTAAGAGAAAATCACCTGGACGGATAGCTCTGTGCACTGATACGAATAGTTTCAAGGACTCCACAGGCTCGCAGCTGCTGCACCACCCGCCTGGAGTCATATCTCAAAAAAAAAAGCAAACACTCACTTAAACCAAAAACACAAAAACATGCACAAATAACTCAGAACATAGAGTGGATTATTTTACACACAGTTCAATCATCACTCACTCAAATGGGAGCTTTTCATCATTGGGCTTAATGCAGCGTACATAGTGTGGGGTGGTAGCATTCAGTGTTTCCATCAGTAAAGAGAGGGAGCTGCAGAACTACAGTCAACCACAAAGTTCATGAAAACAGATAAAAATATGACATGCAAACTCAGTTATATTCCATACACATAGAGAATATTATGGAAACTTCAGTAAGTCAGTTTAATCTCATGGGAGCAGCGACAGTAAGTAAACATTTTCACCTTATCTCCCACTGAGGTTCTCAGCTGTTTATTGGCTGGTTTCACTCCAGGCCTGGCAGGCCTCACTTTGACACCTTTACTGTTCACAGTGCTTTGCCCCTCCTCTTGGAAAAAGTTGGCCAGGAAAGGAAACTGATAACAGTTGCAAGCAGGAGAAAGGTGTTAAGATGAGGAAAACAAAGCTACAAGGGTTGGCTATAAAGATAAAGATTTTTCGTTTTGTTTACCACTGTGAAATATTGAAAAAAGGTCTTTGATTACCTTACTGACTCTCATAGTGTCAACCAGTTCATCATAGAGAGCATCTCTGTTCTTTTCAAGAAAACCTCTGCACTGATATTCCACCTGTTTGAAGAAAAGGAGTCACAAAAGTGTTTAAAAAAAGCATTTTAGATAACCAAAAGCATAAATAGTTAATAATAGTAGGAGAAACATTTGAGCAGGAAATGGGTCTTTCAGGGTCAGCAGACTACACCTTATCTGCAAAGTGTTGAATCACAAATGCATCATTTGATAACCTCGGCTTCTCAAACAGAGGATTGGCATGAAGATAGTTGAACAGCTTTTGCAGCCAGCTTTGGTCAGTGCCCTGTGGAAACTGTGAAGTGAAAAGACATATGTGCATCTCAGCAATGGATGGATTACTGAACAGGCTTACAACTTGGTACAGGCCAAAGGCCTTTCCCGGTATTCACTTGCAAAATGCAACTTAAAAAGAAACATACCAATTTGGAAGAGCCTCAAGCACAGAAATCATTAAAAACACAATCCAAGGAGATGAAAATGTTAATTGTAAAAGTTTAGGTCAATTCAGTTACCAAACATTCTTCATCAAGCAAGTCCAGGATCCCCATTTTTGCTTCTATTAGGTCAATGACCGGCTGGTTGTCATAGAAATCTATCAGCGTCCACGGGATGTCCTCTTTCATGTACTCCTCTTGCTCCAGCTTGAACACATGCTGATTGAAAACAGAGAAAGAATAACACATGGAGCAGAAAACCGTTTGTATTCCGTAATTTGCGATGATTTTGGATGGATGGTGATTCATACCAAGTTAAATTGCTGTTGAAGCTTTTCATTTGCGTAGTTGATACAAAACTGTTCAAAGCTGTTGATGTCAAATGTTTCAAAGCTGAGGACAATGGACAGAAAGATTACATCAAAAATGGAAGCCAGAGAGACCATAATTATCACACAGCTATAGAAAAATGCATTATGTAAATTATGTATCTGTGTTACCCATAAATGTCCAGAACACCAATGAAAGCATGTTGCTTTCCTGGAACCTTTAGTGCTGTATTTATCCTGTTAATAATACAGTCAAACAGATGGGCATAGATCTGTTTGGCAAGGGCATCTTTGGCATTTACTGCCCGCTCTTTGGGCACTGGCTTCACCACCGTCTCAGCCACCAGAACGATCTTCCGGTGGCACAGCCAACGCGCCAACTCCTCAGCGCTTATGCCCAGCAGCTCACAGAAGATTTCCAGGTGTGGATCACTGGGCTGGAGGGTATGCAAATGAAGTTTTGTATTTAACTAGGTTAATGTTTTAAGATCAAACAAAAAGCAATGTCAAACATGGAGCATTCAGACTCACAGGAACTGATGATTTTCCATCTCCAGAGTTTCTGATTTCCACATTTCCCAAATGCAGAATGGCCGCCAAAACTTTGAACACATCTGACTGAAAGTCCTCTTTTAACCCTAGTGAAGCATAGAGGAAAATAACATAAAAGTCACACTGAAGTAAGTTGAAGTTTAACAGATAAGATGGTTTTGTTTTTTTTTTTACCGAGCAGTGAGAAGGTCCGCTGAGTCTCCTCCATGTCTTTCTTGTCGTCCACACCTTCAATAGTGATCTCACCGCCCATGCAGGTGTACCGGAACTTATCTGCACTCACTACAGATGACAGGATGATATAATCAGGCACTTTTACAATGAAATGATTAAATAAGGATACACACACATATATATATATATATATATATATATATATATATATATATATATATATATATATATATATATATATATATATAGATGCATGCATGTTCTAAGAGGCTGCTCGGTCTGAAATCTACAGAATGAACCATAAACACAAACACTCACACAGTCTTAGACGTTTGAACTCTGGCAGGTGAGCACAGGAACACATCTGGTAGAATATGTGATAGTTTCGCTCGTCGTCTGCCTAAATGAAACAATAGTATATTTAGGGCTGAAAGTAACATTTATTTTCATGGTCAGATATTTTCTTGATTCATTGATTAGTTGTTTGATCGATAAAATGTCAGAAATTGTCGGTAATTGTCTATCTGTGTTTCCCGAAGCCCAAGATGACGTTAAATGTCTTGTTTTATCCATAACCCAAAGATATTCATTTTCTGTCGTAGAAAAAATAGAAAATCCAATTTTCCAATTTTTTTCACATTTTAAGGTCCAGTGTAGCAGACTTGGTATATAATATTCACAGCTACGTTTTAATTAGTTGATAATCACCAGTAATTAAGTATTGCTGGGGTTTGTTACCTTAGAATGAGCTGTTTATATCTACAGAGTGCGTTCTCTCCCACTGAGTGTGCCATATTTCTACAGTAGCCCAGAACAGACAAACCAACCACTGGCTCTAGAAAGGACTATTTGCGTTTTCATGTTGGCCACTGTAGCTCTCCTTCACAGTCGGCACGCAGGAGAAGGTTCAGTTTTGCAACCTCACTGCTAGATGCCACTAAATCCTGCACACTGGACCTTTGAGAAGCTAAAATCTGAGATTTTTTCCTTTTTTTTTCTTAAAAAATTACTTAAAACTGATTAATCATTTATCAAATTAGTTGGGGATCAATTCAATAGCTGACAACTTAATGATTAATCATTGCAGCTCCAAGTGTAATTGTTATGGATCACATATTAGAAAAATAACTTGATATCCTTTTTTTATTCACAAGTACCTGAAAAATGACTCTGGATTTCTCTAGGAGATAGGTCCTCATGTTCGCTCCAATGATCCGGTACCTCTTGTCAAAGCTGATCTCTGTGTATTTCCCAAAACGGCTGCTGTTGTCATTTCTGGTGGTTTTGGCGTTTCCTATTGCCTGACAGAAAATACCTCAGGTCATCAAGTTTCTTTTCAAGTTATCACAAGGATAAAAATCGTCTTTATTAATGAATTGGGTGCTTCATATCAGTTGAACGCTGTCATAGTGCTTTGAAACATTGAGTGAGTAGGGCTCATGCTCCAGTGAAATCCTACCTCTGTTATCGGATTGGATGCCAGGACTTTGTCTTCAACTCGAGTTTTACTTCCTGATTTGCTCACAACAGCGAAGTACCTCATTGCGTATCGAGCAGAAACTGTTTTACCAGCTCCAGATTCACCGCTGACGATGATAGACTGGTTCTTATGGTTTCTGAGGGAAAAAAAAAGACTACAGGTATGACTAATAATAATAATAATAGTAAAAATAATAATAATAATACATTTCATTGAATGGCACATTTTATTTCACTTAAGGTCACCTTACATTACATCAATCAGAAATGGAAGATACAAGCAACAGCAACCAGTGATAGAACATCTATGCAACGTATAATGAAGCATACATTAAGCAACAAAGCAGCAGTAATAAAACATCTATAAAATTAGCAATAAAACATACAAAAAGCAGCAGAACAAAGCTCAACAATTAGTTAGAATCCCTATAAAATAAGATGCAGTTGTCGCACTTAAAGACAGTTATTAGAATAGGGGGGTGGCTGAGGTATATCTATCTATCTATCTATACATACACACACACACACACACACACACACACACATATATATATATATATATATATATATATATATATACACACAAAATAAGGACATTCAAAGTTTGAGAGTCCTCCTCCGTAGGCCAAATAAAAAACTAGAATTCCCTCCCCAGTGCTTAAAAAAAATATCTGAAGTGCCTCTTCATTTTGCACTACCCCCTCCGCTCTCATAAATTAAGAACAGTCCCTAAACTACATTAAAATCATTGGTTTTAACTGTACTTGATGTGATAGTTTTAGCTTTTATTTACCTGGCCATCTGTTTGTAAGCCTCCTCTGCCACTGCAAATATATGCGGGTCCATGTCTCCCATGTTCTGGCCTGAGTAGGCATGAATGACTGCATCTCCATAGATATGAAGCTGTTTGTATGGATTTACGGCCACCAGTATAATACCTGAAAATGAGGAAACCACACAGGCTGAGACAAGAGCACAAATTCCCAACAACCTACACTTTAATGCTTATATCGATTTTGACAGTTAAAATATGTTTAAACAGTACCACAGTAAGTGTAGATGATTCTGGACTCCACAAATCGCACTTTAAGGTTGTGTAGTACTGCAGGTTCATGCAGGTAGCTGAGAGCAGTGAGGTCATTCTCTCCCACCAAGATGTCTGGGTTGCGGAGTGGAGGCAGTTGTGGTTTTGATGGGTCGACTGGGTAGTAGTGCTCCTGTACAGTTATGTAAAAGAGGCATGCCAGCTGTTGCTTCTCACCATCACAAATCCAGTGCAATTACATGTGAAGGTGTTATTAGTCACTTTTTTATACTTACAGTGCCATCTTCAAGAAGCAATTCAAGAACATTATCCCCAATATGAAAGTCTCTCATAATCTCGGCTGATTTCCAAACAAGATCTGCATCTGGTATCCACACCCTGTTGTACTGAGAGAGACATGTTGATAAATCATCAATGCTTACTATAAAGTTATCAAAACATATAACACTGCAAATGTTATGATATTTCCCTGTGTGAGCATGTACTTAATAAACTGAGGACCTTAGTTTATTTCTCATTTCACAGCAAGTTATCATTTATATATACCTGTGTATTAACAATTCATAAAGATTTACATTTAAAAGTTGCAAATGAATAAATAGTTGGGTATTTAGACTTAATTCAAGTCCAGTCTCGACATCCTGCAAACCTGCCTGAGCCCTGACAAAGTTTCCATATGTTTCTGGAAATTCACATTAGATCTTATTTGAATAAAAACATGGCGCTTTTCTCTTACCTCGGTGTACAGCTCCAATAAGGCCATGTTTAAGCATTATTTCTTTTAACCTCTCCGTCCGTTTATTTATCAGCTGTTGTTTCAGTGTACTTTCCAGGTTACCAGCGAGTTTTCTCCCTACCCCTCACAACTAAACCAGAAACACTGGAGTCAAGGAAAACGAAATTACACCACTTTTTCCGGTAGCAATTTTCAAAATAATATTCGCTAAATGAATTCAAACTCATTTGAAACACACTGAACACATACTTCACCACAAAATACTTCACTACACACATTATACTTTATGTGTGTAAATGTTTGCACAGTTGTCTGTCTGATATTTATTCTTAGCGACAGTTTCATGAATATGCATTTCTATTATTATACTGTGTAAGTGTTACATTTAATTTATACTTAAATTATGGTGTGAAAAACCGACAGACTGATTCCTGACCTGACTGTTGAGCTTTTTTCAGCTATCTCTTTTGTATTGAATGCAACATGGTTTTGCAGTGTGCTAAATGTTTCTACTATTATATATATATGTGTGTGTGTGTGTGTGTGTGTGTGTAGTATACTATGTCTGTTTTTGAACTCTTGTGTACCAACTAGGGGTGGCACTTTTAATTTCAATGTTTTCTGCACAGCACAGTGACAATAAATGCTTTCTATAATATTCTAATTCTAGTTTCACTATTATTTATTTAGATCTGAAGGGCATGAGGTCCCAAGATTAATTTGAGGGGGTCTGATGGGTTTCAGCTAGATAAAGTGGGATGTTCAAGAAAAAAAAAATCTATAGCCTAAAAAAAACATTTTAATTGTAACTACTTTTTTTCCAGTGTAATACTGGATACACCCATATCATCGGGCATATAAAGATCATTCAAAGTAAATAATTATTTGGTTAAACCCCTCCTGACTCACATGCGCAATAAAATCATAACCTGTAACGTCGGATTACAAGATATCGTTGCTTGATTATTAAGGGTCCCAAAAATTGTTAGAAACCAACACTGTTAGAATCGTCCCATCTAAAGAGTGACAAACCTGATGCTTTTATTCTGAAAGCCTCGTCACTCATACCGCAGGTGTGTCTCGTGCCTTCCTGGTTGACTTGTCGCTCACCTGCTGCGGACGCGGACTCTGACTCGGTGACTCCGCCCTCCCGTCTTGTGACAGCGGCTCGTCAGTCAGTGGGTGTGCTAGTTTGATCAAGGATCCTGCCAACAAAAGGAACCGGATTCAGACCTCAGTCAGCTCATGTGAAGACGCATCACAGTAACTGCTTGACCACAAGTTTACAGGCTAAAGCTATATTTTTTTAAGAAAATGTTTACCAATAATACCCTAATAACTTGTTCCACAATATCACTGCACTTTTTGTTTTTTACATAGAGACTTCTACAAGGAAACACATTAACACATTCCTGGTGTGCACTGCTGAGACGACATTAATCAGCCATTAACTTTTAGCCATGTTCATATGAAGCACATGCAAATAAGAGCAATGGTGTTAATGAAAGGATAAAAGATTAAAGGCTCTTGCAGTTTAGCTTGGTGAGCATGTCATGTCCAAGTATCACTTAAATTGAAGGCCAATAGTTAGTTACATCAGTCCAGTACATGAAGCCTATATTTATAAATTATAGATCCCAAATGTTTCCATGTCAAGTCCTGTCAAAAGACAAAAGTCTTTAAGTCAAGTCTCACAGCTATTCTCCAAAGCTGATGAGGATTAGAGTAAACATCCTTGTTAAAAGATATTTTTCCATAAGGGATTTCTATTGCTCAATACAATTATATACCTCATTACTTAACTATTAATCATTATAACATTGAATATGTCAGTTTCACAACATTAGCATTTCCAACAGTTTCTTTGGAACTACCAAGTGGCTCCTCGTTGAAGAAAAAAATAAACTGAGTTTGAGATACCAGATCAATAACACCTTTTGAGATGGTGAAACTCTTTGTGTAGTATTTTAAAGTACTTTAAACCATCTTACTGAAATGCCAGCCTTTAATCTGACCGACGACAAGACTGATTAAATATACAGTTGAATCATTTTATGTTCCTTGTCCTTGCACTGACATAAATACCACTACATGATATTAGTAGTTACAGGAATATAAAGTTACAGAAATAAAACTGAAATTCATCTCAAGACATTTTCAACAGATGCACATTATTACATTAACTTAGCTCATGATTAGCAGTTATTTGTAAAGATTTGACCATGGAGACAATCCAACTCATTGTTAGCAGGATACAATTATGTCTCAAAATAATCTGACACTTGTCACTTTCAGATGTTATGATGTTTAAAGTCTTTTGAGGAAAATCCCTGCACACCTGAATGTGTGACAGGTGCGTCAGAGGAGGTGCAAGTCGTACAGACCGAAATGTTGTGACTGTAATCGAATAAATATTTCAGCAGAATAAGACGGTGTGCAGAGTTCTTCTCTTTGTTAAGAGCTTAGACATTATATTAAAAGAAAATGTACTCATGAATGCATGAATGAAAACATGATTTCACACAATTCTGCCAACACCTGTATCAACAACACATTAGGTGCGGCATGAGATGACCTTTAAAAATATTTTTTTAGATGCACCATTCATACAGTTATAACTCTTTGGCTGTGCAGTGCTGAAAAGACAATATAAAAATGTATGTAAACAATGTATCCTTATTCTGCTGCGGTCCCACAATAAGTGGTAGTGAAAACACTACAAATGGTGGACACTTTGGTGAAAATCAGTCTTGGGTGTTTTTACTCTAGTAAACCAAATTTAGTGTCTGAGGTCTCTGGTCTAGATGCGGGAGAGGAAGCCCAGATTGAGGCTGGCGGGGATCTGGATGGTCTCCAGAGCCACAGAGGAGGGTGTGAAGGGGATGGTGACAGAAAAGATCTTCTTGGCGTCCATCATCAGAGTGGATGACTCGACTCTGTCTTTCAAAAGGTCCTGAAAAGTGAAAAAAAAGATGATTTAGCAAAAACATGCTAATAGTCTAGGGTTTGCAGCAGTATTCCGTGATGTGAAAACTGATGGTTATCATACCGTGTACATTTGCTTTTCTACGGTTTTCGGGGGAAAAAACTACAACTGGACAGCAGATCTCAGCCCCTGTCTTTAAGTTATTTTACATAGGGAGACTTTTTACACATATTTAAGAAATAATTTGAAATTTCAATTGTAGTACTAAAGCATTTTTTTTCAACCAAAAGAAAACTCATCTATTTTCCTTCCTTTAAAGGGTCATTGCAACTGATAATAAATACCACTACTACAAATAATAATAATAATTATTATTATCATTTTGTATTACCATACAATCATACTGTGAAAGCGTGATATTTTTTGAGACGGTTACCGTATTGTGAAAATCTCATGCCGTTGCAATTCTAAGAGAGTCTTTCTAAACAGAAGAATGAGGGGCAAATTCACAAAGAATGAATTGCGGCTGCTGACAGGACCATGAATTGCATATCACCTCCACTATCTGCCCAGTCTCAAGGTCCCATTCAAAAGAAATGATAGTACAGCACAATCATGCCCATAAAGTTTTGCAGCTGAATTCAAATTGCCAATTTTTGCATCTCTGAAGATGCTAATAATTCACTGTAACTGCATGTAGTTGTAAAAAGGATAAAAAGAAGTCAAATTTAAACCAAATGTATGCATATTACCAATTTTTTCCCCCTGTATTTCAGGCAAGCGTGTAGAGTGAAATGAGGAGAGAGAGGATGAAATGCACTAAAGGGCTGTGGGTCAGAATCAAACCCACAGCTGCTAGCACATGAGTACTGTGACACTATTTGCTTAGTAGTGCAGTTAGGGAATCATTGCACCCTCTGCAGGGGCTCTGAGAATCAGAGAATCAATCTTGTACATGCAGGTTTAATGGCCGCAAAAAGCCATGCTTCAATTCACCCATGAATGTAAAAGAGCAGGCGATCTTGCCAACACTTACAAAACCTCTACTCACTTTGATAGTCGTGATGAAAGTGGTTGACACGCGCTCTTCAAATTCAATCACTGGAGTATACAAGGTCAACACTTTTACAATCTGCAAAGGGAAACACAACAACTATCAAATCACTTGCAGCTTAAATGTTTAGATAAAGAGCACCAAACATTACTGATGATGGACCTGTGCTGTGGTGAGGGCAGAGCACATGTTGCAAATAGCCTGGGCGTCTGCCTCAGTCTTCTTCTTGATCTGCAGAAGCTGTGCAGCCTGTACGAGAGGCTCCAGAGTCTCCTTTGCACCGCAGTCTGCCAGCCCCCTCTCCATCAGCCACTCCTCCAACTGCCATACATTGTACCTGAGGAAATGAAAATGAATGAATGTCTACAGGTTGTATAACAATCATACCCCTGAGATATTACCTGAGAAAACTTACTTTGTGCAGGCAAAGCCCTACACACCTCAATCCCCATCTTCTGCCCCTCTAATTTCCGTGAATTAAGTACCACAAATAGCCAGTGAGTACTCTGTGCATTACCTGATCTGCAGGCCTTTACTCCAGGAGCACATGTCCTTCCGCAGCAGCAGGTGGTTGAGTGTGACTGCACAAATGATGTAAAACTGCTGCTTGACCACCTGTTTAATGAGCTCTAAGTCCATCCCGTGCTGACACATGGTGGTGTGGAGGAGGCTGAGACGCAGCAGCAGGACTTCCACTGTAACCGCCTCCTGGAAACTGCTGCTTCTCTTCCTCAGGCCTGTCGGTTTGGACCCCAAAATACCCTGGATTGTCTCGTGCTCCAGCATGCTTGCCACTAGAAAAATACAGGAAAAATTTTGTGTGTGTTATTATGAAAGTTATTAAGTTATTATGTATGGTGAGACTATGTGTCCTCACCAATCAGGGGCTGCAGGTTGTCCTCCATGCATTTGATCAGCTGACGGTAAATTTGGATTGCTAGATCACCAAAAACCTGCTGGTACTCTGACAGTTCAAAGTTGGCCAGGCAGTGCTCATTCTGCTTAGCAGTGTTGTATTTTATGAAATCCTGCAGTAAAAAGAGGTTGCACAGAAATTCAGGGTTAATCAAGGGGCATGTGCAGCTTTAAACATAACTGATATCAAAGCCCTCTGAAGCTTACCTCATCTCCGCTGTACTGCTTCAGACAGTGCATCAATCGGCATGTGTTGGCCAGCCAGAAAGACACCACTTCAAAATCACTACCTCTCCTCTATAGAAAAGGTGTAAAAATTAATTCAAAATAAAAACATAATTCACTTCCTTCACAGAAATCAAAGTAACATACTACACCTTAATGACTCCCTTGATGCTGGTGATGGTGGAATTGAGCAGAGTGCTGAGTCTCTGGTCATCATTCACATTGTCCGCATACCGTACACACATGAAGATGATGTAAGCCGGGAGCCCGGGAGTGAAGCTGACTGCGACACCACGAGACTTCAGATCTGAGAAGATCACAAAATTTCAAAGCGGTCATCTAAAGCAGTGTTTCTATCCCTGATCTTTGCAGGCTACATTTCAAAGTGTCCTTGAGCAAGATACTGAACCCTAAATTGCTGGGTGTGAATGATTATCTGATAAGCAGATGACACTTTGCACGGTAGCCTCAGCCAACAATGTGTGTGAATGGTGCTTGTGCTGTAAAATGCTTTGAGTTTGCTAAGACTACAAGAGCATTTATAAATGCAGTTAATTTACCATTTACCAAATAATTTGTCATGGATCTATGAAAAACATTTGAACTCAATTTGAAAGTTCAGAAAAGGATATACTTGAGAAAAGCAGGTTTAACATACCTATGACCAGGTTCTTAAGCAGGCGGGTCTCGTCACCCACCCTGTACTCCAGCATGCCTCTGTACTCTTTCTCCTTGCGGCTAATATGCACCGCTCGGCCTGGAGTGCTCATCAAAGGCGCTTTATGCTTTTGCTGAGTGCTCGCTAAACAAACACAACACAATACAACAAATTAAGACATCACAGGTTTGATGCTGTGCTAAAATTATCTAGAATGTACTGCCATGTGCTTACCTTCAAAATCTTCAACTTTTTTAATGTAGATTTTAAGCTGTTTTTTCAACTTGCGCATGGCTTTGTCTTGTTGCTCTTGCTGTTCCATGAGTTCCTAAAATGATAAAAACACAATAGATTAGAGTGGGAGCAAGCCAAACTCTCTTACAGTTAGAGTGTTAATTTTTAAAACTGTGAAATCAAAACATTTGTAAACAGTAACATGGTGAGGATTCTTTTTGTCCTGTAGAAACTCTCAAAAAGTCTAAAATTATAAAAACACTTATCTTACTCTTCTATTCTGTTTTCTGTTTTACTACACATTTGTTTACATGCTATTGGTTGCTAATTCAATATCACTATGCCTCCTCAGAGAACAAAACAGTTAACCTCATTTGCAAATGTAAACTATGAAAGGACCCTTTCAACGACACAGATCCAGTATCAGAAAGAAACATCTAAGAACTCATTTATACTCCCGTTACGCATGAAAACAGATGCCCTCATTTAAAACATTGAACACATCAGTGCCCTCATTCTTCCATGTGCCCTTTATGTTGGCATGGACAAATCCAATAAATGGCACAAGAGGAAAGAGTCAAAATTTTCTGACAATAACAGACATGGAGCTAGTGAAGGAGGTAATAATGTAACTTTAAACAGAGGCAGAACTGTAGACAAGGATTGGTCTGTTAGGCCATTAAATACATGTGGAGAGAAAATTATTTTCACTATATTACCGATTCCCTCCGTTCTGCCATTTTAAAGTGTCTTTGTCATGTTTTATCTTTGTCGTGTCATGGTACTCTGCTCCCACAATTCACAGAGACAGTGCTGTTTTGTCCGCATCAATAAGCTTCAGAAAACATGCACAAATATAGAAAACATGAATACAGAGCACAGACAGAAGGCTCCATCCGTGTGTGTGTCAAACAAGCGTTGAGCATAAATGAGCCCTAATGGTGTATTATGAAGGAGCCCTGCATTGTGAAATTAATAGTTACACAGTCGTAATATTGATCCGAGTAACAGATCCAGACCAGTGAGCAGACTAACCAGGTTCTCATTGGTGAGCCGTGTGATCTCATGCTTCAGGCTTGCATCAATGCGGGCGTCTTCAGGCAGGAGGAGGCTCTGGGCCAACAGCTTCTGCTGCTGCTCCTTTTCAGCCTTCAACTTTTTCACCTCCTCAGCAATCTTCCTGTACTCCTCACTGTGAACATGCTCCTGCTCCTTCATCTGGCACTCCAGAAGTCTGGAAGATAGAGGGATGGCACTCAAATACATATGAAAGCTCTTACGAACCAACTACAGAATATCATTTCATTACCTGTTGGTCTCTTTTAAGCCTTCATAAGCCAGCCACAGCTCTCCATCTTCATTCAGTGTGTGGATGTCAGTGGACCTGAAGAACAGCATCAGAGATAAAATATCACTTAACTGCACCACCTGATGGATTTAAACTGGTGTGAAAGCCGCATGGTCTCACCTGTCAACATCTTGATACTGGGGAATTTCACTTAGCTCTAATTTCACACCTTCCCCAAGCGCAGAGTCCTAGAGGTTAGTTCATGCGGGATAAATTATTGTCAGATGTACGTTGCATTTCGTGCAAAACACTTAATGAAAAACACAGAATGTAATAAACATAACAGTGTAATTTACTTTCTCACCTTATGTTTAAGAGCCTCTTGGCGGACCATATGCGACCGGAGAAGCAGCACTTCCTCTTTTCGCATCTCCAGCTCCTCATTGGAAGAGTCGAGCTGTTCCAGCAGTATGTTGTAGGGCATAGAGCCAGGGGCAGGAGGCGCTAATTCACTACTCTCATTGGTCAGAGACTTCCGCAGCTCGTTTAGATCCTGCTTCAACTTCTTGTTCTCAGCCTCCAGTTCTTGGCGCTGTGTTAAGACATTTAGAGAAAAATGAACAAATCAAACATTTACAAATGATTTTCTGGTCTCCAACCCCTTACTACCATTGTCAGTACTTCATACCCAAGCAGCTCAAAGGAAAGCTAATCACACCATAAAAGATCAGGCTCACCCTCTGCATAAGTCTTTCCAGCTACTACCATCAGCTCGCCACTATAAAGTCTACTTGGCCAAGAAAAATACTTCAAAAAACTCCTTCATTCCAACTGCCACAAACATTTCAAATAAAAAGTAATGATCCATTCATCGACATTAACACTATGCCACTTTGCACACAGTAGTGCATTGTGATTTTTATTCTGTCTAAATGATTGTATTCTATTATTCTGTCTCATTTTTATTAAGAACACATGCTGTATGTTTAGTGTCTGACTTTGTTTTTCACTGTATGTTAAGAGGATTTTCTTTCAAAACAGACAACAAAGTTTTCTGAATCTGTATCTAGTGCCGACATGGAAAAAAAATCCAAAGTCACAGGTAAAAAGTGTTTATCCTATTTTTATGGGGGTTAGAGTAATCATTTTATTGTTCCAGGCTTTCTATTTGCAGAGAGATTGTTTATAACATGAGAAACATGATGATGATATTAGCTGCATTTTAATTGTGCAAAGTTTATTTTATCCCTGCAGCGATATCCGACAGTGTGGCTGATTTTACAGTCTAAATCATCACTGCAACTCAGAATAACATGTCACACCTGTGTGATCTGAACTGTAAATTTAAAAAAAAGATTATTTTTGCTGGAGAAATAATCAACACTGTTAATTGGCTCCTGTTATGATAAATGCAACATTGTAGTCATATAGACCTCATCAGTCGGTAACTACACTACATTTCTACTCTTCACTTCTATAGCCCAAACAGTCTGGCATCACTTACTTATTGTTTGTGAGATATTAAGAGTAGTTTCTTCATCATCTGACTAGGCTATAGCAAAAAATACTCATTTTCATATATTTTAAGTCTTGACCTACAATCAGTATTTGTAAATTATTTTAAGTGTTTCTAAATGTTCTTATTCTGCAGCGAGATTACATGCTGTCATTCACATTTCAATGAAAATGCCTTTTTTAACTGTGACACAGGACATCCAAGAGGGTGGACAGTATTACCGTTTCATGTAATATTGTGAGACATTCTTCATTCATGGTTCTGATTGTGTCACTTGTTAATAATAATTTCTCTCTCATGTGAACATGCTTGTAGATGGAGAGAAAAAGCCCAAACCGTCTTCGTAGTACTGGTTATCCAGACGGTCAATGTTAAGGTTAGTTAAGCCAGATAACTAAAAGATACCCTGGTTCTGTTGAACTGGACTCTGTAGTTTACCACTTTAAAACTGTGAGCACCTGGTATTTTTTCTTTTTTTTTTAATGCATGTACTGGACAAACTCATACCTTCAGCGTTTCCAAGTCCAGTTCTGCTCTGCCAACTGTTCTCTGCTCTTCCACCTCCTTTATAGAAAAATATACACATGATGTAAGTACCAACCATTCAACCACAAATATCAACCAAAACATAACTAACAGCTTATTGATACAAAACTCCTCTGTAATGTTTAATTTCTTCATAAAGAAACAAGATTGGTGTTTCAGTTCATACTTTTGCCTTTTCTTGTTGGGCTTCTTCTTTCTTTTCCAGCTGCAGCCACAGTGCCTGTTTGTCCTGCTCTAGGTCCTTCACTCGTCTCTGGAGCTTCAGAAGGACCGGCAGGTCCACCGTCGCCTGGGTCTCATCCTAACAAAACACAGCAGGCATCTTTTGATGAATTTCTTTACAAACTAACTAGAATGCTGCACTAATAGGATTACAACACAGACAAGAGCAGAAGAAATATCTTCCCCACGGCTGTTCCAAGGAATGAGTGTCCAATGTTTTGTTACCATAAACCTTTTAATCCAACTGTTCAGAGTGATTATTTATCACCAGCATGGTCAGCAAAGCTGCCATTTGTATATGACATAAATATTTCCACCGTGAAAACTAGAATTCCTTGTAACTGACTGTGTTCACACCACACAGCTGCTATCCTTTTTTATTATAGAAAACGCAAATGTTTTACAGTCATCTTCAAGCATAATGGTGGTCAGCATTTTCAACACAAAAGACACATTTTGGGCTAATATATGTTCCAATTTCAGGCATGTCTGATAGTGCACCATGAGTGGGATTGCGTACCAAACTTTGTACTTTTAATTGACCAAATTATGTTGGTACTACAGAGCACCGGTTCATGTTAAATTAATTACTTTCAAATTTTGGTGCCTGATAGCCAATCTCAGTAAGTACAGTAAGAGAAAGATAGAGGGAGAAAAGGTCACCCCTGCAGCTTGTTCAACTCAAGTCGATAGCAAGCTGAAAGTTTGGTTACATTTTTCAAAACTCAACACAGACAACACTCAACACTATATTTATTATGGGCCCAACATCAATTTTATTTCTGCTACAAAATCAACATACTCAGTTAATACAAACTTCCTTTTGTTAAAGTATGTTAATTAAGCATAACTGTTTAATTAAAGTATTTTAATTTTGTGTTGAAACACAACAGTGTTCTCATGCTATACCTGGGTAACAGACAGGTACAGGCAGGAGGTTAGAGAGATGAGTTGGAGAAGGAACAGGAAGGTAGGGAGGAGTTTTATTTTCTGTGGTGTATAAAATGTTCTAAATAAATGACAAACATGAAATTGAGAAGTTCTGACTTATTTTTTAAAGCTGAAATTACATTTTTTTATTAAAGAGAGAGTTAAGACCTAACATAAGTTATGGTTTGGTACTGGTAAACAAATTACAGGTACATTACTATTTGAAATGTGTATGGTACCCAACCCTAACATTTAAATGTAGTGCAGTTTTTGACATTACCTCTGTTTGTATGGAGCCGTCTTCTCCCTCAGTGGAGCCTAAGCTCTGACTAAACTCAGATGAGATGCTGCTGTAGTTGGAGTCGGTCCTCTTGTGACCAGATTTGCTTGAACTCTGGTTATGTTAGAAAACCACACATTACAAAGGGAATAAGGAACCCAGACTTAAACGTGCTCCATTATGATAAACATTTTTCTAATGTCACATCTAATTTGTACCCTGTTGTTACATGTTGGTTCAGGTAACTGGCCTCTATATCTCTGTAAGCTATTGTCACCATGTGAAAAGGTTTATATGAACTACTGAACTTATTAAGGATTTTGGGTTTTTTTTGCAATTACCCAATATGCCAATAAATAATTACTTATTTGGCCAATAACCAATATCAATATCTCTACTTTTTTCCCATCTAATTTCAGTAATCATCAAGTGTCTTCTGTAGTGGAATCATATTGTGCATACTCTTATCAGTGATGGTCCACCAGCAGACAGGGACATGAAAGACAATGCTTTTCAATGTATGTAATATTCATTCAAAATAAGAAAAATACCTCAACTTAGGGTTGATGTTTTGTACATTTTGTTCACATTGACAATTAAAAAAAAATACTTGATTATGATTTTGGCAGAAATCAGCATGTTGGCATATTCTGATATTTCATTTTACAGCCAATATCTGCCAATACAGATGGCCTTTCTATATTATCTAATGTAGTTGTTTGAAGTTTGTGACTCAATCTTGAAATTCCCATGATGTTAAAAGCCAGAGATCAACATGTATCACATGACAACTACTGTTACAATGTCAACGCTGTGACGCCAAATGTGAAAATTGAAGTGTTACTCACCATGCTGACGTTCATCTCTTCCTTTAGGTCTTTGTGCTGCTCCTCCAGATGCAGGTGTTCACTCAGCAGACTTTGGTAGCGAGATCGCTCCTCAGTTAAGTCCTTCTCCAGCTGTTTTGTACGCTCATCATTGCTTTTAATATCTGAAAACAGAAGAGTTCTCTTTTATTTATTCATTCTAAATGCAGCCGATGTTTAAAGACTGTGGAGGTTTAAAGCTAAATTGTTCAGTACCTGTTAAATGATCAGCTTGTTCCAGGATTATTTTGTTGAGTTCTTCTTTCTCACTGTTCAACAAGTTGTTCTTCATATTCAGGTCTTCTACAACCTGATTAGGAAAGGAGGCAAAAAAATGTAGTTGTAGTTTTTTCCTATTCATCATGGCTTCTGGGATTCTAGAAACTGACAAAAAAGAAACTAAATAAATAAATAATTTGCCCAAAGGGCAGAAAGTCCATAATTTGCATTTCATTCTTTCCCTTTTCCTTTCCTTCCAGAACATTTTGGACAAACAAACTTAAAAGGGGCTGGCAGTTTAAAGCAAAAGAAATGATGAGATCATACTTGAGCCTTAGAAGCCAATGCCTGCCCCAAATATAGAACTAGAAATACCACTACATGGTTGTATGCCTCTGCGCACCTCTTACAGTTTCCATCCATGTCTGTGAAAACATGGATGCTTCATACACTGTTCCCTCTAAAGCACAGAGGATCTATACAATCAACACAGTAATAAGGTGGACATCCAAGATTTGTGTCACCAATTCAGTATCTGTCCAAATATCTCTCCTTCTGTTTCTAAGTTATGACACTAAGTAATGGCCAGAAAAGTGTTTCAGCAGGACATTATAATATCAAAGTTGACCTTTAACCTCTTGGATATAATATGTCAGAACTTAATCATTATACCCTATTAAACATTTTAACATGTGTTCATGAGATTTCGCGTTCACAACGAACAAACCAATACAAGGTCAGCATGACCTTGACCTTTGATCTCCAACATCTAGTCAGTTCATTCTTGAGCCTACTGAGATGTTTTTTGCCAAATCTGAAGAATTTTCTTCAAGGTGTTCATAACACATTTACAAGATTAGGACAGATGCAAGGTCACAGTGACCTTGACCTTTGACCAATGACCACCAGAATGTAATCAATTCATCCTTGAGTCCAAGTAAATCTTAGTGCCATATTTGAAGAAATCGCATCAAGGTGTTCATGAGACCAATGCAAGGACACAGTGACCGTGATTTCAACTAAATATTATTACAGGTACTTAAGTATCTCCACCAATACTATGTCATTAACCACACCTATTACCATTCCAGATAATTTAAGAAAGAGTGCTATGTAGAAAACTCTCATGAAGTTGCCTAACAATTAAGTTGGATAAATCTAGATGAAGTAGGTCTACCTGTTGTGTCTGCTCCTTGTAGACTCTCGTTTGCTCTTCCAGGTCTTCTTTCTCTCTTCGGGTGTTTTCCAGTTCATGCTGAAGGAAGGAGAGCTGCTCCAGCAGCGAGGGAAGCGTTGCAACCTTGGCTCTGGCCTCGTGCTCTGATTTACGTAGGTTTTCGATCTCTCTGTTCTGTTTCTCTTTCTCTGTAATCTTGGTCTTTTCCACAGCATTCAGCCTCTCACTGAGCTCTCTGTTTTCTTTATGCTGCAGGGGGGGAAACACACATGCCGTGCATGTGATGTGACAACTCCCAATGACCTAATATTTCTCCAGGAACAGTTGTTTGTTCGTATTCCGGGATAAACAACTACCTAACAGAGACAAAACTAAATAGTCACACTCACAAAATACTCACCTGCTCATTTATCTTGTGCTGCAACTGCATAATCTTGTTCTCCATGCCAACGTTGAGCTTCCTGAAGTGCTCCACAGAGCGCGCCTCCACTTTCAACTTCTTTAATTCCTTCTTGGCTCTCATACGACGTACACAGCTCTGCAGTAAGACAACGGCTGCCATGGTGTGTCTGTAATGTTGTCTAGCCAGCCAGCCTCTTGCCCATTTTTGGATGACGACAGCTTTTTGCGCAAACATCAACTGTGAAAAAAAGACAAATAATTTTGTTAAAATCAAGTTTTAAGTGGAGTGATAGTGACAAGACTTGCAAAAAGTGAGGGCAAGAAGTGAGGTAAGAAAAATCCCAAGGCCATGTGGGCAACATTTTATATCATCTCTTAAACTTGATGATACCATTATTTATACATAAAAAGTGCTCATGTATTCGCATCGTGTGAACAGCCCAACTGGTTAACATGGGGGTCAAAAGGAGGCAGGCAGTGCTTCAAGGACCACTGGTGCACTTTGCAGCATACTTGTTGCCAAGCCATTTAACAGTATTTCATAAAAACATTTAAAATGTGACTCCACGTTAGTTTTTTGTTGCAGTATATGTGAATAATATTACAGGAAGCTGATGCAAGCCTAATCAAACTGTTTTCATACATACAAAATGCCATTCAATTTAAAAGTGCAAACAAAGTCACACAGTTCAGTATGAATACTGTCTACCTCTATTCATGTGACTCAATGATTAAGAATCCTTTGATCAAAGTTTAGGAAGTGCAAAATAATCAGGTGTTCTCTGTGCACTGCTACTATCAGGCTCACTTCCTCAACAATGTTACTAACGGAACCTGCTACATCTGGGCTTCCTTTGTGCTGAGAGATTTTCCATGTTATACTCGAGAGGCACTAATTCCTGTTTCTTGGTAGCACCTATTAGATCCAGTTTGGTTATGGTAATATTGAACCATCAAGTTCTATGGGTTGAGAAAATTCCTTTAAAACCCTTTCAAGATCCAAATAAACCAAACAGAATTCCATGAGCAAGCTAAAAGTCAAGTCTGCTGTTGAACCGCCTCCTGGAATTACGTTCGTAAAATGTAATTTTGACTGCAAAAACTTTCAAGTAAAGGAGACTTCACAAATGTCGAATTATAAATGATCAAATTGCATTACCTGATAGTACTGATTTCTAGCCATGCGGGCCCTGAAGCAGCACTGAATAATGATGGCTGCAGAGCGCTGCTGCTGGTAGCGTCTCCTCATCTCCCACATGCGCACATTCTTCTGAATGACAACAGCTGCTCTGGTTCTTCGCAGGAACTTAACATAACTGACAGAGGAAAACAAAAAGCATGTTCGAAATGTGCTATATCAGCTACCAGTTGTAATACCTATACACCTCTAATTTGGCTGTTGTTAAATGTCTCCACTCACCAGCGTGCCTGGTGACCTCGTACATATCTCTGTATGGTAATAGCAGATTCCTTCATCCTCAGGTACTTTTTGCGGGCTAGCCAGCAGCGGATAGTCTTCTGGATGCGGACACAAGCCTTGCGTAGCATGTCTGAACGCAGCTTCTCCAAGTAAGCCACCTGACCGGCCCTGAAGAAGATCTTGTTTTTGCCAAATTGAAACTGATTCTGATCCTGGGAACCAAACAGAATATACAGTGGCAAATGTAATACATAAATATGTAAGTGAGTGTGTAAAAATTGCATTCATTATGTTACTGATATATTGGCAATGCTTTTATACAATTCAGACATACCTTTATCAGTTTTTCCAGGAGATTTTTGCAGGTTTGTTTTCTGTCAGAGAGCACATCCTTTTGCTTCATGAGGACCCGATAACGACTGAAGAATTCCTGATAGGTCCATCTGAAATATTCATGTACACAGGACAAGTTGGATAGATTATTTTTACAGCTCTATGTATTATAAACACATAAACTCCAGTGGCCCTGTGATTTCTACCAGATGCTGCTGCTGATATGCTACCTAGATGGGAAGCCTGCTGCTGAGATTCGGATTGTTTCGAGGATGCCACATGCTCGAAGCTGTTGCACTGCCCTCACAGGATCCATGCTGAAGAACGTAAAAGATGAAGAACATAAAAACACCTGTTACAAAAATCAGTGTACTACTCTTTCATCTTTGCTTGTTGCAGGTAATCGCATCAAACAAGAGTGAAATCATCCTCACGTGAATGGAGCTTTATGGTCATTTGGCTTGATGCAGCGGACGTAGTGAGGAGTTGTAGCATTCAGCGTGTCCATCAGTAAATGTAGAGACTGTCGAAACTAAGCAAAAAGACCATAAATCCTTGATAAGTAAATATGGAAATACATGAATTTCAAAAATGTGCTCGACCTTCAGTCTAAATGTCCAATATTAGATTTTGAATGACAATCAATTAGAAATGATCCAATCATACATTTTTGGTATTTGTTTTCTTAAAGAAAGAATGTTCCTACTAATTTCCCTTACATTTACAAATAAGTTTAAACCTAGACTAATCGACTCATTTAAAAGTAAGAAAACAGCCAAAACTGAGCAAAATTTAATCTGTATGGTCAAACGATAACCAAAAAATATTGTGTATAAGAGCCAATGTCATATTTCAATGACCAAATCATCTTTTACATGCAGCTGAATGTGTGGCACCATGCATTACAAAACATGAAAACAACTCACTAAATAAAAATACATATATTAAAAACAAGATTTGTTAAAAATATATTGCAATTGCATAAAAATTATGATAATTTTGACCAACTTGTATTTCTGGTGTAGACTATGAAGGGTGGCAAAATTTTATTGACAAGTCCTACTTTTCAAGCAACTAAATCTATCAAGCTGAGGAAACCATAGAATTAAATGTAATTTCACACAACTTCTCCACAAAATAATTTTTAATTTTGCATTCCCTCACACCCTGAAATATAATGTAATCTTCTTTTCATGCTCTTACCTGCAGTCCGACAGTCTTCTTGGTATCCCTCTTAGTCTGACTTGATCTTCCAGTGACACTAGTGCGCTTGTTCGTAGAACTTGTCGCCTTCTCATCATCTTCAAACAGCTTCACCAGCCAGTCGACCTGAACAGATCATTTTTCAGTGACAGAAGCAACAAAATGCAACATTACCACTGAACAGCAGATGGCAGTGTTTTCAATCTGAAATTCAAAAGTGGATGTACTTCCTCCAATAGTTGTGGTTGAACAATTCCAGGGTGTGTGCCCGGGGACTTGCAACACAAAGTATACTTTAAATGATTTGCTTCTAGCTTTAGAGGTGTTGACATTTCCACAATGTCACTAACTGAGAAAGACTAAAAATATAACAAACTATACAGCATTTCACCTGGCTCTTTTTAAGCACGTTTATCTGCTCCTCGTTGACTGTGTCCTTGTTTTTCTCCAGGAAACCTTCACACTGGTACTCCACCTACGCACAAAGGACCAGGTCACATCGTGTTCTTTCACTAAAAAAATTAAGGTCACGTTCATCATTCAGAGTCTGTGGTAGACTGAATTAGTACTGCTCTTTACTGCTCTCTACTGAGAGCAGTAAAGAGAATTGTTAAATATTTGTGGTGAAGCCGTATAACTCTCACTTTGCGGACCACGCACATGCAATTTCACACTCGACTCTTGTGGTGCTTTTCCTTAGAAAACATGTGTCATCCATCTGCTGACCACTGAGACGAAGCATGACACATACGGCTGTGTTTTACCTTGTCAGCAAAGTGGAGGATGATGAAAGCTCTGTTTGATAACCTGGGTTTATCAAAGTGAGCATTCTGCTTCAGGAGGGTGTTGTACAGTTTCTGGGCCCATGTGTCGTCGGAGCCTTTGGGCATCTATGGAAACAGGAAGTGCTGACACATCACTTAGTCATGGCCTTACTCATAACCTCCAAACGCAGAATGCTGGCGATCCTCCAGTGGAAAGAAGCTGGAACAGAAAAAAAATAAAAAAGGCATTTTACCTTGCACTCCTCATCCAGAAGGTCCAGAACACCCAGCTTGGCCTCAATGAGATCAATACACGGCTGGTTGTCATCGAAGTCAATCAAAGTCCAAGGGATCTCCTCTTTCATGTACTCTTCTTGCTCCAGTTTGAAGACATGCTGAAGGAAACGATAGCCGAAAATTATTTATGTTTTGACTACAAAATGACCGTGTGGTGCAATAAAAGACACATACCAGGTTGAACTGTTGCTGAAGCTTCTCGTTGGCATAATTGATGCAAAACTGTTCAAAGCTGTTGATATCAAATGTTTCAAACCTGAGAACAAACACATGCTTGAATTAAAACATGAAACAAAGAAACATCTATAAAATTAAAGAACAAAAAAACCCACAGATGAAGACATACCCATAAATGTCGAGCACACCGATGAAGGAGTGTTGTTTTGCTGCAGACTTTAAGGCCCTGTTAATACTGCCCACAATCCATGTGAAGAGTCTGGCATAGACGTGTTTGGCGAGAGCATCTCGGCCATTGATCGCATTCACTTTGGAGACAGGCTTGACAAAGGTTTCTGTGGTCGTCTGGAGTTTCCTGTGACATAACCAGTGGGCCATTTCTTCACAGGGCACCCCAATCAACTCACAGAACACCATCAGGTGGGCATTGTCAGGCTGGAAATATATTAACAATAATTATGTTAGACGGGTACAGACCTACATATAGATATCAATACAGTGGAACCCTCTTATAGCGATCACATCTGTCCAGGTCAAAGTAATCACTATGAGAGAATATTTATTTTAATCAAATTGTTTTTCCTTTTTCTGTACTCCTCATGCATATTACCATCTCACTGACATTTTTGCTTTATATTTAATTACTTATAATAGCCAATAAAGTGATGTTGGGTATAAATGGGACACCGCAAAACCAGGCATATTCAAACAGCATCACAATTACAGCAGCCATGACTGTTTTTGGTTGTTTGAATAGAATACATGTTGTTGCCATTTTTTGCAGTTTGTCAAATGCTCTAAAGAGACAATGTTTTGCACTGGGAATATTACTTTCTTTTTCCCATCATGATTTCAATGTGCAGCGCCCGCTTTAAATAGCCAGCAGGAAGCAGACGGGTTTCCACAGGGTAAAGTATCATTGGAGTTGAGTAGAAAAAAAAAATAGAATAATTGAAGTTTTAAATGTTTTTCCATATGCTGCCATGTATAAAAATACCCCAAACGAACACTGTGAATGGACTACTTATTTAAACAGCATTTGTATAGGACTGATTCTGAGCCACACTTTTTAATACGCAAGCTGTTGATCACAGTAGCTGTGATAACTATAAGCAGGTTTAATGGAACAAAATCTGGATATAAAATGAACCAAATATTCTAGACAAAAATTTCTGTCGCTGTGTTCAAGGGAAATCAGTGTTTACCGAGATGCTGCTTTTGTCTGCTGACTGCTCTTTCACCTCCACATTGCTAAGATGGAGAATAGCTGCCAGAGTTTGGTAAATTGCCATTTGATCACTTTCACTGATGCCTAGAAGGAAAACAGAACAATAAACCCATAAATAATGGTCAATCGTGTAATCTAGAAACAAACAAAGGACACTAAACATGATGTTAATGCAAACCTTACTAAAATAAAATCAACACTCACCTAACAGCGAGAAAGCCCTCCTGGTGTTGCACATCTCTTTGGCATCATCCACTCCATCTATCACTGGGCTCTGACCCTGGTTAGTACAGTGGAAGTCATCTGCGCAACCTTCAAACATTGATCAGTCATATAAAATAGTGAACTAAATAACATGGATGCATTTGTTTCTGCTATCCTGCTAAAATGACAATTAATATTTTCGTGACTTTCATACCTAACTTGAAGGCTTTGAACTCTGGTAAATGTGAAGAGGCACACAGCTGGTAGAATATATGATAGTTCCTTTCTTCAGGGGCCTAAAAGAAGTGCAAAGAGATGTAAAGTCTGAACTAAGTAAATTACACAAGCACTACAAACACATTCAGTGAAACTGCTCGCTCTTTAGATGTATGCATGAACTGTGAGCACATTGCTAAATGTAGGCTTTAACTAGTATAAAAAATGTCCCTTGAAAATAGTTCACAGTTGCCATCTTTCTGTGTCAAAGGCCAGGCTGAAGTGAGGGTCGTTTGTTCTTATGTTGCCTAGATGTGCTTGTTACATGTTAGATGCACATGAAAGTGTTTTCAATCAATTAACTGCGAGGAGAAGCAAGATGGAAAGATATGGCAGGCTACATTCAGTCACTAATAGTGGTCACATACTGACATGCGAGTTCAAACCGTAGCAATGAAATTTACCTGAAACACAACTCTAGACTTTTCCAGTAAGTATGTTCTCATGTTAGCCCCAATAATACAATGCTTCTTGTCAAACTCAATCTCAATGTACTTCCCAAAGCGACTGCTGTTGTCATTCCTTGTTGTCTTGGCATTCCCAAGAGCCTAGAAGAAACACAGACAAGTCTCTCAGTATTATTTATGTTAGAATTTTTCGTTGGTCTCCTGTAGTGTTAAATGTTAAATGTCACCTCCATGATGGGGTTTGAGGCAAGGACTCTCTCCTCGACATTGGCCCCACCAGAGGAGCAGCTGACTGTGGCAAAGTAACGCATAGCGTACTTGGCAGAGACAGTTTTGCCAGCTCCTGACTCACCACTCACGATGATGGACTGGTTTCTTTCATCTCTGTGAAAAGATGTGGTGACATTAAGGCTGGGTATCTTTAAAAAATGTTGATACCTATACCAATACCAATATAGTACCTCATTTTATACCTTAATTTCAATTTAAGTCGAAACCCATCATGTCAATGGAAGCAATCAGTAAAATGCTCATCCAAATAATTTTTTATGGCATTGATTTTTTAAAGGCATTGCATACCTATACCCAGCCCTAGATGACATGCAGATCAAATATCACCTGGAACAAATTTTGAGTATCAGCATAAAAAGAAACATTTGATTTGCTTTGAAATGTAAGATAAAATGTATCTGGAGGTTACAACACCTGGCCATCTGTTTGTATGCTTCCTCTGCCACTGCAAATATATGGGGGTCCATGTCCCCCATGTTCTGTCCACTGTAGGCATTGATGATGTCAGGTTCATAGATGGGTAGACTCTCATAAGGGTTGATGGCAACCAGGACGATTCCTAAATTCCATAAGGACAAACATCTCAGTTCACCTCTATTTAAACAGCATAAACTTATGTTATCTGACATGGATACAAATCAATTAACATTTAGCCCTGAATGTAGCTGTTTAATATGCGTTATTTATCCCAAACTTATGTAAAACATTTAAGTGTGTATTCCTTTAAGAGAAGCCTGCACCACAATAATCAGCATGATGTACTGTAGATGGTATCAGAACATAAAGTGAGCAGGACTCCAAAGTCTACAGTGAGAGAGATAGTGCAAGTCAAAGGAGATGAAGCTCATTACCACAGTACGTGTAAATCAACTTGGAGTCGATAAAGCGCACTTTAAGGTTGTGTAGCACTGCAGGCTCGTGAAGATAGCTGAGAGATGTGAGGTCATTTTCCCCCACCAGGATGTTGGGGTTCCTTAGCGGTGGCAGTTCTTTGGTTCGGGGGTTTATTTTATGTTCCACTTCCTAGAAAGACACAGGAAGTTAGCACAAGGTATCCACAGCATGAGATCCAAGATAGTAAGTTGCTTTCATCTTAGAAAACACGCAAAAACTCTTAAAACAACCAGTGGAGGAAATACAACAAACAAATAAAAACTGATGGTTAAGCAATAAAATCTTAGTATTCATGTTAAAGCTAACTAGCAACCACTGTGCTTGGCTTGGTCATGTTCACTCATGATAATACTTTGGCCTTATTTCCATACCTGAAGTGCATGCCCAAACTCGACATAACAGCTGCAGGTACCAACAGCACTGAGTGAAAATGTATCATTTATTCATTTTCAACCATCAGTCCACCTATTTGACATCCAGTACATTACACTGGCTTCTTGTTTTTAACCTTTTTGCAGAGTTGCTTACAGAGGCACAAGGTGTTTGTCTTGTCTGAGAATCTATGTGCATACAGCTGCCTCGAATAATCCCACAGTACACAGGGATTTATGAGGCTCCATTGCCAGTGTTCTTGCAGAGAAATATGTGCATGGCTCTCTGACAAAACATCACACACCCATTTCCACCTCAGTGAATCTATCTCCCTGTGTGTGTGACTACCTGTGTGTCTGTGTGGCATTTGCCTGTCTCACCGTGCCATCATCCAGCTGCAGAGTCAGCTTCAGGTCGCCAGGAGTGTAGTCTTTGATAAGCTCTGCTGACTTCCACACTTCTTCTGCATCTGGCAGCCATACACGGGCATACTGATGGACAAAAGGGGACACCGGGTCAGAGCCGTTCGACCACTGCACTCACAGTAACACAGTCTTTACAGCAGTGACATGTACCTTGGGAAAATGGCAGGATAGCTAACATGAAGTCAGCAGATAGCAGTCATGCGTAAAATGTGGATGGATACGGGGCGTTTTACGCGGCATTTAGATTAAAAAAGCAATGTGATATGATTTAATAAACCCCCAAACTTGTCTGTAACAACCTCCGAGTGACTGGCACACGCAGAGTACCATTATTAACAGTTTTATTTGACGATACATTAACTAGCATAACTTGAGCTTAAGAATTAGGTTGAATGAGCTATAGAACCGTCACAGTTTACCTGAACCCGGTATACGTACCTTGGTGTAAAGTTCAGAGGCTGCCATGTCTCAAAAGTCGCTCGGTGAGCCCTCAGAAACTTTCTCAGAGAGGATAAAGCATTTTATTTACTCTACGCGTAGGAACCGCCAACTTTTCCGAGCTCCTCTCCCGGGTCGGTGTTCTCAGCTGGGAGGAGAGTTGAGCTACTGCCTCAACAGTTGTCAGTCAGCTGCGCGTGCCCTGACACGTTTTGCTCTCGTGCATCTTGCGTGCCTCCCAGCGGCCAAACACGCTCGCGACAACTAAACACACCTAAGGAGAAGGCTGAGGTGGTGCCATCATTACTGCCATACAACATCTGCATTATTGATACAAACGGATGGAAAATCACACCACGTTGCCAATCAGGCCTAACTTCACTCTTCCTCATAATGTATGGAGGATCATTTTACCCCAAATTAATATTAAAATGCAACAGTGCCCGAGCCATGGAGTCAAATTTAGGGGAGGTAAACTCTGCTGATGGGGCCAGGGGATCAGAAAAAAATAATAAATACAAATTTTAAAACTAATTCCTAATATATTATTTCTCACCAACAAGTACAGCTATACAATATACTATATGAAAATACAAAAAATGAATCAGCAGAACTGCAGTACACCAGAACACTTGAACCTTATTTATGATTCTGATTACATTTGCCAATAATTGTTTTGAACAGTGATGCATGGTTGCCTGTCCTAGCATAACATTTTTCATTTATGTATATTTTTCATCAATAAATTTGGTGGGGGGCACTTTAAGGGAATGTGTTTCCCCCAAAATGTACAATATTTACTGTGTGAAATGGAATATTTAAGTACTGTAACTAAAATAATTTTGCTCATCCTTATTGTAGATCACTTAAGAAAAAAAAACATGACTACGACTCCACGTCAGTATTGCTATCTTAAATATACTGCGATTTTAAACTGCTAGATAACCAGGCTTGTATCTGGGGAATCATCGTCTATAGTTTCATCATGAAGTTTTGAACAATGAGGATAAAGGCAAAAAACCTTAGTCCACTAACTTAAATGAATTTTTAATAGATTTTGAATTAATTTCAAATGAGGGGGTTTAGATTTCTCTTTTTAAAACTTCACTTTTTCAGTCTCAGTTTGTCATTTCAATGTCTAATTTCTTTTATCTTTAAAAGATAATCATGGTCTGACTATACTAAATACAAAAATGTTTGCCATTGTCTTTTTGATGCCATTGTCTTTTTGATCCAAAATTTTTAATTTTATATAATATCCCTGCTCAAGCACTGATGACTGTATGTCTGGCCCTTGAGAATGTTGTAGTTTACTTCCACAGTACAACAGAAGTTATTGGTCAAAGCAGTTAACATAACATTGTAAAATAGATACATGCTACGTATGTATACTTTACTGTGCTTGCCTCTATATTTTCATGTTTTAATTCAGTTACTTTGCCAATATCAAATATCCATTGTGGTACCTTGCTACCTGATATACTTAAATAATAACCTAAATGTTGCTCAAGAATAATAGGTAAATGTGAATGACTATTTAAATAAATATTGGCTAACCAAATGAAAAATAAACAGTGATAGGATTCTTAAAATATGCTGGATTTTGATTTTTTTATTTATTTTTTAAATACTTTTTATAAATACACACCAGTCCTTTTAGGCTTCTACTTGAGTACAATGTAAACTGACCTCTTTTTGGCACCAGCAGTTTTAGAAACACTTGTGTAAAAATAAGTGCAAGAACAAATTTAATTGAACGAGAGCACTTCTAAGATATTATGCAAAACTATTTTATTTACAAAACAAATGGCACAGTGTGACTGCACAGTAAATGCACATGCACACTCCAGACATGTCATGGGAGTTTCTTTCCATAAAATCGTAAGTGATTCCAGTCAGACAGTAACAGACATTTCAGGCAAAATTCATAACGAAGATTCTCACTGAGGGAGCAAATATTGCTCAAGAGGAACAACGGTTCATTACTTTTAAGGCCATTTTAGAGGTCAGGATGAAATGGAAACCAGCAGCAAGTCCTTGCAAACCAATGTCTCTAAATGAATTAAAATACAACTGGCTACAAAGCGTGTGTGATCAAATTTTCAATTCTTTGAAAGCACAAAATCAAACAGCTTTATAGAAAGAGGAAGGGACACAATCAATCGAGGATTAGAAAACAAAAAAGCAGGATTACGTCACTTTTTACTATTTAAACAGACATGCCTCCATGTGAGCAATTGCATACTAAAAACCGTTTCAAACTGAAAGGCATATATGTAAATCACAATTCTATTTCACACATGCACCAATGCAAACTGTCTGTGGTCATAACTCATAAGTATTGGTGCCTCTGTAATTATTAGTAACATGGCAGAACAAGATTCCTCTGCACAGGCTCTTCAGCTGCTGTTAAACAGGCAAATCATATGGAAGCATGTATCTTTAAAATTGAAAAAACGGTATGTGAGAATAAGATAGCATTGACTTCCATTCATATTCATAATAATTTTTATACTCGCTCACTATTCGGTCTTTTTAAGATCTTGAGAAATATTTTCACCTACAACTTCTAGTTGGATATAACTCACTGACAATTGACAGCGGCCAATTTTTCTCATGAATTAGACTTGTTACATAACGTGTTCTTAGATAATACATATAAAAGTGAGAAATAAACGTAAACAGCAGGTAGATGTGAAGAGGGGGTTGGAATGGTAACAAAACAGTAAACATAAAAGTATTAACCAGCCAGTTTGCTGGTCACAATTGATGTCTTTCTTTGAGGCAGGTCCTGAGGTGTTGGGATGTGCCCCCCTGTGATCTCGGACTTCTCTGTTGGGGCCAATGGCAACTGTTTATTCTTCATTTTCGCCTTGGCCATGTTGTAGTCACCAGAGTCAAAATACTTTGGCTGGACAGACAAGAAAATATAAAGTATGAATATTGGAAGACTGGTATTAATTAATTAAATAGTCATGTTTAGGTATCACACGCACCCCCTTCTGTAGTCTTTTTCTCAGAAAGTCTGAGCCTCCAGGCTTGGTTGCCAGGTTAGGATACCTGGCCTTCAGTTTGGCCTCCTCTGCTTTTTCTGGACTGATGACTTTCTCCTCCATTTCCTACAGAAAGAGCACATTGCACAGTGTAAGGGTGGCAAATAGTGCACTCAGCTAAGTAGATGGGAGAAAACGTGTGGAATTTCATTAAAAACGCATATGTAATTAGTGATCAATGAAACTACAAAATACATTTTGACAGCATCATAAATTACATCTGGTATGGCTTCTATTTATATTCCACAACATGCAGGGGCCGCCATGATGGGAAAACTCCAGCTGCTGCACTGACTTAGCATTAATCTTGCCATTTAATTTAGCACGTTTAGCTCCAGCTATAACCAAATGGTGTTTACACTAATTTAGCATTCATGTTGGCATTTAATGTTATCGTGCAGCTCCCGCATTAACCAACCTCCACCTGGTGTTTGTACTGACTTGGCATCACTCTTGCCATTTAATTTAGCATGTTTAGCTCCAGCATTAACCAACCTCCATCTGGTGTTTGCACTAAGCTTAGCATTAATCTTGCCATATCATTTAGCATGCTTGCAGCATTAGCCAATTTCAGCTAAGCTTTCAATGTATTGACAAATGATTGTGGCAACCTAAGCTACTCGTTGGCCTCAAAACAGCTGGTGTTTATTTTTGCTTTACCAATAAACGCTAGGAGCTAGTTAGCTAATTACTTGGCGGTAGCATCGTTAATGACATTAGCCAAGAGTAGCTAATGGCTAACTAGCTTGATGCTATCCGCTTGCTAATGTATCAATTTCGACGTGTTAGCTGCGCTGGTTAACTGGATAAATTTGCGGTTAGTCTTCATAATTCACCTGCTGTTCGTCTGCAGGCCTCGTTCCTTCACCTTCCTCGGACATAGCTGTATTGAGTCCCTGCTTTGTTCGCTTAACTGCGGATGTAACGTTGGCCGTTCAGGCAGCTCCTCTGGAGGATGAAAGGTGGTGCTGCTCTGCTCGGCGGGCGAGTGCAGCAGCCTGTCAGACAGCCTGTCCAGCAACAGGCCGGTGAGTCGATGCCAGAGAAGCAGATGGGAGACAGACTGGCACCATCACATCATCATATTAATCTGTGTCAAGCGCCCGATAAATGTTTGAAATGTTACCTAACTAAAGTCCTGTGCTACACAAAATGACATTTTAGAATATGTACAGTAGAAAACATATAAAAGGGTTTATGAACACCAAATCTTTATTTTATTTTGCGTCTTTTTTTTTTAAGATTACGTCTTTCATTTAGGGACTGTTCGTTATTCATGGGAGGGAAGGAGGTGGTGCAAAACAGGGGAGGCACTTTAAATATCTTTCATGCCATGGGGAGGAAGTTAGGTTTTTTTATTTGTCATCATCATGGAGGGACATCCAACTTCAAATGGTTGAAATGTATTTTTTATATATATATATATTATATATATATATATATATATATATATATATTATTTTATAAAAATACACTGAGAACACCAAAAAACAGAAACGGTATATATATATATATATATATGTGTGTGTGTGTGTGTGTGTGTATATATATATATATATATATATATATGTACTGAACAAAAATATAAATGCACCACTTTTGTTTTTGCTCCCATTTTTCATGAGCTGAACTCAAAGATCTAAAACATTTTCTATATACACAGACACACCTCACAGGTGTGGCAAATCAAGATGCTGATTAGACAGCATGATTACTGCACAGGTGTGCCTTAGTATATTTCTAATGGTTCTGTAAGTGTTGAGTTTTATTACATCTTATATTTAATGATATTAAATACATCCACCTGCTGTCATAAGAGACCAATCAAACTACAAAGTATCCATACAAAGTAAGTAAAAAAAAAAAAAAAGTTTGCCTGTACTTATAGACACACTTGCAATTTCAATGTCTTATGCCACACTAGCATACAATGGAAGGAAAAGGTTTGATAAATTCTGTTTAAAATGTGTCATTATCCATTGTTTTTTGCTGATGGCATAGAATCACTACTTATCAGTCAGAAGTCATTCCCATTGAATGAAGTGCTTACATTTAACATTTTTTGTGTCAAGTGTGGTAAAGTGCAGCCAACCATGTCTACTTCCATATGAAATCTAGATTTATCTAAATCTAGAAATCTACATTAACAAAAATCCATGTCACAGAAAGGTAAAATGTCTTATGATTTCTTATATTTCTAACAAATATATTTGTCTTGTCACCAACTTAGGTTTTAATTTGGCTATGATTATAAGGGGGTTGTGTCACAGAAAATAAGAACCAAAAGAAAACCATTACCAAAAAGACATTTTTTACATTTTTATTACATTTTTGTTAGTAACCTTATAACTTTGTTTTTAAATCACTGTTTTACATTTAACTATGCAACCAGATATAGTAAATTCTTTACAGCCCCAACTACCACACATGGAATAAAATAAATGGGAGGTATGTGGTTAATTGCTGCTGCTTTGGAGGCATATCTTTGTTAGATCAGTGCTTTGAGCCTTGTATGGCTATTTAGCACTGAAAGCATTTCCACGTCCATCATTAACCATTTGGAAAGTTTTATTCCAAAACAGAAGTACAATATAATACACGGTCAGCCCGCTCACAAGAGTCACCACAAAAACAAAACTCCTTGGGTAAAAGATCAGTTATCTTCACCCCCCATCTCCACATCCTCTTGTAACTTCTGCACCATTTTGGCTTCCATTTGTTTGGCCTTTCCTGTAAAGAAAAAAGACAAATGTTTAACAATGCTAAAATCACAGGCTAATCTTGTGCAGTATTTTATTCCCCAAATGAACTGTCTTTTTTTAAATTCATAACTGAAATATATCAATCATTGTGAAAAAGATTAGTTTCAGTCAAATCCCTGTACACTTCTACTGAGAGTGAAAAAGAGTTATCCTATTTTCATTATTATGTCTGGACATTGGGTAGTTTGTTCAGTGTATAACTCCATGTCTGCACTGGATGTGGAAGCCCCATTATGTCTTCTAATATGCAGCCACCCGTCATCCACCGCTGTTCACACTCAAAGTGCATTTCTCTGCACCAGTCAGCGACACTTCTGCTCTTCTGCTCTGTGTTAACAACATGTAGAGTTCTGTCTCTTTCTGCCTGTGTGTCTGTGTCTGCTTGTGTCTCTCACTCTGTTTAGACACATCTGACAAATATGTGGCAGCATGGGGTGCATATCTTATCATTTATATCTAATATAGTCTTTTATTGTTCAGAACACATTTGTTAAGTGGTTTCCCGAAAGATTCGCTCACGGTTCACAGAAAAATGTAGACCAGGCGCCAAAACTATTGCTGCAGACCACGAGCTGGCCGCTGAGCTCTGGGCCTTGGCGTGTCCAGTGTGAACAGCCCTATTGCTGAACATGGTCACTGAAAGGACACGGGTAGCGCTCCCTCTGAAAATTGTGTACTTTGTGGCACTTCCATGTGCAGTGTGAAGCCGGTGTAAACTTGCACTTCTACACTAAAAATTTAATTTGCTGTGTGGTTTGGAAATGTCATTATTTTAAAGATCCTTGTGAAATACATGGCTACTTTTTGAATAAAATTTCTTACCTGCATGTGGTGCTTTGATAAGGTGAATATTTTTCTTCACTTCGCTGATGGCCTCTTCCTTCTCCAGCTGTTTGCCCTTCTTTAATCTATAAAGTGGAGACAAAAACAGCAAAGGTGAGACAAACACTGCTTACAAATCATGTTTGAACCATATTTGTAACTCAAAAGATGCACTCAAGATTTAACTCAAAATGAATTGCTCACCTGTTCATAATAAATCTCGCCTGTCGTTTCTGTTTTATTTCTTCCACCCTCTTCATTGCCTCCACTGTAGAAATTAAAAGTGACACATGACTCCTCAGTTTCAAAAATCGAATGACAAAACATCTTCACATCAAGTACATGTGAGAAATAAACATCTACATTACCTGTCTTGTCCCACAGATCCCTGTTATATTTAACAGGTATATTTCTACGTTTCTCGAACTCCAGGGAGTTATCCTGAAAGAGAGGATGTTTGCTGGTTCAGTAACAGTAAAATGAGTTTATGACACTGAGGTAACACTTCATAGATAACTAACTCACCACTGTCAACTCCTTTCCTGATGCCTTTCTGAATGCTTTGGTCCATCTTGTCTTTCTTGGGTTACGCTTCTTCTTGAAATTTCTGTGGCATTTTGATTTGCAGAATCTGAATGTCTGTTTATTTAAAAAGGGGGCAGAAAGACCCTGTAAGTGTTTTTCTTTCAAGGAGGATAAAATGTGTTTGTGGAATCACAAAGTTCTACTGAGCTGAGATGCAAATTTGTTTAAACTTTCAAACTCTCTATATTTATATACATACATTAACATGTGTAGGTGTATCATCTGATGTTGGCCTATTACTGGAACACTAGTATTGGTGTTCATGTTATTCAATATGCAATTTAAAAAAATGCAATCAATTTATTTTTCAGTTGTAAAATGTATTAACCAGCACATATCTCAGTCACACTTTTTTTTAATGTTATGACCTCATGTAAAAGTATATTTGTTGCTTCAGATTTTTTTTCAAAATAAATCACTTTTAGTCTATTAATCTATATCATAAAAGGGATTAGAAAAGCTATTTGTCCATTTTCAATAATATAAACATTTTTAAATGACATAATCATGAATGTAAAACCATATTTACAATCACAAAAAGCCATTATTATAAACATTTTTTTATTTAAAAATAAGTGGTTTATAAACTTAATTAAATTCTAAAGTACTGTACACTATAAATATAACATTAAGTTACAAGAGAATGACAGAAAAATTAACCCCTGAATATCACCCTTGCAAAGTCTGTATTTTATCTTTGTTGTGACTGTGTCAGATGAGTTAAAACACAACTAATGGGGCTGCACCTGTAATGGCTGTAATGATATGCATATAGTGTTTTTGTTTTCATGACAAATTGTATAACTATCCTTGTTTAAAGGTTATCGTATGAACACGATACAATAGCAATTATCTTTGAATTACTGTTATTGTATCGTGTTCGAGTTTTAAACTATCCCTGACACAATTTCAACAAACGCTGTAACTCCCCAGAAATGGTATAATTTGCAGATCTATGACTGTGGGAGTGATTAAGATTTGTCTACAGTGTAACGTTACTATCTGAAGCTGTTTTCACAGGAGATCTTCAGAGGGCGCAATTACTCCACAAGCGAAACCCGAGGCCCTGCTAATTAAATGTCCACACTCTTTATCAGCTTGACTTTTATCAAGGGCAGGATGGATCTAATATTTCGTAAATTAATATGTTTACGTTGTATGCTCCAACTCCACATTGTAAGTCAAAGTATATAATCGACACGTTGAGTTATTTACAGCCTGTCAGATAGTAAAATCTGTCTCGATCCCACGTGAGTGAGTCCAGCACGTTATGTTAGCAAGCTAGCATTAGCCACATAGCTAAAGGGCCAACGCTGACAGTCAAACATGAGCTTCTGTTTAAGTTAGAAGGTTCTTCAGGTAAAAAGACAGCACCATACCTTGCAGTCGTTTCGTACAAACATCATCCCATGCCCGGGGTACACCGGTCCCGAACAGAAATAACACTTTTCGACGCGCATTTTCACAGCAGAAGTGCTGCGTGCGACAGTCGACAAAAACAAGACCGCTCCGTTTCTTCTTCTTCTTCTTTGACTGTGAACTGAAGCGCCTGGAGGAGATTTACTGCCCCCTGCTGGCCCTCCTGCCGCACCATGTTTCTACTTTCAAATTAAATTTGCACTGAATTAAACTTGGGCGTTTGTAAACATTTCTCTTCCTGGAAAAATTGCACTTGTTTTGAGGTCGGTCAGTAAAAAAAGACAGAGCATTATAACTTCACATTGTCCAAAATGACGCGTCCAAATAAATAGAATAATATATAAAAAGGAATCAGCAAATTGCAAAATAAATAACTTGTTTAACCAATTACTATTACATTTCATTTGGGTTTTTACATTTTGATTTACAGTTTTATTTATCTCAGTAAAGTGATAATTATCTCAGAACATTGCAATTTATTTCAGATGAAATTTTTTCACAAATCCTTCACCTTTAAGCCAATTTACATCAAGGCTGATTATTTTAAAAAAAAAAAAGAATTTTAATAATTTTATAATTTTTGATCATTTTAATTTTATACAATTTAAAAATCATTTTGGGGTTCTTTGCAATTTAACTCATTTTCTATTTACATAATAGTGTCTTTTTTTCATTTAATAATGAATACATAAGAACACAATATTTTAACATTTGCTTATTACTTTGTTTGTTTTTCATACACTTTGGGACCATGCTGATTTTCCTTTCACATGACTTTATACTGATTATGGAGTGAAATGTAGCTCCACAGACTTATGTACAGAGAAATTCTCCTCACTGTGAAAAGGGTCAAAGATGTGTGGAGACCACAGACTGTATATATAGATATAAATCTTTACATACAGTCTATGGTGGAGACCCTCAGGTAAAATATAACACTTAGTGTTAACCATGTAGAAAACAGTTTCATTGTTTCTCACCTATTCACTAAGACTGCACTACTGTTTCTAGCAGGCTGTTGATGTAGTACTGAACTGTATACAGTTTACACTGTTATTCAAAATATCATCAAATATTATATAATCAAAATTTAAAAGGCTCACAAACACACAACCAAAGACCAACACAAATGCATTTTTCCAAGGAAAATTTTATTATCTAGTATTCGTGATCATCTTGAGAGTATCAAAAAAGTCTGTTGCAACATTTCAGCACTGAAAATAATTTGATCTGTTGCTCACTTTGGATTAAAAGATGTATTTTGGTATTCAAAAGCTGAAATATAAAATAAAAAAAACATAACTTAAATATTAACATTTAAGCCTACATTCTAAATCTACATTTGGCACCTGAGTTAATTCAGCAAAATTATGTGGCTTTCAAATTAACCTTTTATATAAACGCATTACACAGACAGACATTGAACCTGAAACCAGTCTTATTAATTTAGTAAAATGTCACATTCAAATTGGGGACATGTTTTTGTTTACATCATGCTAAAAAGACAATCTAAATCAAATTTTCCAATGTTATCTACCTAAGTATCATTGAGGTAAAATTCCATGGAGATAAAGACAGAACAGTTTGACATCTCAAGCTTTAAAAAAAACAAAAAGTAAAAATGCCTTTCTAGCAATCAAAACCATTGGAAATTATATCACATTTAAATCCAAATAATGTAAAATGAAAACCAAAGAAAATCACTAAATAACAGAGACTTTAAATTTCTTTGGTTAGGATTATTTGTATTACAAAGATATAAAAATTGATTATGTTGCTCTTCACACATAGGGTTTCCATCTTGATAGTCAGAATCCTTCATTGTCACACCTGGACAGGAAATATTACGGTGAGAGAAAGAGAATTCTCCCACCGTACAGCAATAGTGGTGAACGGTGATAAGACGATGCTCTAAAGTATAAATATCATCATCTATCACTGGCAGCATAAAAACTGGATCTTTGGCTGTGTCTCAACTATTTCCACCTCATAGTACCAAAGATCAACTGAATGAAAAGCCATACCCATCTGAGGAAGGAGACAACTCTTTGGATAATAGCATCGGCGTCACCGCTGCGTTTTAGCAATGGTCTAGAAGGCAAACGGAACACAAGTCGGGGAGAGACTTGTGCTAAAGCTTTCACCAGAATAAAGCATCAAAAAATTTACACTGAGAAAAGCATTCAAACCACCATTCTAAAGGAAATTTACATCATTGGTAAGGACAATATTTTGGCAAACGCACCCTTAGTATATATATTTGGTTGCCATAGAATATCTTTTGTATTATCAAAAACTCTTTGGGTACAATTTTTCCCATCTTTGGATCTCTTCTTCTTTAGTTTGCAAAGCCCTTTTGATATTAAGGCCATGTTAAAGCTTTGAGGTCAGTGCACTGGAAATGCCAAACAATACTATATGATAAAGCTCGAGTAGTTCGACAATATCTAATGCACTTGTTATTTTCACAACATACATCATTCAGAGACAAACAATGTGTAACAAAAGCTCTTTCAACCGTGAAATAAAAAGTTGAGAGAATTGAAAAAATGAGGAGCTCTAAATAACAAAGCCCCTAAAAGAGGTAACAAGACATGGCGATGAAATGTTTCCGCCCCTGAGTCTGAGATAATACTGCACAATATGTGGCAAAAAAAGGAGGTAGTAATGTATACACAAGAACAGAACATGGAGGTAGATAATAAGTCAAAAGGGCCCAACTGCGGCCTCTGCTCCAGTGGAAAGTAATTAAATATAATGGAAATGTATCAAAGTACATTTTTTGACATTCTTTTTTAACATTCATCATGGGTGAGCTTTGGTTTAGGACAGACAATGCCACAAACACAGACAGGTAGAAAAAAATGGAAATAAGATGTTATACAAACATTCATACAAAAATCCTGAGGTAGATCTGAAGCAAAAGCACATTTCGTCCGTCGCAGCAGCTGGCTTCCTGATCCCTTGTGCCTCAGGAAATAACCGAGGGACTCAACTCAGGAAGCAAACGAGGAAGAAGTGGCGTAGCTTCGGCTGCTGGAGAGCAGATCTAGGCCGGGTGGTGTCAGGAGGAGCCGACTGCTTGGGACGTGTACAGGGCGGGGCGAGAGCCCTCTGAGGCACAGCAGAGCCGGGTAGCATCAGGGGCAGAGTGATGGAGGGGCTGGTTCGGCATCTTCTCATTTTCCACTTTGAAAGACTGCTCCAGCTCAGCGACAGCAGCGCCGTCGTCCTGCCCAAAAGATCCAGGTCGGGAGCTTTGGCTGGTCGACGGGTTGCTCATCTCTTCGTTGCTGTCTTCGTTGGAGTAGTGTCCTGAGTCTCCCGTCTCTTGGCTGCCCTCACTGGTGTGAGAGCTCTCTGAGTGATACGGTCCGTAGATGATCTCCCGAGACGAAGGTGGCAGGGGCGCTGAGCCTAAATGCTCGTCATACCTCAAAACTGTTTTACCAGCCTCGTACAAGCTGGCTCTCTGTTCAGCCTGATGAGACACAGAAGACAAAATTAAAATAAAGATTAAAAAGAAATTTGGCTCTCTGAATTTTCTCTTTGGCAAAGACAGAGCATTTTTAATTCTAAAGTTATACACATAAAGTGTATATTTGCAAGCCTTGATGACTTGTTACACAAATTCGGCCTTCCACGGTCCATTTTATTTAAATATTTCCACTTCCTTAGCACCACAGCCCTAACTCTACATACATATCTTCAGTTCCATGCATAGATGATATGCTAGAAATACCAAACTCAAAAAGACTAATTTCAAGAATAAATGACTGTAAAGCTTATCTTAGAAACACAACTCTTGTGAAGATCAGGGCAAACTAGTTGGATGGGCTAGGGAAGGACTTAGAAGAGGACGTTTGGAGCAGCGTTCTATGAAGAGTAAATAAAAGCTCCTCCTGTGCAAAACTAAGCATAACACAATGGTTTTCCTCCATTACAGGGTTTTTTTGGGGGCGTTTTTCCTCAGACGATCTGAGGGTCGAAGGGCAGAGAGATGGCGTATGCTGTAAAGACCTCTAAGGCAAACTGTGTTTTGTGGTAATGGGCTTTATAAATAAAATTGACTTGACTTGACAGTTCAAAGTATTACATCGCACTCATTTTTCCAAGGCTAAAATAAATCCTAATACAGATGCAAGTTGTGATAGGCATCATAATACCCCTGCCAACTAAACCCATATGTTTTGGTCATGCCCTGCTCTGACTACCTACTGGTCTGTGATCTTCAAAACACTATCAAAGCACTCAATATTGACTTCCAACCTAATGCAGCAGCAGCCATATTTGGTATTACTGATAGAAGACATTCTGCAACAAGGAAAAGACAAAAATCTATAATTGCTTTTACAATGCTTTATCACTTACATCAGTTTCAGCTCGATTCCTGACGTCCTTATTGAAGAGCAGCCATCTCTTGTTTTGCCTGCTGCCGACTGGACCAGCACCATTTATGATCATATTCGATCCCCCCTGGAAAAAAACCCCAAGAAAATATATGATGTAAAAAAATATTAGAAATGAACATCAAACATGTAACAGTTAAACTTCTTTTTTTTATTTTTGAAACCAAAAGAACCATCATCATTACGTCATTCTCACTGTTTGTTTGTCTTACCTTGGTATCTATAAAGTGGTGACTTATCATGGGTATAAGGGCCTCTGCATTTTCTCTATGGTGTTCAACGGGCAGGGACAAACCGCCATGTGGACCTTCAGCAGCTCCCACAGCAATGACTTTGTGACTGGAGGATTTTCTATTAGTCATACAAAGATAATAATGTAAACAAATGTCAGAAAAAATCATTTTAATGTTTTGCAACACAACTGTCAACAATTTTTCAAAAATGATTGCATATGATTGTAATCTGTACCTTGGTCTGCCTTTACTGATGAGGATTAAGGCACACATAACAATACAGGCCAAGGCGATGCTCACACCAACGATGATCCCTGTCATGGACCTCTGGTCTATGTGGTAGAGACCATCAGAGAACACTGGAAGACAAACATCAGTGTTTATGAATGGAAATAATTACACATTAGTCGCAATCAGCTAGAGAACACTGATATAAAGAAGAGTGATAACGCTGAAGGAAAACAGCAGATAATACTCTCAGCACAGAGACTGCTGTTAACATCTATTGTTTGCAGTATATGATCAACACTGTGTGTGGGACTTTACTTATATTAAAAAATACACCAACACTTTATCTTCTTCATATTCCTACCTTAAATATGAAAACCCTAATACTAATTGAAGAAAATGTGACTAAAATATATAAAACGAATAATTCCGAGAAAAAAAAGAAAAGAATACAGACATTAAAAACATTAAACTTCATGTTTTATATTGCCTGTAGAGTGCTGCAGGATTTAGTCCTAAAACTGGACACTGAGTTGTCATTTTTGCACTTCTGGTTCCCTCGTCTCAAAGTCAGCAGGTTTGTTTAAGAGTTCGTTTGAATGAGGCTTTACAGCCTCGCTGTGATGGCAATGCTGAAGTCATACCGCGTAATGTTACTTTTATGTATTGCAATTGCATTTACACTTCAAAATGATAAAAGTGGCATTCACTTGTGATTTGTATCTTGCTGAACATAACATGTAAGTATCATAAAGTTTTGTTCTCCACAGAGCTTATTTTCTGCAATAACTCAAAATCCAGTGGAAAAATCCCATTGGTCTTTTGTCAAGTGAACCACAGTGATGTTAACTTCCAGGTTGGCCTACAAAAAAATGTCATCTTTGCGGGTGTCTATTCTGAACATCTGTTTTGGTTATTCATTATTAGGGCTACCAAGTGTTCCTGACCTAAGGTGATTTGTCTCCTACTAGAGACAAACTTTGACTCACTCTAAAAAGACAATTTTTACTAATGATTATAAATCGATACTCATGTCAAAGTGTATTCTCAGTTTAAATATGCACATGGAAGCACAAGATGCATAGATCTAATAAGGCTGGACTCACATTAAGGCTTAAGAGGCATCACAACATTTATATTACAGTATAGCCTCAGAGCATTTCATTTCAAGCTAAGAACACCAGAAACAGTTAAGTATAGCTTTACTTCCATATAATCACAGATTGAATGCCACAGAACCTCCACCCTGATATATTAAACTAATCAATCTGCAATCTGCTTCTTGATTTTTACCTGTTGTATCCAGGAAGCTGTCAGAGTGTCTGGGGTTCTTGCTGCGTTGGGTGTTTCCACGCTTCAGTGCCAGCTCCACGATGTCAGAAAAAGGCCCGTCGCCGACCTGGTTGGAGGCAGAGATTTTCACCAGGTAGACATTTCCCGCCTCCAGCTTCTCCAGCAGGGCCATTGTGTGGCTTCCTGTGAATAAAAGCAAAAACACAAAGCAAGGATTAGACACAGTAAACTGATGCAGATGCACTTAACGCAGCATGAATAACTGTTTACAGTATGTATAGTTGTTACAGCTCCCTGTGACAGGTACATCTGAAGCTGGACAGTTCAGGTGAAAACAACCCACTATTCTTAGTGGTGAGAGAAGGTTCTTCCGTGAATAGAAATACACTTTCGACGGGGTAAGGTACACTGAAATGTTTGGCATCACTTCATAAATTCACTATATAATGTTCTACTATTTCACATCCCTCTGAAATTGTAATATGATAACTACATAGCATAAAGTACTGTCTGCAGCACTGACTTCACAGATAACATAATTCAGTGCACTACTCACCCTCCCTCTGCAGTATCTGCCAGCGTCCAGCCATCCAGGCTTTCTGGGACGCATACATGATAGTGTAGCGTGTAACCACCACATTGGGCTCTGTGGGCTCCCTCCAGGAAACCAGAGCAGTGTCTTCCTCAATCAGAGTCACTCGCACTCCTGCAGGTGGCTGGCTAGGTGCTGCACAAACAAAAGTCACATTCACATTGATCACATTGATAAACATTTTCTGAGAAATTTCCCGAGCTGAGATATGCAATTTTCTGATTTGAGTTTGCATGATAGAGGAAATGGTGAGTTACGCAAACAGCAACAAAGCCATGACAAAATGATGTTACAGTAATGTTCAATTTATTACCTGCCGGCAGAGTCGTATGGTAAACAACAGAACTCCAGGGACTCGACATCTGGTCTACATGGAGACGCACAACAAACTCGTAGCGAGTGTTTGGAACCAAATTCTGAATCATCACACTCTGTTTGGTGCTGTGGACAGACAATATTCATAAATTATGGTCTTTTGGTATAAAATCATCTACTTGCTGTATAAAATGTGCAGCTGCAGAGTAATCTCAAATTCAAGCAGCCAATGATAAAAATGTCAAGGGCCACATCATTCACAAACATATAATGTAATATACATATGTAAATATGTGTGCAACCAAACCAAAAGATCTTTTGGACCCTTTATTCATCATGCCAGAGGTAAATTATTGAATGTTTTGGGGGATTCTTAGCTTACGTTTGTAGGTAGCGTATAGCAGAGGCGTTGTGGGTGCCCACAGGTGTACAGCGGACTGTATAGCTGACAGCCTTTCCAGAGGGGAAAGCAGGTCGGCCCCAGCGCAGAGACACTGCAGAGGAATTGTTGGCCAACACTGTCACGTGATCTGGAGGCGGAGGGGCTGCTGCCAGTTGGTCTCTAGCCGCTGAATAATGTAAACAAAATGCAGATTTTTGTTACATTTCTCGTATTTTAAAAAAAGGTTTTTATACCATTTTAAATAGTGAAATTTTTGAAGTAAAAAATAGAGAAATGTACTTACACACACATCCCGGAGTACTAATAGTTTGGTCCGTCTGGTAGCCCTCTCCAGCTTGACTTAGAGCCAGAATCTTGACATGATACTTCCTCCTTGGATCTTGAAGACAAATAATCCATTTTCAGTCATTTGCACCCATGCTGCTACACCAAAACTGAAGGCTGGTCAATCTCACATGACAATAACTGCACAGAGCAGCTTTTTTCTAATGAACACCCCAGCAGGGGCCAAACATTTGTTTAATAATGTCAAACACTGGAAGATCACCATTAAAATACCAAAGGTGATGATTAACAAATCAGCAGAGCAGCATCATCTGTTTTAAAAAAGGCAGACACTTTGACAATTAGCTGCAGGAGGCGACGTTTCTAGGTCATAACTGGGCATTCCCCATGCACGGACAATGCATGGTCTCCTGAGTCACCCGGCCTCTCATTTATCATGTGTTGTTATGTGTAGGGAGCATGAAAAAGACTAACCAGCCCCAAGGCCCAGTAAACATGGCGACATGATCAATAAGCTCTATGAAAATTAACACAGATGATACTGTCTTTTCCTTTTGAAAGCCTATAAAGATTTTACAACTATGAAACTCTATCAGCACTACATTGTGTTTTCAAAAACATTAAAAACAAATCACAAAATTTGAGGGGAAAAAAAGAGGTGAGATCAAACTTGAAAATAAAGTAATTATGAGACATACAAGGCTGTATCAAGTGCTGTCTAAACAACATCAGAGAAATGATGGAGGTCTAGGGATGGGAAGTTTGGAAATATCTAATCATATTTTGTTTTTACCTTGAGTTAAGACACAGAATATTATCATTAAAAAAAGAAGCTAACATTGCATTAGCTCCTAAATCAGGACGTTTTTAGGGAGTGTTAAGATTTGTTTTATGCTTTCAGTGTGAAAGGTCAGCCTATGGGTATTGACCAGTGAAGGCGGTGTGTCCAGGCCTGCTGTGGGGGCTGGGCCAGGGGCAGCGTTCAGCTGCTGGGATCCTAGGCCCATGGGACTGGGGGGAGTTGACTGGGGTCACCAGGTCAGGCCAAGATAGAACAGAAGGAATCTGGGCTCAGGGCTTTGAGAGAGAGGCTGGGCCCCTTTTGTTTCCCCTTTCACGTTCTTCCTACTGGCCTTGTGTTTTAGCCTTAAACTTGGAGCGAGTCAGACACAAACATGGCTTCAAAACAGAACTTGTACTGAGATCAGGGATAGTGCTATTATGGAACAAATGACAGCTGCTTGTGTGATCATCCATCTATGATCATACTAAAGTTTTTTTTCATATCTACCACATTATTACAACAGAAACATTTCAGTTAAAAACAGTTACTAACAATCTAGCTCGTTGCTATTTCAACTTTTTGTGTGTGAACTGCGTAGGAACCACATTGTGCTTTAAGAGTTACACAACACAAAATAATACTGTTGACAGTTTTGATCATTGTGGCTCTGGTTCATACTGCATATAGACTGCTGTGGGTCATTTACATGGACAGCCCAGATGACCAGTGGGGGCAGGGTCCTAATCCAAGACCGCTGTCTCACAGCTAGAGGTCAGTGGCTTTGGCCAATCCCAGGGGTCTCTGTTTGTGTGTTTCAGTGTCCAGCTAAAGGGGGTAGTGGCCAGGGTCTTACAGGGCAGGTCTTGCCCTGGATGGAACACAATGGCCAGGCATAATTATGCAAGCCCTGGGATGGGAAACGGTGGTGGGAGGGACATCTGGATCCTAACCTCTAACCCTGGGAGCCTGCTCTCACACAATACTGCAGCCAGACTGGGGAGGGCTACTGGTTAGGCAAGAGGGGTCAGCCCATATTGATCAGGACAGAGGGTGAAAATGCAAATCTAGTTTCCAACTGCCCACCGAATTAAATTGGGACCCATTTGTGTGAGCCATCGGTCACTCTCTGTTGTCTCCACATCAGTTTTACAGGTCTAAATGGTAGAAACACACTTACATAGTCAAATATTCATGTTACATGTATTCCATCCACTCCAGTATCTTATCATCTCACAGCTAAACAGCTATGCCAAAAAGAGTGCATCACTCACCAAGGCCACTGATGGTGTAGGTACAGGTTTGAGCCTGCAGTTGGATGATGGGCTGCTCTGGTTGGCCTTCTTCATGGTACCACAGCCGGTAACCCTGGACAGCCACAGATTGTGGGGACGTTTGCCAGCGAGCCACAATGGAGGTGCAGTTAAGCGGCTCAAGTTGAAGAGTAGGGGCTGAAGGCACTATGGGGCAGAGACAACAGACATGGGATCAATACACACTCATATTTAAAATACTGCTTTGTACAAAGAAGACTGAACAAAAAGACAACAGGACACTGGATATAGAAAAAGAATGGATGGATGGATGGATGAATGGATGGATGGAAGATCACATCAACACAATGGTTTGGGTGTCACAGAGTTATAAGATGCATGTTGGAAGAAAATGCACATATACACATAACATTAAGACTGCTCATTTGCTGGTAATCGTGTTCTGGACCATGCTCTCAAATACAAAAGTACAAGTGCTCTACATCACCTGAAAATATTAGCAAACTTTTAAAAACAATAAATTCTGCTTTGGTGGACAAACAGCCTCCCCCAACACACCGGGCCATGAAAAGAGGCTATTCTTTCCCCCACATAGACGCCTGAGGCCCTCTCTTTATGACCCGTGACTGAGGCCACTCTAACATCACTGACAGCCAAGGGCAAAGGTTCCTGGGTAACCAACACAAAGACTGTGGGACAATGCTACAAGAGCAAACTCTAGTCATCAGCGGGCCACTCTGCATGAGCTCTAGCGATCCTCTTGGTATTTTAAGAGCACCAAAATGATGAATGTGATTCTCTCTATAGCATGAACTTGTTTGCCTCTTACCCTACTGAAGATGCTGACTTTGACCCTTAGAATAAATTCAATTTATACATGAAAACTTTGTCAAAAATAAATGAATAAATAAATAAACAAGTGAACAAAACCCAAACCATGTGATGGGATTGTAAAGGCAAGAATAATATACAGCTTTGCATCACCAGTTCTCAAAATGTTGAAAAATTTCCTTTTCAGTCTTCCACAGGTTTACCTTTGCTGCTGGAGGTCTTAGGTGTACGGTGCGAGGTCCATGCAGAAGGCTCACACCAGCCCACACGGGTGGCTGCAGCCATGCGGAGCAGGTAGATGGTGTCAGGCTGCAGGCCCTCCAGCAGGTATTCAGTGCTGTTCTGAGGTAGCTCCAGAGAGGTGACAGAGCTGTCTGCAGCTGTGCGATAGGATAGCCTGTATGCAGACAACCGGCCGCGGCTCACCTTGGCAGGCAACGGCTGCCAGGTCACCTGAATATCTGTGGAGCTCTGGCTGGTCAGACTTAGCTCTGGGGTACGTAAAGGCACTGTGGAAAGACATAAATATGACATATATATATTTATTACTGATGTGGTCATGGATATCTTCAGGATAGGGGCCGACCAATATTGGTTTTTCAGAGCAGATATTGGTACCAATTATCGTTTAGTTAATGAGACTAATAACTGATATTTGGAAGTGACACGCATTTACAATAACAACTTTCTGTCAATATTTAGAATCTGGAATATAACAAATTCTAACACAAAACTTTGCTCAAATGCCTTTAGCAAATTTTTAATCAAGGAAAATCAGATAAAGCGGATTCCAAAGTGAAATCCAGTCAAGTGAAAATTTAAATAAAAAATTAACTTAAAAATAGCTCCTGAGATTTTACAAAGTACAAATTCCTTCCATGCCACTTCCATGACACTTTCTTTGCACTTTTTGATTCATTAATTTTATCGGTGATTATTAAAATAAAATGCAGATACAAATAATCAGCAAACTGCCAAATTTCGGCCCCCATAATCGGCCAGGCTGATAATCTGTTGACCCCTATTTCACAATAAAAACCTGATGGCAAAAAGCTAAACTTTTATAATTCTATTCGTTACACACATAAACTTGCTGTTAGCAAGAAGAAAATTGTGCAAAGAACAGAGTACCCATCCCCCTTATTTCCACTCACAATGTGCTCTGTACACACATCACTTGCATGCATGCTAGCTTAACTACCAGAGTGATTTATTGCAAGGAATGCTGGGAGTCTCAATGCTCTGTGCTTACCATCCTCCAGGGTGTGTTGACTGACTTGGTCCGACATACGACTGGCTCCCATTGGCATATAAGCCACAATGTAAAAGCTGTAGTTTCGAGCTGGCTCAAGGTCATCGATGATGTAACTGGTTGTGTCGTTGCCAATAACAACTTGGTATTCTTCGTTGTTTAGACCTGAGATAGAGCAGATCATAAAGATGGATAGGAAATAGGTTAAGATAGTCCAAAGAAGAAGTGACTTCTATGAAAGGTTGTCAGGCATGTACCGTGTAAACAGTGAGTGTTTTGAAAGGCTTTATGCTGGCAGTTTCTGAATGTCACTCATCTTTTCTATAAACATGTTTAATGCAAAGCACAGGGACATAACTGCCTCCAGGCCTCTTAAGGAAAACCCACTTCAACATCCAAAAATGTGTTTACTACAAAAGCAGACTGGAGTTACTGGAGTTACCATCAACCTTATGGCTAAAGTTAAATATCACCTCACGCTACCAGTTTGTAAGACTGTGAGGCTTATATTGAGAGACCCTGTCCCTTTAACTGCAAACAGAACAATCTGGGGAGTGGACAATAGGCTGGTTGAGCCTGTTGTTATTTCAGTGAAGTTGCCATTCTCAGTTCTCCTTGACCTCTGCTCTCTGCAGCAACAACAGATGGCCTTCACCAAGGAAAGTTGATCACATGTGATAGAGTGAAATGGCTCATTGTGGTTGACTGTCATCATGCATCTTTTCAAACCTTCATCCCTTCCAGTCTACAACAGCTCAAATGGAAAAACCTGAAACAGAAGTAACTGGTTCTTGGTCTCACCTTCAGCCTTCATATAATGGATGGAGTACGCAATAACTTTGTCTGCATTGTAGAGAGGCCTCTCCCAGGCCAGTAAAATAGCAGAGCTTGAGATGGTCTCAGCATGGATGTTTCTTGGTGCACTGGGCCTGTCCTCGGACATGACAACGATAAGGCGAGCCAAGGACAGCACAGAGCCTTGTTCACTTTCTGCCATGCACTGATAGATGGCATCATCCTCAGGGATGATCTGGGTAATCACCAGTTTACTGTGGAGCAAGAAACAAAATATTAACAATCAGTAATAACCATCAAAAATTAATCTTAAATTTTAATTTTAGGTAAGTAAGGCATACTTCTTCATGATACTTAGCTATGTTTGATTATGACAACTGCTTATGTTGTGCAATACCTGTTGTACATCTTAATCCTCCCATTTAAGTGAACCTCCTCTCCATTCTTTAGCCAGCTAATGCGTGGGGGTGGCACTCCCTCTGCTTGGCACATAAACCGAGCAGTGCCTGCTCTTGGACGGGTCTGGCTCTCTGGCCTCTCAACAATGGATGGTGGCACTGAAACATAGTTGTAAGAGAAAAATGGTGAAAATACAGTCTATCCCGCGACCCGACCCCGGATAAGCGGAAGAAAATGGATGGATGGATGGATGGACAGTCTATTGCCTACCATTTATGAACCCACAAAACATTCGCAACATTTACATCTGCAAAAGCTTTTGATTTGTTATGACATATGAAATGTAAGAAACAAGCAAGAGATGTAGTCTAAGAACGAATGCAGTAAAAATACTAAATACCCCTTTGCCACTAAAATTTGCGCATGCACGGTGGCTTTTCAAACATGAGTAAACCTGCTTAATATAGGTGATTGGCTATATTCCTATTGCCAGCGAACACACAACTGTAGCACATGAGTCTACTTTTCTGTCAGCTAGTGTGTGTGAGTTTGGGTTGTTTTGTTAGTGTGTCTGTGCAACATCACAGACAGGCAGGAGAACAGGTAAACAGTAGACAGCTGTAGGACAGAATTCTTGAAAGCTTTTCAGAGGTTTAACCTCTGAAAAGCTTTCAAGAATTCGAATTATATATATATATATATATATATACACATATATATATATATATATATATATATATATATATATATATATATATATATATATATATACATATATATATATACACATATATATATATATTACATATTCAGTCTCTCTTTCAAAGTTGGTACAGTATAACTTGGAATAATAACTTGTGATGTTACGTTATTGCATCTTGCCAATTACGGAGGTGAATTTACATCATTCCATTCACCCGGGTGTTGTGTTTTCATACATGCCAATTGGAGCTGGAGACAATAAAAACCATGTATCTACTGCAGTCATTTAATCTGGGTGTGAATGTTGATCGTACCCATTCCCACTGAATTAAAAACCCAGATGTTTGCAGATTTTTTTTTGTGCAGATGGAATGTGGCTTAAGAGTACCTCGAACTGTGAGGTTGGCTGCAGCAATAGTGTAGTTGCGGGTTCCAGGGGTGGTGGCCCTGCAGAGGTAGACTCCACTGTGCTTGGAATTGACATCAGTAATAACCAAGTTCCCATTGCCCAGCACTTTGGCGTTGTACACATCAATGGGTTTACTGTCAGCGCGGCTCCAGGAGATGATGGGCCAGGGATTGCCTGTTGCCACACACTCCAGCACCACAGTTTGGTGAAGAGAAACTGTGACATTCTGAGGTCCAGCAATGATTCGGGGCCTCTGACGTGGTTTAGGGCTTACACCTTCACAAGAAAAGATAAATGTTAAAAATCAATTTTCAATTTAACATTATGTTTTAATGCTCATTTCCAAAATCCAGTTAATGCAGTGTCTGTACCTCTGTTGACTGTCAGTGTAGCCTCTCTACTCTTCAAACGGCTACCGATGTTAGTTGCCACACATCGATACTGTCCGGCGTCTTCCAACTGTACACTGTGGATCTGAAGGACTCCGTTGGGCAAAACCGTTATTCTGGGAACATATAAAGGCAACACTTTGGTCAAACTAGAGGATATATATGAAGAACAACAGAATTTGGGAGCTGCTAGGCGTGTCTGCAGGTACCTGTCTGTTTGTAGTGGTAATGTGCTTTGGTTGAGCTCCCAGGTGATGGTAGCTGGAGGGCTGGAGGTGACAGCACAGGAAAATCGTGCCACTGAGCCCTCAGTCACCACCATAGGCACAGGGTGCAACACAAACTCTGAGATACCTGTGGAAAAAATATATCAATCAAGGCTGAAGTATCAACAGCAGTATATTTGAACAAAATCCTGTTGTTTTTAGCTTATTATGAAATTCATGAGTATTTGTTTTAGTCGTGGGTTATTGAACTAGATATTTTACATGATTATTCACACCGTCTTATTTTGTGGTTATTTATGTTTATCACTTACTAAATATTGCACTTTCTTTCAATATTTGGTAAAAAAAAATATGCATTATGCATGCAAAGCCCTGACTTTGATGGATGTTAACTGATTCTATGAAAGGAATTGATCTTTTTAGTACACCATGATCTTGCTTGTGTGCAGATGAGCTCTCAGGTCCCATACTGACCAGCTGGTCCAATCAATGGATCAATTGAAGAATGACACTGAATGATGCATTGTTATAGATAAAAACTAATCAATGTACTTTGCATAAGAATGACTGCCAGCAGCCACTAGGAATATAGAATATCAAAAACAATGTTGAAATGTAAAACAAAAACTATTTCTTGCAGAAGTCAGGAATGACACAATACATCTTGCCACTTTGTCAGTTTCATGATGCACGTATTTAACAGCTATACATAGTTGTTCTGATTAGAAACTGAAATGTAGACTCTGATGAAAGGTACACTATGCAGGATTTTCCTACAAAGACATGTATAGACACATACAAAAGTTATAAATCTTAACAACCACTTATAGCCCACTAGAGGTGTGTGGTGGTATATTTATCTGCAGAAGCTCTGCCCTCAGCTGGTATTTTCATAATTTCTTCTTAATTTGCTATGGTCTGGACCTTTCTGGGCACAGTGTGCGATGAGTTTGGGACTTTATAAAGGGGTAGCTACCAGGTGCCAGACAGTAAGCAGCACAAATCCAAGAGGAAGCTACAAAAATTGCTGATGCAGTGCCAGAAAAGAGCAAATATACTGAAGCAAAATGTCAGGTGGTTTCCTTTAACTTTCATTTCCTCTGGTAATACTGGTTACAAACAGTAGCTGTCAGTTCCTGCATAGTATATGACCAAAACAGCTGTGGTCAAGTTGCTGAGTCACATTCTGTTTATATGTATTCAAAAGGTCTTTCAATAATTACCACAAATAAACAGCCCCCAAACTGTATTTGTCTCCAGAATACTCTGTAAGATATGACCAATGACCTTCATTCATTAAGGTGATAACTCTCTCCCTCCCCCCTCACTCACAGGAAGGAAGTCAATATCATGTTAAAGAAAATCAATACCCTGTTCTCCCACTGAAGCTCCACATTTAAATCCTGAGCTCTGGGACATCCAAATGAAAGAGCAATCCTTTAATTTAAGACAGACACTTCTTAACATTACACAAATAAACTGGTAACCCTACTTAAGTGAAGTGCATTATGGGGTCAGCCTAAACTAGGGCCACAAAAAAAATATCCTTTTGGGTTTGTTTGTGATTTATTCCTTGGAAATGCATTAGGTTTTGGTTTAGGGTTAGTACATGACAACCAAAATCCATGCCAAAAATACAGGCAATTATCTTTTAATAGTCAGTTTTATCATGAAGTCTGAAATCATCCAACTATTTGGGCTCCAGGCAACATGGCTGACTGGTGAGCATCATGAGAAGCCATCAGCACCTGATATGAAGTTAAAAACAATATGTTGTTTACTCTCCACTGGGAGATAACAGGCCGTCTTCACTTGTATTGGGATCAGGGATACAGATAGTGGGTGTGGCCTGCACAGACTGATCCGCTAATATGGTCACCTCTGTTGTAAAGCACAAATCAATGTCTAGGTCAACCAGCACAAAGGTTTCTCTAAAGAGGTCAAAGTTTGCCTCAACCCCCTGTCCATTCAATTTTAGCCCAAACTGGGAGCCAGATCGAAGTCAGTTACCATTAGTCTACAAAACAGAACCTTGTGATTGGTGTGTTTTTTCTTTCCTATATCAAATGCTACAGTAGTATTGAATTATAAAAGCTAAGAAATCAGGTGTGTACTTATTTTGTAGACACTGTAAGAAATTTATGACAGCTATGTGAAACCTGCTGAGAATTCAAGAGGTGCTAAATCCACTGATGTAGTCCTAGAACAACCGGGAATACGCATCCAGAAAGGAAACATGTTTTGAGAGGATCATCACTATTTACTGCAATATCAGGCCTGTTCAGTCACATGACCAACTGGCCTTTCCTTAACAAAAGAGCTCTGCTTGACAGGGCAACAGAGGGACTGAACCAGTGAAAGGGATTGTGGGGCTGGGAGAAAGAACAGCAGGGCAGCCCAGCCAGAGCAGGCCTGTGACATCACAAAGCCTTTCGCTGCTGACCCCTGACCCTCAGGACCTCTGGACAGAAGGGGAGCACAGAGGAGGCCCATCCTCCACTCCCCGCCTACAGCTGACCAAAAACCTTTAACCCTTTCACAGACAAAAGCTGGACACAAGGCCAAACTTGACTTTTGGGGGGGGTTATGTTGCCATCTTATAAAGACAGATATTTTTGTTGCCCTTTAATAGATTGATAAAAATCGCAACATATTTGTCAGAGTGCAGTTGGTGTGATTATCAGCCTGTAAGATTTGTCTTCGTGTTTATATTTTTTAAATTTAGTCCCTGTGTGACATACTATATCTAGATCTCAATTGTTTGGTTGTGTTTAGTATTGGGACATACTGCTCAAAACTTTCTATCCTCAGAGTCTGGGTCATTGTCAAAATCAGTATATTTCAGAAGGCCACGCTAGTTTCCATGACACCAGTCATTGGATATCCCTTCTAAGATCTGTGAAAAGTGTCCATGGTAGACCAAGCCCATTGAATAGACACAGCTGTCCTGTCCACTGATATGTGGACAAACAAATGCCCTGAAAACCTAGCCTTTTCTTCAGGGGCGGTCAGGGTTACTACAAACAAAGCCTAAAAGGCAAATGGCCTTTCAGAGATTCCTCTGTGTAGCAGACCATTCAGCAATTACACAGAGCCAGGGTCTGCAGTGACAATGCAATCCCACTAACACAAGAAAACAGAATAGGCTAATTTCTAACTTTTTGCTAATGTTTCCTGGGTACTTTCTTAAGTGTGCAACTGTTACTTTTCCTTAAAACTGGGAAACGATAGTGAACTCAGACTCCTGTTTATGGAGTATTTACGAGCTTTTAGATTGACTCTCCATCAAGCTTTAACTGTCTCTTAAAATGTTCCTATAACTGGACTGACAGCTTTAAACTCAAGCATGACCAAGTCTGAACAACTTGCAATAACATGGAAACCCAGACTTAAGAGGTTTTTCCTCAGTAAAGAAAAAAACAGTGGGGTGGGGTACATCTGCTTCCCATCTCCAGGTTAATAACCCATGAACTTGCCATTCTGATGCCTGCATATTGACACCACAAAGTGGATACCAACAACTAGTTTAACCCATCTTCATCTTGGTCCCAACAGTGGAAAACAGAAATAAAGTCCATGTGAGCCCCAAAGAACACCTTTTCCATCTGAGCTCCATACTTACTTGCGATAGTCAGACGTGATCTTTGGCTTAGGATAGCTCCGTATTTGTTTTGGGAGAGGCACTGGTAGAATCCTTCATCTGAATCCTCCTTGGTATGCTTTATCTTTGGTATGTACAAGGAGCCATTGGGCAGAAACTGTATGTGCTCACTTTCTGCCAGTCGAACTCCATTTTTCAGCCACTTGATGGTGACTGGAGGCAGCCCATGAGCCTGACAGTCCAAGACAACAGGGTCCTTTGGTAGTAAGGTAACATCACTGGGCTCTGTGATGAAAGACAACTCGCTGAAACATAAAACACCTAGAGGAAAAGAATGAGAACATTAGTTGTCATTTATGAGCAGCTTCATAACAATAACACCAGTCCATGATAGACCATACATATCATTCAAGATTACAAAAAAATCTGCATTGATTTAACAAACAACAGCTTCAAAAAGGAGCATACTGAATAGTATTGACATTAACTTTTTTGTTTGACAGATACACCTGGCTATATGTAAAATGTATTAGGATGGTTATCATAAGTTCATGTGTAATGCGCTATCCTGATAAAACACACACACACACACACACACACACCTATCTAGTATCTTTCAGGAACAATGATGTATGATATAGGATTTTAATATTTGCTGTCATAAACATTAGACATGACGTTTGTTAGCATCCTCACAGACGTCACTGAAATTAACAGTTAACTGACAATAATAAAACAGAAACACGGGACTAATACAAAGTAATGTTATACATCATAGCTAAAAACTTGTCTAGTTTTTTTCCTCTTAGTCAACGTGTTTCATAAAACAACGTTGTCTTTAACGAAATAGTTAAATATGTCTGTTTCAGAGGGGAAACACAGTGTTAGCTAACATTGTACTACAGACAGTTACCGTAAGTATGTACCATCAAAGTCCGTGCAACAACAGCATCAACAACAAACGCAAAAATGAGCCACTTACTTGATAAAGGAAGAAACAAAACATAAAACAGCCAGTGCCGGTTGACTTTCATCTTAAACTTCGCCATTTATCCGGATTTTTCTGTCATTTTCCCCCGAAACTCGAACCGCCGCGCTCTTGCGTGCTGTCCGTGTATCCCAAAAATCACGACTGCCGGCGGCGGAGGACCAACGGCGCTACAGGGGTGCCGGGGGCCCCCCATCCCCCGCCCTCTCACGCATGCGCAGACCGCACCGGTCAGAAGCGAGTGTCTCAAAGTGAGGTCTGGGGACCCCAGGGGCCTCCAGGAGGAACTGTCACCAAACAGGAGCAGGAGATTTAATTTAATGCACCTACAGGATGATGTAATGATCAGAGATGGTGATTTTTCCTTTCTAGATGCTCACACGTGGACCTGGAGATGGCTGCAAGGATCTCCTAAAGGCTCATATGCAGCCTATAACAGGGACTGTGCTAACTGTCTTCATATTCAACCGAAATATTACCTTTAAACTCACATGCTGTCATATTTAGAGATTTAGTGGACTTTGAAACTGCACAACTGATGTAGCCATAAAGTAAATAAATAAATAAATAAAATGCTTCCAAACAGTATCCAGAAGTTGGTTGAACTTTGAGAGAGTATATGAACTTTGAGGAGTTTGTATGTTTACAAAAACAAATATTTAGAACAAATGCAAAACAAAGATGTATAATAGTCAAAAGAGTTCATCTGAGGAATAGCTTTGAAAAGGCATTGAATAGATGCAAAACATGTTCTAGATTTTAAAAAAAGTATATTTAAAAATAAGTTTATTGACAAATATAAAACTACCTTATGAATGCCAGTGTGTGTATATTGGTTTGGGACTTTGGGATACATAGAATATACATATAATTTGTTTTTCTTGTTTATTTCATTTTAATGGTATAACTCTTAAGTGAACTGGACAAAACAATTACTGTAAAAAGGTTAGGGGCAATGAGCTATGGCTTCAGCCCTTACCTTTGCGGTCAGAAAATCTTGCTTTGGTTTGTCACTGCTTTAAAAGTAAGGACTAATAATTTTCTTTCTTGTATGTATTTGGGTTGTATATTTTGGAAAACAACTGAAATATACAAAATATTTAAAATCTACTGCTACTAATAATAATAATAATAAAATGAAATAAATGACTAGGGACGTTGGCAAGTGCAGACATGAAAACTCAAAATTGCACCTTTATGTAATTTATAGTTTTCCCCTTTGGCATCCTTGAAATTTTAGAAGAGCCGTCTTATTAATCCCTCATTTGGGAAATTCAATATTAACACTCTGTTGTTGTGTTCATTATCTCACACACAGGCCCAAAGTAAGACACACATGCACAAATAGGACCTAAATCCATTAGTGGAGAAATGTCAGAATGATGGGACTACTGCTTAATTGATGCTCCAAGCAATCAGGGGTTTATAGGGGTGTCTTGCTCAAGAGCACCTTGGCAGTGCTCAGAAATGCAGCTGGTACCTGTCTGGCTACCAGTCCAAATGCCGTAGCTACTTGTGTGTGATTCAACCTCTCTCTATTACTTTGATAAAAGCCTACTTGTGTAAGTGTTTTGTGTGACTGATTTGTTTTTTTATGATGTTGAGGTCTTTCTCATACAACATATCTTGATCTATATGAAACCAACTTTTCAGGCTCTCTTGGCATTGTTTTTCTGCTTCTACTGCACCTAAAAGTTGCTTGATGTCTTCTCTAATCTATATTTTTCATTTGTTTGCATTATTTCCGTACACTATATAATTTTTTTCTTAATGTTGTGGTTTCACTAATTCTTTTACTGTCTACTTTGTATGTAAAACATTTATTGCGTATTTGTCTGTTGCTCTTCTGTTCCTGAGATTTCTCCTGTTTTTTTGTCTTACACACGTTTTTCATGGAGTTTGTCCTCTAAATGAATGGTCCAAGGCTGAAGTTGGACGTATGTTGAAGTTTGTAAATCACAAAAAAATGTGATTTTGGGTGTTACAGATAAACTGACTAATGTTGTTGAAATGCACATTTATGTGAAAACCCCATCAGGTCCATAGATTACATCCGTACATACGATGAATTCCAAATTGCAAACTGATCAGTAACACTGATATGTAGCAACTTAACCTTGTGTGAGCTTCTTTTCTGTGTATCAGATATTTTAGAAAACAAAATAAGATGAACATATTGAATTATCAGTTACCAAGGGCCCACTGGTAAGAAGGTCACCCTGAACAGCATCTGCTTCTACCACAAAACCTGGTAATTATGAGGAGATATTGATGGCTTCAAGTCAGCTGCCTAATGAATTCAGATATTGATCCAGCGACCGTGCCTTTTGACAATGACCCTCCCGGCTACCAGCCCTCATTCAATAGCAATACAATGGGCTCCAGCTGTGAGATCGGCCATGCTGTATCAGCAAAACACCCATTCACTGGTACAGGTAAACGCAGTTGTCACGTTCAGACAGGGAAATGCGTTGTGCCTTTTAAAGATATTAAATAACTTGTATTCTCAACCATATCAATGAACTGTTGTGTAATGATTTTAAGGGATTAGTGCCATAAACATGCACCTCCACACTTCAATATTCAATCAAATGAGGACAGTGGAGTGTAATTATGTATTGATTACAACTAACTATTGATTTAATTATCCGAAGCCTTATAATTACAATTCAAGGCTTTAAACCAGTAGTCAGGTTAATAGCATCCTGTAATGTGTTTGCTTTAGATTTTCAAATTGTCTTATCAATGGTTCTATATTAAAGACAAACATCTTTTATTACACATTTAAGTGGCCTTTTCTTATGTTGTAGTTTTTTAGTTATGGATTATTATCTAGTTCACTGACATTAAAAGTATTATAGTTTCAGAGAACACTTAGGCGATAGACACATATCAGTTGGCATAGATGAAAAAAAAAGCAATTTTGTTTCTGTGATCACCAAAATAAATCTTCTTTATAAAACCAATCAATTCTGTTGAGAAATGATGGCAAGATGTCTATTCTGAAAACAAGGAAAAACAGGAGTTATCTGTATTGCTGCATCACTTTATCTATAGCTTTACACTTGCTGGTTATTGACAATATGTATACAAACATGATGCTGCGCTGTTTATAAAATCTGTCGACTCACGTTGCCAAATGCTGTGGTGCGTAGGTGGAGTTACCCCTGGGCTCCACATGGCTAAAGGTCAGTCTGTTTGGCCGTGATCAATAGGGTTAAGGTCATTAACATGTTATGAATATCATGAGGCCCTGGGAAAGTAGAGCAGAGGACCAACGAACTGGGCTCTGATTGGCTGGAGAGTGGCTCTAGCAGAGGCCACCCCCCCACTGACCCGAGAGGTCATTTGAAGAGCAGATGACCTCTGATCTTATGCCAAAAGGGGTGATAGAAAGATTTGCATAGACCTGACTGTTTAAATATTAAAATAGTGGGCAAATAAACAGCATTATTAGCATCTTTGGAAAAATCAGTATCATCACGACATAAGCTGGATCCAGTCCAATCAAAACTTTGTGTTTCAAAACTTGTCTATTGTTTTTAAAATCTGCTGGTGTTTATGTTTATTTCTTTCCTTTTCACTGTTTTTGTGGTCTTATTTTTTATTATAACATTTTTAGTCCTGTGAAGCACTTTGTGCCCTCTCTCTGAAAGATGTTATACTAAATAATCCTTTACTTAATCCTTTACCCATGATTTTGAAGCCCTGACGAAGGCCGGTGTTTGGTTGACACGTGTTGGCTTTTTTTAATGATTTAGCCACTATAATAAAGGCTTTTTAATGTAAATCCTCCTCGTTTTACAGGTTAGTATACTTTTGGAGTGCCTGGATTTCCCTCTTGCCTAATCCTTTACTTACTTCTTGTTTTTATCTTGCAATGTTTGTATAAGAGACATGTTATATTCTTATTTTCTAAAATCTTTAACTATCTGATGACAATCTAAAAAGTACTCAATATGACACTTAGAACCCAAATTGTTTAACTAACAAATCAACCACTTCAAATATTAATTATGAAAACTATGAACTGCAGTGGGAGCGGCGGCTACATGCACACAAATATCACACTATTACTCCAAATATGACAGTATTCTGAATTTGATACGTGTGATGTGAGCAGCTTATTTGAGATTTCAAATTAGGGCTTTTTTCATACTTAAAATTTTCTGATTAAGATGTGGGATATGTCAATATTATTCACATTTTAATAGTGTTCTTTGAACATGTATACAGTGCCTTAGGAACGTGCGTCTATAACAATGTGTGTCTGTTGGAAATCTTTGAAAATACACTTTTGTGATGCATTGCAAGCAAAATGGGAGAAAAAGCTTCACCTAATTCCACTTTTCTATATTTTGAACATGTTAGGGAATGCAATTTGGAATATGCAAACTAGAATATTTGTGGAATATTAATTTTCATGAGCCATGTAAACAGCTCGTAGAAGAAGACTGCTGCCTTTTTTGGAATAAGGACAAAAACCGGAATATGTTGTGCATGTCAATGTAGTCAATGACTCCTAAGTCCTGTAAAGTTATTTTCTTCCATGCTCTGAAGCATCTTTTTATTTACTGCAATAAAATACAAAATCATCAGCACGTAAAAACACAAGAACATTCTTTAAAAAAGGTTTATTGGCTTTTAAAACCACTTTAAAAATCTCACCAGTGAGTACTTTCCATTGAAAAAAGAAACAACGCGTTTGCAATATTAACAAGCTACTGTACATTAAGCAGTACACTAGACAACACCACAGAGGAGGGTTTTTTTTTCTACTGGTAGAAATGGACAAGATAGTCAAACAGAGTTGGTTCTGGGTCAGTCAAAGGTAAAGAATCAGAGTCACTGCTTGATGGAGCTCCTATACTCATAAAGAGGTGCATTTCCTTCATTCAAATTCTAATATCAGTGCCTTATTGTTAAAGAAAAGGTTACAAGAAAATGTTAAATTTCTTCACAAATCTTTTTTTTTTTTTGCAAAATAAGAAGATGTAAAATCAACAGAAAACAGTCATCAACATAACATATAGAACAACATTAACTTAGTAAACAGCACACAACAAAAGTAACGTAACTCATGAAACTAGCACTGCCAGTCTGGTTAACAGAACCTGCCCAAATCACAGAAGACAGTGGTTACCAAGAATACAAAGTACAACAGAAGTCATCACACATGCGTGCGTACAATCATTTATCAACATAATGAGCATGTAGGTTTTAAAAGGTTGTTGAACTTTTTTTTCCCCTCAATGCTTTATATTCTCATGTATGAGAATGAGTAAGAAATGTGTATCTCACTGAGATTAATGCACATTTTGCTACAAGACAATTAGTCATTTTCTGACTTTCTGACTGAGTGACATTTCCCTACTCATCTTGTCATAAAAAATATTTTTTGTCTTTTTTTTATTTGTGGGCATCCATCATTACATTTGTCCATAAAGATGTGGCAAAGCCATGTGTCATAAAAATTTAGTGCAATAATGTGAACCTCCAAAGTTTGTTGAAATATGTTAATTGTTTTTTTTTTCCAGTGTCTGCTGAAAGGCTTTGAGCACAATGTCTGTCACAGAGATGTTTGCAACCAGCTAACAGTATCACAACTTTTTTTTCTCAATATACCATGCTATTGATCCTGCTCAAAGCACACATCACTTCTGCAACCGCAGAGACCTATTATCTTTGAATAGAAAAAAAGTAAAAATAAAATCAGCAAGCGAGACCAGACAGCATTACTTTTACGACACATTGAGCCAGAAATGTAACACACAACATACAGTATCTTGCCGACTATAGATCTGTTAAGCTTTTTTTTTCTTTTAAATGGCACATACTTAGCTAGAATAATGGCCATAATATAGTGTCTTGATACATCAAATCTCTATGTATCTATCCTATTTACAGATGGAGCTTAAACATGACTTATACAACATTGACAATAGCCAAAAACTCAAGCAAGCATCCTACTGTATCACATAGCCTACCTGGCTAGCAGTGATGGTTTCAACATGCTTTCAGGTCCATGGTTACCTATAAAACATAGGACAGTGACCATTTCACAAATTTACATACTGTACATAAGATTTACGCAACTCAACCATTTTTACCCAAATGCAATAAAACTCTTTTATATCTCAGAGGCTGCCCGTTTCTCGCGTTGTTAATGTCTACTAGGAGTGTCTCTATGTGTAATAATCTCTTATGTTATTCAAACAGATCATCTTTGGTATGGAAATAAGGCTGGGTTCTCCACAAACATAATTTTGTTTCCTCTTGATCTCAAGATGACGTCAAAACAGAAATGTCAGCCTCTAGCTTTCTGTGTAACTAAGCCTTCTCCATACCATCGATATTCTTAAACCAAGCTGGGAATATAGCATGCCAAAAAACAAAAAATCTCATGACTGAAAGTGTGCCTGCCATGGTTTATGGACAGCATATCAAATTCCTCTAAATCCTTTACTGATAAGGGCACACACAGTGTAGTCGTTAGCCTATACAATATGCATCTATATTGTAACACTGCAAAACAATAAGAAAGAGTACTGAAAATGTCAGAGTAACAGCTGCCTTGATATGATGAAGCTCTGGATGGTTCAGAAGATTCTTAACATTATACTATATACAGTCTCTCTACAGATGGCATAAGGCCTTGGACTTTGGGAATAAGGCAGCCAGTTGTTGATTCCTTTCCATGTGTAGTCCACAAAGTGGCCTGAATTCCCATCTTCTCCCTACTGATTCATCTACTCCCTTTATAAGATATTAAACAGTACAAGAAGTATAGGCTTTAAGAAAAATTTCACTCTTGGACAATGCTCAGATGTGAATCAGTTTTTCCACTGATTTTGGTATATGATAAAGTATAAAGATTATGTCATAAATTCAGCACCTGGCAGCACAAGATGCTACCCTTTTTAATATTCAGATATGGCAGGCAAATGTACTACAACTATTATGTGCATATACTACAATCCCAATATTGTCTCCATTTGGTTGTACTTCAACTGCACACTGAAAATAGTATACAACAGCATTTTTTTTTTTGGTATTTTGTGCCAAATTTTCTACCCATCTCTTTCTTTCATTACGTGTTTGTTAAATACAAATATTGCATTATTGATTGGTTATAACATGGAAGATTATGTTTATCTTAATATTCATACCATACAAACCTTCTCTTTGTAAGTGCATGCTGCCACCAAGTACTCACACTTTTTACTTGAAATGCTTACATTTCTAATTTCCGATGAGGGACAGAAGTGCGTAAAACTGACGAGTGTGAAAAATAAAAAAAAGGAGGGAAGTAACTAAATGTCAGTAGGAGAGATTTTCTGGTAAGCCTGGCACTTTTAACAGAACGAATGGCAAAGTCCAGACAAATCCCAACAAACTATGGTTTAAAAACGGATCAACTATATACGCACCAAACAAACAACAGAGAACAGAAATCATACGGAGTAAAAGATAACATTAGCCCAGCATCTCTACTGTAGTAGGCTGGTCTTTGCTTTCTAGCCAGTCAAAGCCAGAGTTCACAGTATCACTGCATATCTGCTGAAAAATCGGGTCGTTCTTCAGCTCTTCCAGTGTTGAGTCTTCATATTGTTCCTGCTGCTGGTTCGGATCAAACAGCAGGTTGGTGTCCAACGTGTTAAGGTCAGTGATGCTACTGGACAGATCTGAGGTCAGTCTGATGTCGTTTGAGAAGTCAGACGCCACAGCATTGAGCTCCGAAGCTACCTGACCTACCAACTGGGAACTGGGGTTGAGGCCATCGTCCCCCAGCAAGTCCTTGACAGTGTTGTTGAAATCCAGCTGCTGTTGCTCGTCCTCCACCTCCTGCTGCTGTGTGCTCTGGAGGAGGAGCTGTGGTTGTGTCTGCACAGGATTCTCCTGGAGCTGCTGCTGCTGCTGCTGGTCTTGCTCACCAGGACCTGTTTGTGCTTGGCTGTCCCCAGTGGAGAAATTCACCTGTTCTCCACTGCCAGTGGTGAGGTAGCCGTGCTGCTGGAGCTCAAAGGCAGCAGGGCTGGAGCTAACAGGCAGCTGAGTCTGGTGAGTGCTTCCTCCAGCGAAGCCAGGAGTAGTCTCCAGGATTTGTGTGAGGTTCATGCGGGCCGTGTAGTTAGAGGGGAGGTTGTTTATACCCAGGCCACGGACAGAATCATCCCCATCCGCCTCCATCTTGCTGAGAAGAACGTTGGTGATTTTGGCGGTGTTACTCTGACCCTGCACAGGCAGCATCTCGCTCTGCATCATGATGTTCAGGGGCACAGATTGGCTACGCTGGACCATGCTGTGGACAGAGCTGACCGTCTGGCTGTTGGACAGGATGCTGAGCACCTCGGAGGTGATGGGGGAGTTAAAGGGTGAAACCACGGTTCGAGTGGAGGTGGTTGTGGTGGTGGAATTGGTGGTTGTTGTGGTTGGAGGGCCGGTGTTGCCACTGAAGTTTCTCTGGCGAACTGCAGGGCTGACACTGCGGCAACGGAAAGTACTGGACGCAGATGAGGTTGATGCTTTGTTGTCTAAGGGTGCAGGCACAGCAAAACTCTCCTGTTTGGTAGGAGTAGTTACCACTTGCTGTTGTTGCTGTTGTTGCTGCTGTTGTTGTTGTTGCTGAACCGGGGAAATGGGGGTCAAACGGCCAAAGTGAGCAGCATCCTGTCTTGACTGAGCCTGAAATGACTGGCCAGGAATTGCAAAGGCATGTGGCTTACGAAACTGGTCATCTACCAGGTCTTGGTAGCTGGGCAGAATGCCTATGCTGTGGTTGGGCAACGGACCTGCAGAGTTGCTGTTGTAGCGGTTGTTGATCCACTCCAGTTTGGCCTTGTCAGGGTGTGTCGCCATTGGCCTCTGCATGGGCTTTACAGGGCTGCTTGAGACAATACTGGCATCATGATAACCTGTGATGCTTGAGTTAATAGGAGTGAACGCGAAAGGGTTCCTGCACTCCACCGGACTCGGAGGGACGCTGCTGCTGCAGTTGGACAGTGGCGTGCTGATGGGGGTGTGGCGACCCATGGCTCCATCCACAGGGGTGATGGGAGCCAAACGGGAGCAGGGGCTCTCTCTCGTCAAGCTGTGCCCAAGCGTCATCTCAGAGGTGGGGGTGGGTGTCGGAGTTGGGGTGGGTGTTGGAGTGGGAGTCTGGACAGGAGTGGTGCTGCTGTGGGCAGAGTGGAAGAAGGTAGTACCAGCCTGGTGAGCGTTCAGGATGGAGCCTTGACTGCTGGTTGACTGGCCTTGTAAAGACACATCGACACAGCCACCAAACAGACCCTTCAGCTTCATCTGCTCCTCCATTTGGACCAGCTCCTCCACGATGCTGTCCTGGGTCATGTCGTCGTCATTGAACGGGAAGTAGTCCATGTTAGGCTGAGAACCTGCAAAGTCAACCATCTCCTGTGTGAGGGTGAGCTGGCTTGAGGCCTCGGTGGGTTGAGCTATGATGGAAAGTTGGTCAGTAGGGGCTTGTTTGTGTTCTGCTGGTATCTGCTGCGCAAACGCCTGCTTCCGAAGCTCATCGAGCTGTCCCTCCTCCCATATTGTGCTCTTTAAGTCACTCATCACAGAGGCTTCGTGTGCTCCTGAGTTGGCTGGTATGGCATGAGGGTCCCCGGTGATCTGCCGGAGCAACGCCTGATCCGACGTGTTGTTTCCAGCTGCTCCAGTGCTGGTGTCAGTGCTGAGAGAATGATCTTCGCGTTTCACCACCAAGGCTTGGGGTTTGACAACAGTCTGGGAGCCCTCAGTGTGTGTAATGGGTGAGTCAGAGAGTGCGAGGATCTGTGTGGGCCCTATGGAGGTGTGTTTCACAGTCACTTTGCAGGGGGCACTCTCTGGTCTGGCAGGGGTTCCCGGTCTGGGGATCCTCTTCAATGCAGCACTGACTCCAGGTTTGGGATTGTCAACTACAGCCAGTGGCTGCTGGGAGATAAACACTCTCTTCACAGGAATCACATGGGACTCCCCGCCCGGGCCTGTGCGCTTCCTGGGGCTCTTGGCATCTAGGCAGGGATCCTTCGATGTTGGGGTAACAGCGGAGGAGCCATTGGATGATGTGTTGCCATTGGAGTTCTGATTATCAACAGTCAAGTACAAAGTACTGTCATGGCAGTTACTGTTATTGCTGTCCTGAGTCCCAGCTACAGCTACCGAGATGGGAGGGGATGTGGGGTCACTTTTAATCCTTGACCCTTTGTCTGGTCCGGGGGAACACTTAATCAGGAAGCTTGGCTCGCTAGCAGCCCTGAACTTAGCCATTCTTTCCTCTTTGGCCCCAGCAGCAGTTTTCTCTGTGCCATGGGTGGGGTTACTGTCATTTCCAGCTTCAGACACCGCTTTGGTGTCAGTGGAGACAGCTGGGGTGGACACTGGGGCACTGGGTCTGATTGCCGGAGACTGCGGGGTGGCCGAGCTCCCGCTTTGCGGCTGCTGGGAATCTTCCGAAGCAGCTGTGGTATTCACACCTGCCGAAGCAGGACGCACAGTTGTGCTGCTGCTGCTGGGAGCCAGAGCAATGGCCGTCATCTTCACCACGTTGACTGAGCTGACGTGGGGAGTTGGCATCACAGTTTTTATGGGGCTGTTGGTGATGAGCAGGGTGGGGGGTGAGCGCAGCGTGATGGCACTGGTGGCAGAGGGCTTGGGCAGAATTTGTGCATACCGCGTACCGTGTCGTGCCAGCCGGTCACCCACAGGACTAGCTGAGATGTTCTGGGGAGTTTTGGGGGACTGTTTAAGAGACTGAGTGACCACTTGGAAGTTCACAGGCAACACTTTTCCCTCTGTCGTCCCTACAGGACTGGGTGAGGTCATCAACTGCCTGCCTCTTTGTACCTGGGAGGAGAACAATGAGAAATAAAATTAGACCTCGGCACATTTGTCAAAAACATCTCTAAGAATAATTAGAGGGAGAAATTCAGCCACATACCGTGACTGGGCTGGGGACAGCTGCTACCACGATGCCAATGGTGGGCTGGGGGGAGAGCAGAGCCGGGCTGCCACAAGGGATGGTTGGTCCAGGGGTACTGGCCTCTGTTCTCTTGACCTGGGTCTCACTAGGCAGGGGCGAGTGGAGCTTCTGCTCCTGCTGCTTCTTCTGGATTTTGCGCTGCAATTGCTGCTTTGCGTCAACAGAGGGAGAGGGCAGGGTCTTCACCTGGGGCTGGAAAGAGTTTGTCTCAGCTGTTGGCACAAACGCAGAGGCTGGAGTTGGCGTCTTCATTCCTGTCGAGGAAAAAAACCCGGAATGGTGATCAGCAAGGATACTGTGTCAGGAAGAGCAAAGCACTTCAATCCAGGTGCAGCCTATAGTGATGGGTTCAACAGTTCTGGACTTTAAATGCCACATATAAGCAAAGAAAGTGTTATGCAAAGTACCAAATGCTTAAAACTAAAAAATGTTTTAACCTAAATCAAAAACTGTAAAGTATGGGAGAAATTTTCTTAACACCATGTGGATGTAGTTGTCAATGGGCAGAAAAAAAATTTCACATAACTTTAAGCCCAAACCTGGCCCATCAGACATCTTCACAGAAAATACGGACCCTTAAAAAATCTTTAAAAAATCTTAAAAGATTTTTTTCACCGCCCAAGCTGGTGGCACTCCATTGGCAACCCCCATATCAAACCTGCCCCAGATCGGCTTTAAATCCGTCTGAAAGAAAGGAGGACCTGAGGTATTTGCAAATGAAACATGAGCTTACAGATTTGTCTGGTACCCAGGCAAGGAGTTGGCCATTTTAGCCAGTTAATTATTATTCTCCACTGATGGAGAACTTCCAATTTTCAATGAGATCTTATTCAAGGATGTGTAAGTGACTACAGAAAGTAAAAGACAACATGATTTGTTGTTTTTTTTTGAGAAAGGGTAAAGAGAATTGTTGAATTGAATCAAATTGAATCTTTTGAATTTAGGTTGGTTTAATTTGTGCTAAACGGCTGTCAGGCGAGACCCAACTGTTGAGTGTACTTTCACATCTAATGAGTGCACAGACAGTGAGGTGCAGACCTGCGAAGGCAGATGCAATGTCAGTCCCTTGAAATGAATGAAAATCAGGTTGCGCTTCTCTACCGTGATCTAGGTATATGATCGCAAACGTTTAGTTAACATGAGACATGATTTACAGACAGCTGAGTTAACGTCATTACATTTTCAGCACCATGGGCAGCTGACAACTGTGTGCTTGCACCGTTTTGGGAGAAAAATATGGAAACTCATGACGAAAACACTCGATACATAATCACACATGAAAACATGAAATTGTACTTTTTAAGAGCCTTTCCAACTTAAAATCTTACTCCTCAAATAACACTTCAATACGATGCTGTCAACTATGATGCGCAGAACACAACAAACCTCACAAACACACAGACAAGAGTAAAAATCACAACTCCAGCAGATCAGAGGACAAGTTTACCCGTGGGTGTTCCGGTCATAACAGTGAGTGCAGCCATGGACTTAGTACCAATGTAGTGGCTGTTGAGCAGGAAGCGGGCCAGGTCCTCCACGTTGTCAAACTGACGACTCAGGACCTTTTGGGCCCACTCACACACCAGTCCGCAGGCTGCAGATCTCATTTCATCTTCAGCGCTCGGGGACTGGCCCGTCGCCTCCATCAGCTCACACTACAGGGGAGAGCAGCAGGTGGATGAGCAGCAGGCCTTTTTAAAAGTGTAACCAGATATTTAATTGGATGTTTTACAAAGTTGTTTTTTTGCAGTGTAGCTTACCCCATCACCAGATTTCTGCAGATCCAGATTGGGTAAGGACGGCATGTGAACAAAAGCTTTCTTCCTTAACCCGCTATAACAGTATGTGAGAAGGAGTTAAGGTGTCTGACATGTATTGATTGTGGACATAGGTGCTGACTTTAGGTCGGGTCTGGACAAATTCTTGTCTTTTGTCTTTTCCTTTATCCTCCTTTAGGCCAAAGCAAGAAGTTACCATCTTTTAAAATCTGAAAGAAATCATGAACTTAAAAATAACTAACGAAAAAAACCCCAAACCATCAAAGCCAAAAAACAGCTTTCCAGCGCTCGACTGGAACAACTGCTAACCTTTGAAACCTGAGCAAATTGGCCTGATTTCCTTCAATTTACAAAATTAGCAAGAAATTAGTAAAATCTACAAGAATATTTCCTGAAAATCTACCGCAAGTAGTGCATTGACTATGGATAAGTGCCTCCTACAATCTCACCTAAAAAACATCTGAACTATCCCTTTTACACAGTTACACATTGCAAGCAGAAAATGTTATGATCTGCTTAACCCTTTGAAACCTGGATTGAAGTTTTCTTGTGCTGTGTTCAGATGCCTTTCACAAGCTGTATGACCATTTAAAAACTGAACTGGTTTGACTTGGCCAACTTGGTAAAAAAGTCCACAAATTGCAAGAAATTTGACCGGAAAATATTTTTAAAAAGCCAGGAGGTCTGTAGAAAATAATAAAAAGAAATAGGAAAAAATGTCTAGAAAACTACAACAATAATAAAAAAAATATAATATTTTATTAAAAATTATGTTACACAAAAACTATAAGAAAACATATAAAATAAATATTTTTGCAGCAGTTTCTGCATAGTTTTCTTATTTGTTTTTTGGCTTATGTTCAGGTAATTTTCTTGCAACTTTTTTATTTATTTTTTGCTAATTTTTGGGCCATGTCTTGTTAAGTAGCTCATTACATTCCTCCTATGTTTTTTTTTTTTAAAGGAATCAAAATAACTTGCTCAGGTTTCAAAGGTTAATCTTGTCAACTTAACGGCACCAATACCTGTCTGCAATCGACAAACAGAATCAACAAACTTTCTCACATTTTTAAAACTATGCAGGCATAGTTTAGTTAAGCGAAGACAAATAAAATCATCTTAAGACTCTAGGTTAGTTTCGTCAGAATGAAAGGATATTTGGATTTGCCCCTCATGCCCAGTCGACGTGCCTTCATGTTAGGAAACACATTCTTCATGATCTTTCCAAAGTCTGCTGCACTCAGTGGATTGTAGCCGAGATTGTCACAATAGCTCCTGCAAGAGAAGACAATCCTCCGTGAGGTTAAAAGTAAAATACATACCGTCCCATTTTCCATTCGCCTTCACCTCCCCCAGCGCCACAGTGAGGTCACACACTCACTTGTATTCATCATACACCTCTTGCTTTGGAAGGGAAGTCTCTGGGTGCTCTTCTAGGTGATTCCGTATCCAGTTGAATGCATACATCTGTTGAGTACGGCTTGACGACATGGAACTCTGATCACTGAAATTGGTACAGAGGAGAAATAAATCTGGTGAGGCAATGTCCCCGATTTGTATGCATCATTTCTTGTTAATACAGAAACTTTAATACCATAATCCAGGAGTGGAGGACCCCCTCTCATTCTCAGTCCAAATGGGCAGAATTGGGGGGTTGGGGTGATGAATAGATATGGGGAAACAAATGAAACACAGACAGCTAGGTATAGCAAAAATCTACATAGATCAGTGGTTTGCTTCATAATGATAATCAATCATACAGCTGAGAAAAGAATGAAGATTTTGCATTAAAAAAAAACAAAAAACTCACCAGTGATGAACAACCCCCCAAAAATGTCAAAAACGTGAAACTTCATTTTTAGGAGCTAGCAGCCTAAACTGTGTCTATGAAGTAGCCAGTGGATCGTGACTTGAACTTTAGACAAGCAATGAGACAACAGTGCCAATAATGTAATGAGAGCCACAACAAAGCAGCCGTGTGTGCGTGAGACGAAAAAAAAAAAGGTCAAAGAGCAAAGTGGAAAACTTGAGTAAGGTGTATGTGTGTGTTTCCGTGGCTTACCTTTTATCATTGCCACTGCTGGGACCAGAAGGCAACTTCAGGTAGAGGTAGAGTTTTTCGATGTCTGTAAACTTCTCAACATCTTGCTGTAAAAATAAAATGATCACAAGAGGGACAAACGATTATTCGTAAAAAGCCCAACCAGAATCTATAAATCTAATCTTGAGAGGACGAGATGAATTATAAATGAATAGGTGAACTTGGCAACTCTGGCAACCTTTTATTCAATAATTGGAGAAAACAAGAATGTAATGTCTTTTGATTTGATGATTTTTGATTGATTGAATATAATATCCTTTAATTTATTACTGGGCGTTAGGCTGGGTGGGTTTTGCATTTTGGTTTTGTTTTGTTTTGTTCTTTTTTTGTTTGTTTATTTCCCTTCTTTTTCTCTATTTTAATCTTATTTTTTCATAATTAAAAAAAAATCCTAGTGAAGAGCAGTGTCTGTACCAGTAATGTAATAACAATTATGTAATGTATATTTGCTAACAATTGTGCAAACTGGCCCCTCAGTAAAGTGCTTTAAGTAAGAATCTTTGGGATGGGTACCAAAACCTGCTATTAAAACAGACTCTGGGCCTAAATGATTAAAGACAGCAGATTGATAAGCTCCAATGTTACTGGCTCCTTTTAGTGCAGGTTACCCCGACATGCACATCTGTCCCACAGCCAGGGGTTTTCAGCTGAACAAGAGATGAAGAGGAGACCCCCTGCATAATGTTTGAAATTGAGTTACACTTGATTTAATTCTTGGAATATTTTTGGGTCCTGTGCTTGGTGGTGACTGCTAAGTCAGCAGCCTCACTGTAAGCAAACTTGTTCACCTCCCTGTTATGGATGAGTGTGGCACTGAGATTTAATGTAAACTAGCTCAAATGATTGCTCATGGAGGGTTATCATTGATGTTGTGTACTGTAACAAAATGTTTGTTTTTTTTAAATGATTTTCTGAATAGGTCAATTTATGTTTGCTGATATGTTGGAGTCATGTTATTGTCTTTTTGCAAACATTTTGTACTTCTTAAAAAATAAATAAATAAACAAACTTAAATGACTGAAAAATAATTTAAACTAACTAGTAACTCTGGGGACCCAAAAGGAATCGCAGACCCGCCGCTGAATGAAGACCCAGGTTTTAGGCCAATACACACTTGGAAAATATGAGTGTATAAAGATCAGCTCTGTGCTCTCGAGTTTTGGTAAGTAGGCTATGATACGGTGCTGGTTATGGTCGCTTAGCAACCACAGATGCAACCTGCCTCCTTGCCCTTGAAAGTTGGCACAGAACAGGCACAAGAGCAGAGCCAAGCGCCCGACCTTGTGTTTTTTCAGGCAGGTCAAGATGCAGCCATGTGTCCTGACCATCACTGCTTTGCTTAGTTTGCAACTGTATCTTAAAATTTGGAAAATTCTTGTAAATGTGGCTGTTTGCTGAGACAAACCAGCCCCTCCTCCCTCTGTTTAGATTTGTCTTAAGAGGGACAGCCTCTAGCAACCCAGGTAGAGTATACATCCCTCACACCTGAACTTTTGGGGCGGCCTCTAGCTCACCTGCTTGAGTGTATGCCCCATATGCCGAGGTCTTTACAGCGGCCCTGGTTTGATTCCAGCCTGTGGAATGTGTTTGCTGTGTAATCACCCCCCATTCACATCTACATTCAGTCATTCTACAGCTGTCCTATCAATAAAGGGAAAAATGGAAAAATCCCCAGAAAATACCTTTTAAAAGATATTCTTCCTTTTAAATAGTAACTTACTTCCCTAATCTTGTTCTGAATATATATATATATATATTTAAAGCAATTATTTAGCAGTAAAAAAGAACCTAAGAGTGTGGATAAAGAACTGAACCAATTAAAGTTGTAACTGATGAAAAGAATAAACTGTACTGAAAAAAATGATAAAATCCTAACAAAACCCCTCATGAGAATAGAGAAAGAAGGTGACATAGATCAAATGACTCTTCATAACTGGATAAAGAGATTTATGTGTGCAGAAAATTTAGGCTATCTGGTCCAGATTTAGTGATTTAGATTCCATTTAGTGCCAATTGTAAAATGCAACACAGGTATGACAGTTGCTCACAATCTCCTTACTATTGATTCACCCCCAACTGCTTTTCAATTGGTTTCTAACAATGGTCTCATCTTACCTCTTTCCTTTTCTATTTGCCTCTTTGTTGCTAGGGGAACCAATACTTGAATGAATGAGGTGAGAGCTGTCAGCCAATGAGCAATGAATGAAAACGCTATTCACTACACTCAGTTGCTACAAGCTACACTAGAGTAAATTAGTCCTTTTCTGCTTATACAATGATGGTTGAATCTTTTCGCACCATCCGTTCCCTTAAATGTTTTCTTGGTTTTTCTGAGATGACCTTTACACTCACCCATCAGCTACAATATGTAAGCGCCACCTGTGTATTGCAGGTTCCACTGTAATATACATTTCAGGTTCAAACAACAGCAACACTAACAGACCCAACTGCCAAAGGCCATAATATCATTTGTCACTTAATGTGGTTTGAATTGCTTCTGCACTTGTTTTATCTGCACATTTATTTTATTTTATTTTAATTCATGCAGCCATGTAAGAAAAAAAATGTTTTTTTATTGAGAAGGGTGTAGTCAAACCGTAAAAGTCTTTCTAATCTTTATTTGAGGCAATAAATAAATATAAATATACATATGTGTGTGTGTGTGTATGTATGTGTATATATATGTATTTCTGTATATGTACGTATATATGTGTAAATATATATATATAAATATATATATACACAGTATATGTATAGATTTGAGATTTTTGCATGCAGTTATACTGTGTTACAGAGCAACAACTAATAATTACTTACATTATTGAATAATCTGCTGAATATTTGCAAGATAAATTGATTACTAATTTAGCCTACAAAAAGTTTTTAAAAAACGGTAATACTAGAATGCAAAAAGTTGTCATAATAGAATTGGGAAAAATGCTTGTCAGAGAGAGTGCTGTCTTCTAATTGCTTCTTTTGTCTAACCAATTATCCCAAACCCCAAAAATCTTCATACACCATCACAAATGAAGCAGGAAATTTCTCCGGTAAGAAGCTTGACTCAGTAAATGTTTGACATTTTTGCTTTAAAGATGGCCGGATCTATTAATCAATAATCAAAATAGTTGGCAATTACTTTTCTTTCAATTGATTAACTGATTAATTGACTAACCGTTGCAGCGTTTGCATGTTAGCTTTCTTTTTCTCTGGGTTGAAAAGTCTACCATTGCTGATGAAAATATTGGCTTATCATGATTTTTCCATTGAGTACTTTGATTTGTCAGTTATTCAGTTCAATAGATAAGCCAAAAATAGATACACTATTTGAATAAATCCAAAATATATTCTATCATTATGTACACAGACATCTTGATATAAGATTTAATATGTGGTGACAGACTTTAATAAATTACACCCTCACCTGAACATTATTACTGTTAAGTGCCCTATTTTGTCTCCAAAACTTTACATTCTATGTAGATATTATTGTACAGTATGACACTGTTGATATTTACCCTACAACTCTACACACTATTTCAACACAATCCACATGTGAGACACATGTGATTGCCAGGTGTAAAGGACGTCTTCTGTTTGCCTCAGTCTGACATGCTGTGTGCAGCAGTGTCCGCGTGTAAGCACCTGACGTGGTAAAAGGTGGATATATTTACATTATCTGGACTTGTACTGAAAGGGACTAAAAACACTGTCTGCCAGAATCTGTCAAACACCAGATAGACTTTTTGAAATTAAAATAGAAACTGTATTTTCTACTAGTAACAAAAAAATCGACAAAGCTTCATTACGAAGCTTTGATGTCACTACAGCTTTGTTGCTGGATACAAGGTGTGGGCCACTTCAGCTCAGATTACTACACAACAAAATGTGCAAAAAGAGAATATTTTTCATTACATATTGTCTTTCCGTGCCAAAAAGTGTTGTAATTTGTATATTACAAAAAAAGGATCTATGTGTATTTACAGGCCAATATAATGTTCACTATTCCATCTTCAATATTATATATTTTAGTGTTATGATCACAAAACATTTTGTATCTATTGCTGTAATGTAAACTAAGTAGGCAAATTTAAGCATCGTGGTTTCATTTGAGTAATTTATAAATAGAAGGACAACTAAGTAGAACTCGGCAATATGGAGTAAAGTATAATGTCACAATATTTTTTATGAAATACCTTGATATTGCAATTATTTTGGAGGGCTGACAATTGGTGCTTTCACACAATATTGACACAAAAGGATTTTTTTTATAAATTATCAGCAGTAATGTGGATATAATGTCGACTTTGTCTAAACAGCTTGAACAGTCTGGTACATTCAACAAATCACTGTAGTGTAATGCAGCCTTTAAACAGTTACGATATTACAATATCCAAAATCTATGATGATATCTAGCCTCATACAATGCTGACAATATAATATCAATATATAGTCCAACCCTACAACTAGGCATGAAACATATATTTATTTATGTGAGCTGCAAACCTGCTCTTACGATCAACCAATAAGCATTTACACATGACTTTCTGATAATAAGGGTAAAGTAGAGAGTTCAGTGACACATTACAAAGACTCAGCTTGTAAAAGTAGAAACAGTGTGTTGTGGATACTCACCAATATGCTGTCCACCTTTGATTGTACAGATTTGCTACAATGGAAAAAAAAGAAAGAACAAAAGCCAAAAATGTCAATAAATATGACTTGGATGACAATAAAATTGATGCATGCAGGATTTTTTTTTAATCATTTCAACTAAGTTTTCTTTTATTTCCTGTCCCTGGTGACCTTTTTTCTCTGTATGATGTAAAGCATGACAAGAAATTTGATACCAGTTTTTGTTTTGATATTTAGAATTCCTCATCTACCACCGTAGCTTTAGCGTTGTAATTTTAAAATAAGCCTAAATTATGACGCTACTCCACAAAGAGATTTAAATTATGATAACGCGCCATTGTTGTTCTCTATATCTACTCAGATATTGTGATATGCAGTGGCTTTAGAAATTATTCAGACTCCTTCACTTTATGCACACTTTATTTAATTCACAATGGATTTAAAGTACTTTAAAATCATTAACTGCCAGAATAAACAATATTAAAACATTAAACCCGTCTTTCACATTGATTTACAATCTAAATCTCTTATTTTCAGAAGAATTTAGACCATTAATTCACAATCAGCTTTGGCGTGACAGTCTTCTTCCTGGCAGGTTCTCTACCCTTCAGTCAGGCTGAATGAGGAGTACTAAGATCTGCCACCTCCAGGTCTCTCACAGATGTTTTGGGGCTTCAAGTCCAAGCTTCAAATGGGTCATTCAATGGCATTCAGAGACAAATCCCAATACTACTCCAGCACTGTCTTGGCTTTCTGCTTAAAGTCGTCGTCCTGCTGAAGGGCAAACCTTCACTGTGGTCCCCTCTCTGCGGTTGTGTGCAGTCTGGAGAGGGTTTACTTCAGAGTCCTTGTTGTGTTTGGCTGCATTCAATCTTCTGCAGAGAAGCACCTCCACAGCAGGATGCTCACGCCACTCTGCTTTGTTGCAGAAATGGTGTTTGCCAGGTGAGGAGCAGCACAAAGTTCTTGATCTGCGAGACCTCTGGGTTCTTTGTCACCTCTCGGACTACGACCCTTGTTGCCTTGAGATGGATAATAAGCTCTAGAAGGATCTCTGGTGGTTCCACACTTTCTCTGTTTCACTATGATGGAGCCCACTGTACTGCTGGGAACACGGAGGACCTCGGAGAGTTCCTTAGACATCAATAGCTTGGTCTGGAAATTCCTGTGAATTTTGAGACCTTATACACACAGGTGTGTGCCTTTTCAAATCATCCAATCATCTTAGTTTTCTCCAGAAGAACTCCAATCAAGGCTGTGTCCTCATTCACTCCCTAAGCAATACTACAATCCTCAATAGTTTATTGTGGAGTGAGCCGTAAATTGAGATTTTTGACATTTAGTAATCATGAGCTTTTTGCGTCATCATTGGCAGGTGAAAAGCATTAGGGGATTCATTTCATGGTTCCATGGACCTGTTTTCACATTTTTTAACATGTCATGGTAGCAAAAGCACAGATGTTAATAATAACAATGAGGGCTAAACAATTTTGAAAAAAAAAAAAAAAGATCTGATTGCGATTATTTTAAACTGACATTTCATTTGCAATATGATTTGAGATATCAGAGTATTTTGTTATTATTCCAATTAAAGAAAAACATTTAAGTGACTTTGGTGTAACTTTTATGCCGATCTGTACTTAAATACGTTTTCTTCAGTCTACAGAACATAATGTGTAGGCCAGGACATCTCTGCAGCACAACAATATCTAATGTAAAATGACATTTTAACTCACGTGTTATCTTTAAAAGATTGCACCTCCTGCAATTTGATATTTGCAGTAGATCATATTATGATTTCAGACATTTTTTTGTTATAGATCCTCCCTATTAACATGAATACCTTTAATGTCAAGACCCTGAAACTGAATCAGCTAACCATCTCTTTATTATTATTATTTACACCTGTACTTTTTCCACCGTAAAATCAAGGCATGTCTTCTGCAAAAAAAGCCACTAAATAACTTTGACACTATAATGTGGTGGACAGTAATTATAATGCACCATTCAGTTGATAGGAGTTCATAAAAGATTTCAGACAGATCCCTAGAGGTATCTCAGGGATAATTAAAGCAGGGGCACCAAATGATGCCTGGCAAAGACTCATGAAAATGTGCGATTTTATTTTTAGAAATTCTAACTGCATTTACAAAAAGCCCCCAATAGCTTATTTTCACATAGTCACTGTAAGTTACTGTATACGATCATTTTATATGACATCTAAAAAGTGTGCAAAATGTGAATAGTTTCTTTCCAAAGCCACAGTACAGTATGTCATAACATCTAAGAGTATGTCATAACATCTGAGTGGATAAAGACGAAAATATGTCGAGTTATTTCAGTCACAATGTAGTGCATGGTGATGAGAGTCAGGCAGAAATAATAGAGCTTTCCCAAAGCCACTGTTAAAACTAAGCATGCATAAAAACAAAACCAGCAGACTGTGTTGTATTGTTATGAGCAGCATTAAATCAGTGTGAGGCTGTCTCTGTGTGAAGCTCTCCGGTTTGACACCTGTCATCCTGAGCATCAGCACCACCGGTGGATGTGGTGTCATCTATCACATGGCCTCCTAGGGCTCGATGCTAATGATCATAGCTACTACTGCTGTAAATAACAACACGTAACGCTTTATTAATGCATAAACAGGTAGCAGGCAGCGACGCTTTCCTCGCCGTTGTCGCTTTTCTGGTAAATATGTGCAGTTAGCACGGGGGCACTCGTGTTATTTTCAGCCGCTTTGTGCAGCACACAGCCTCCCTGCCACTCCACAGCTAGATACGCTAATTATGAGGCTACAGCTAGCGAAAAGGACAGTGTGGCTGCTTGAGGATTATTTGCATCCTTACCAAATTGAATTCTTTATTTTGAACTGTAACGCGTTCGCCTCGGGCCCCTGGAGTCCTGGCACCAGCGCTGGAAGAGAGCCTAATCCCGAGGCAGGCTTCTGACCAGGTTGTTGTTGATCATCAGCCATCGCGATGGAGGGGTGGTGGGGGAGCTTTAACAAGTAGGCCTCATCCCCGGCTGTGCACTGCACCGGACCCACCGCTGCTGGAGCGGCTCAGTCAGCTAGGACAGCCCGCTGAATCCACCACAGAGCATGGCTACAAACACTGTGAGCTGACCCTCGCAAAACACAAAACTAAACCAAAAAAAACACCCGGGAATACAAAAGGCATTTCGCAGAGGTCTCTCCGCTGCCGCAAATAGCACGCCTGCAGCAGCCAGCAGCAGCTACAGACGAGCTGCCTGCGTCAAGTCACGCGCAGGTAGCACAGACGAGACCGGAAGTGCACAGCGATTTAGCCTTCGAAATAAAAGCACAAGATTTAGACGTTTCTAAAGCATGGGACTTCAACAGGGAGTCCTCGGAGTTCATGCAGGGGGGTGACCAAATTAATGTTGGTCTGGGAAAAAAACAAACAACAAAAACAATATATATATATATATATATATATATATATATATATATATATATATATATATATATATATATATATATATATATATATACTATACATTGGTGTATTTACATGTTGTGTTGACTTCATGTTTGTTTATTGGTTGCTTGTTTGTTTACCTTGTGAGTTGTTTTTTTAATGAAAGTTTATATCTTGAATATCTAAATCTAATCTTTACAATTTCATTGTCAGGGCTCTGGGGCGATAGATAGATAGATAGATAGATAGATAGATAGATAAAAGCTGTCACTGCCACTTTTTCCTATCTGGTAAGTACAACATTTACATTTTATTAGGCTTATTAGTCTGCAATAATCACATGAGCTCAAACGTATTGCAACATAGTGAACCTGGGTGAACCTGGGGAGCTGATTTCAGAAACTAAATGTTTATTATGAAAATTGATTGGCAATTATTTTAACATCTTTCAATCAATGTAGTTACTCTTTCAAACAAAACAGCAACAAAAACAAAAACATTAGCTGGGTCCAGCCTCTTCATCTAAACTGAATATCTTAAAGGTTTTGGACTGTAGGTTTGCCAAAGCAACAGTCATGCCATCTTGGATTCTTGGGAATGTCGTGCAAATTGTGTGACCTTTTAGAGAGAAAATGATCTATTCTAATGATCTAATCTATTAATTGAAGTGCCTGTCATTTTAACAATGTTTTGTTTTAATATGAAAACGGGGATTTTAGTTTTTCATTGTGTTTTCCTGTAACTTGACGCTGGTATGAGCGCTGCAGTTCCTCTGTCAGCCGACAGAGGCGCTGCTGCAGGAAGCTGGTTGATCAAATAGTCACAATGACGGGTAAACAGCCAGGATGATATCACTTCAACATGTAAACCGGTCATCTACCAGCGCGTGTATTGATCAAATAATCTACCAATCGATTGCTGATCTGATCACAATGAAATGTTGAAACACCAAACAGACTGTTGCCAGATTTCTCTTTGCTCATCACACAGCTTACTATTTTTTCCTTCGGGTGAAATCCGAGACACAGCTGGCGGAAAAAATAAACTGAGAGGATGAGTAAGATTCAGACCGTCTGTTTCAGATATAAATATAACGTTCACTTATGTCACACCACTAAACCTGCTGTGAAATCAGAGAATCACAAACATGTCCAGATAATCTGATTATGACAACAGTTTTTATTCTAGCAATAGTCAATAATGGTTTTTTTGTTTTTATTGTTCATTCATTAATATATAAATGAGGAAATTCAGTGGAATGAAGCCACCAGGTCAAGAAAAACAAGACCTAAATAAATTCTTTCATCATGGCTTATTTTATGCTGCCATCTGTTGATGGAAACCGGTAATGTACTCCGCTGACACCATGGTCATGAAACATCGCAAGTGCAAGACAGCAATAGACACACACACACACACACACTGGCGAGGCATGTATGGACATGTACACAGTGACTCTTCAAATAAGAATAACAGGAACAAGGAAACAAGTAACAAATATTAGCCTACTTGTTTACCTAAAATAATTTAAGGTCTCTTAGCACCTTATGGACCTGCTTTTCTATTTGATTCTGCATTGAAGCTTTTGTTCTCTGCACAGTTGCTGATGATGGTGTCTTTGACATGATCCCAGGCCCTGGTCAGACATCAAGTTAAACAAACTCAAAATACTCAGTGGAATGCAACCAACTACATTCAGTCTCTAAGTAAAACTCAGAAGTACTATACTACTGTAGTACACTGTATGGTGAACTATCCCATTGTAGTACATTGTATGGTGAAGTATTCTATGGTACACTGTATGCCATGAATCCCCACCAAAGGTTTCCCAGTGAAACCTTGCATTGTAACAAGATGATCAGTGTTATGCACTTCACCCGCCAGTGGTTTAATGTTTTGGCTAATTGGTGTATATTATTCTGAAATGAGCCATTCTGCATGGGGAGGCCTACTTTTACTTTTGCTACCTTAAGAAGGCTATGTTTTTGATGGGTATAGTGATGTCACTCAGTAGACTTAGGCAGTATCAAGATTTTCAGTACCCTACAAAATAAAGATGCTCCCCATTTTACGAAATTTAATGGTTGGATGCTGCACTCAGGGCGATATATTGTAATGCACAACATGTGCCACCAGAGGTCACCCATGGAACAGGCAGCTCAGCTGAGAAAGATGGTGATTGCAAGTGGTGGGGAAAATGTTACAGGACTAGTAAAAGCCAGCCAGCGACTGCAGAGAGCGAGAGAGAGTAAGTGAGAGAGAGAGAGAGAGAGAGAAAGAGAGAGAGAGAGAGAGAGAGAGAAACAGTGTGTTGAGTCAGCAACAGCTGAGTCCCTAACAATGGTCTGCAGCTTGGCAGGCATCTTGCCAAGGTGACACACCATCCACCATCCACTCCACCCCTTGTAACATAGTCACCTCATATACTACTTTACTATGGTGACATTGATATGATCTGAATGAAATAAATATTTGCAAATGCAATGTATTCGTGGTTTTGCAAAAATGGAAAATGCCAACATTTTCTTCAGGCCACTGGGCTGACATATGAGAAAGGAGCCATGTGAGGTGAGACATGGGTTTGGCATGCAGCGGCCATAAATATTACATATGTGTGAAATGAAATCAAATTTCTTGCTTCTATGCAGATTATATGGTGTCATGGGTAAACATTGCAGCCTCTGGTGTTTAAATCATCCATTCATTTCTGAAAGCCAATTGAAATTACATAGAATTTTGTAGAAATGTACTTATTTTATTTTTTTTTGTACTGAACTATATATTTGAGTAAAACAGATAACCAGAGATATAAAGTCGAAGGATTATATTGTTAATGTAGTTATGCTGTGTGCATATATATATATATATATATATATATATATATATCCATCAAACCTTGTCATTTGCTGACTTCTTAACAACACCGGAGGTGTGGAGCAGTGACACTTCATTTAAATCTCAAGAAAATGTTTCCTTGTTAGTCATTGTTTTCTCACTCTATTTTTGACCTTCAGTTGCTGGCTATTCTGGACTGATTTATTTTACTGTCAATCTCCTGTCACTTCTGATTTGGACTGGAAGGTCTCATCTCAGCATCTTGCCCTTGCTCATTCCTCTGAATGTTAAGATTTAAACAACACTCCTCCCAAAGCTGCTGCCATTTTTGTGACCATACGGTGACATGTGAACAGTTGACACTCTCTCCTCAATTTAGCCTCGTCAGTTATGAGTGCTTGACTATTCAAATAATACACAAAATACTATTTTCACAGGATTTATTTTATATTATGGTTTGCCATATTGCCCTTAAACACAACTTATTTCCTTTGTTGCAGTTGTTTGATTACATGACGTAGTCCCTGGACATCTAGCAGGTCACGCATTAAACTGTCAGTGACCTAAAGCCACCCGTCTTCTCCTTGCAGGTTATGGTGAATGTGGGACAGCGAGGTCACTGTGGTGCAGAGGTCGCCGAGTCTGGCTCTCACGTGCACCGTTTAGCCATGGCCCTTCCAATCCTCTTACAACCCCCACTTCTTCGAGCACTCAGGCCAGACTACAAGATCAGCTTGCTGCACTCAGGTCTTATCCTGAAGATACAGTAGATCCTCAGCACAGAGTCACGCCAGCAGGTATCAAACACCACAGCCAACACGCCGCCCTCTGTATACGTGTTGTTGGCCTCTTTGATTTTTAAGATGGCTTTACTGATATGTCTGATATATCACCTTGGTTGTGATAAGTTACAATCACCTATTTGCCATTTTGTATTTTATAATTACAGACAGACAATGCAATATGCAAATTACTTAAATAAAATTAACATTCCTACCCCAGATGTAACAAAGGTGATGTCATCTGTCATCTGTCATCTAAAAGCTAAGCCTAAATATCAGGACAGGGTCCTGTAAAGTATCCACAGAATGCCTGCAGTGAGGAAGAAATTTTTATGACTTTAGCCTGCAAATACTATGATTAGATCCCAAACATGACACTTTTAATTCCACAGTGTTGTAGGTTCTTTTCCCCACATTTCCTTTTGGTTTATCAGTTCAATATCAGTGTGAATTATGGGAGTCCCTGGCTTTGACGTCACTTACACAACCTATCCCAGGCCGGCTGTTACTGCAGATTTTATACACCATTTTCCCCCTCCTCCTTCCATTTCTTGGCGTCCTGTGGAAGAGCGGATGGGAAATTCTGATGTCATCAACCTTGGCACAGCGGGACAGAGGAGCATGCAGACCCTCAGGGTGCCACGATTGGTGCCCATGTGTTTGTGCCCCGTAGATGGTGAAATAGATGGTGTGGTGCTGCCCGCCTGTGCTGCACCTGCGTCCCAGCATGCTGATTGATCAGTTTGGTCATGTGGAATGTCACCATCTGCTCCCCAGTCCCACTCACCCCTTCTTGTGTGAATGCCAATCACTGGCAGGAAGATAGTTATTTAAGCCATGTCAAATCAGGCGCATGACGATGAGCAATATGCCAGCAACACTTGAAATGTGTGTTGCAGGCGTTGTATACACAACAGCACATCATACAGTAACGGGACGACCATGACTTCACTCTGCGAATGTTTTCCTTTTGTTCCCATTGGTTGGCCACATCAATGACAATTTTTTTTTGCAGAATGTAAGATTTTGTGCCCCTCACTAAAATCTTCTGCAAATAGAATTGAATTTAATAACTGAGGGCTGCAGCGATGGCGTGATTGTGTGCATGTGTTCCTATTTATTTGCATACTATGCAAAGTCTTCATTTCCTTTCTCTCTTTTTGAGCAAAGCTTCTTGTTTATTTCTCCTCCATCCCCTTCAGTTGCTCTTTTTTGGCCTGTTAATCGCCAACAACCTATCAGGGGGCCATCAGGAGTGACATTCTTCATTGTAGAGCGTCATAACCAATGACATTTCAACCATGGGAAAATAAAGATATGCAAATCTGAACTCATTAACATTTGCATTACCTGTTTGAATAATCGCACTCCTGACAAGACTGCAATTAACTAAGATTGATGCAAAGTTCAGGGTTAGGGGACTGTATATATTTGCTCTTGGATCATTTACCCAAGATGTGTGTGTGTGTGTGTGTGTGTGTGCGTGTGTGTTTGTGTGTGTTATGCATGCCTAGTGTGTCAGATAGGAGAAGTGATCTCTGTCAGAAGAAAAGGTCATTCAGTAGCCACTGGTCTTTCTGGATTATTTGTAAAATTCCTGAATTTTGTTATTCATTTTTGTCTTAAAAATGCTTCCTCTTCATAACCTTTATCGTAACAAAAAAAATTAAAAAATCTTAGTATAGATGCTATTCCTGGCAAAAGAAGGAAAGGTCCACAAATGATTTTCCCCATAAAGACGAAGAGACTGACCTGCTAACCCAGTTAACACTAGCGTGGATAGTCGGGATTAGACTTTGACTTTAAGGAAGCTGCGCGGCCCGCACGGCTCACCTTCAGACAGATTGAAACTAGCAGACAATAGTTTGTTTTTCTGTTCCCAGATGACTTTGTTTGCCAGTCTTTCGCTGGCTTTTTGAGGGGGATTATTGCGGCCAAAAATGCCTGATTTCGTAGCAGCTTTTCTCAATAATTGCAAATCTTGGTGTGATATTTTTAAGTGGGATTACATGAGCAAAAATTGTGGCATTTTTTGTAATGAATTTATTAAAAATTAAAGGCAACTTGTTTCAGTGAGAATAAAACCACACTGTTGTGAGTTATACTGTTACCACTCACCAAGCAGATTTAATCTAACCCATCTTTATTCTGTCAGCTTTTGCAATGGATGTAAGAACTTCTGTAATGGTGATTTGTCTTGTCTGTTGTCCACGCATTTCAGCCATTTTCCAGTGTGTTTTGTCACAACGTCAGAAAAGCATTTTTCTATCAATGCCATTTGTGTTTTAGACAACGTTACACACAGTGCAAGACAGTTTACCCCAGCTTCTGTGTAGGACATCATAGAATTGCCCTGCATGGTCTTTGGCAGTAATTTTTGGTGGTAAATGTGAGTAGTGACGGGCAAAATGGAACGATCAAATGTTTTTGAACGACTCTTTTAAGTGTCCAGTGTGTATCAGGTCAGCCTGTCGAACGTTCAAGTGTTCATGATTCCCCAACTTTTCCACTCAAGTTGCCTGTTACAGTGAGTGAATGAGATGAAAATGAATTGGACTTGAGTTCAGACAGCAGCTGCACTCATTGAATGAGACCAAATGAACCAATGCAGTAACTGTACAAAATCACAATGTTGTGCAAAATGCATAGGGATTGGTTGAATTTACATGAATTGTCACAACATCACAGTATCCTAGGATTGGATTTGGATTTGTACATTGTTCCCACAGTAAAACTAGTTTCCTTATTATGGTTCTGCTGCAGCCATAATAATTAAATGACAGCTTTCTTATTATTTGGGTTTACCTTCCTTAACACTATCAATTCATTAAATGTGAAAAAAAAACAAAAAAACGGGAGAGTTATCAATAAAAGCTAGCTATCTAAACTACGCTAACTGTTCATTAAACTTCATACATTAAGACACCACAGCATACATTTTTGTTAAAGACTTAAACAGAATATGTTATGAGATTCCAAAGCGCTGTTTGCCACATTAAGCACAGTCCCCTGTGCCTTCAGTGTAAACACTGGAGGGTTAGTAAGACAATGAGTCCAAGATAAAGCCAGTGCCGTGTCTCAGTGGGAATTATTTGATTGGATTGTTGTGAGGTCTGTATAGGACAAATTGCCTTGCCAGGACAATGTGGCACTCTGCAGGCCTGAGCATCAAGCCAACCATAGAATTTTTTCTTTTTTTCTTTTTGGCAAACTGTAATTCTGTAACACACAGAGAATACTGTACAAAATATAGCAAGTCAGCTCCTTGTTCAGTTTACACACCCTATATTCTAAAGCTTGTGGAGCAATTTAACACGAGTTGTTTGGGCAGTTGACTTCCTAATGAGATTTTTTTTAAAGAATTACCCATACATCATAAGTTTGAATGGTTTGTTGCACATGGAGCACTGTAGGTCATTGTCCGATTCAACACCAGGGCAGCAGACAGTGGATTTCACCTCACACCAGGATGTCTGTTTGTTAAAGTGTTATACAGATCACCCAGACAGACTACTGTATAAATAACTTCTAACCCAGCCGCTGGAGGAGCTCGCCATGCCACACGTGCCTACAACTTAAAGATTTGGATCTATTTGTACATGTAGGTCAGACAGAGCTGTGGTATCCTCTGTTTACTGGAAACCTCTACCTGCCCAACAGGAGCTAATCTGTATGGCGTCATCACTGCTTGCAGGGATTTCTGAGCTTGCTTGCATATGATTTTATAGCACAGGAAAAGGATAGTAGCTGAACAACAAAATGAATAACTTACACTGTTTATGGCTTTTTTTTCTCTTGTATGTTGTGTGGTCAAGGTGTTTAATCATGCGTAGGTGGGGAATTCCCTGATTATTACATGTTTTTATCATGATAGCATTTTGCACAAGCATTTAATTGTTAACACACACTAAAAACTACATCCAAACTATGTTTATTCTTGCACTTTTCTTTCAATAAAATATAAAATAACTCCTTCTAGTATTCTGGGCCAGGCTTGCAGTACAGTAATAGCATCAACTCTTAGCCACCCCTCTCTGCTGCCTGGAATGGTCCAGCCCTTATTTGCATAAGTTGTCTGCGGGTAGCTGCATGACCAGCAGGGGTAGGTTAGGGGAAGGAGTGCATGTGGACTACACACACATATGAGTAAAGACACGGACAGACGAGCTGCTTGTGGACTGTACTGAGAGTCTTGCACTGAACCAGACGGAGTTATGTACTGTGCTCATCCTGTCTCTGGAACAGGCAACAACTCATTGATGTATTGCTACAACATGAAACCAGTAAGTATACACATTCATGTTTTATTTTTCAGAGGATATATGACACTGTGTGTGTGTGTGTGTGTGCGTGTGTGTATGTGTGTGGGGTGATGATGCTGTTGCACTCTTGATTGTCTTCAGCTTGTTTGTTGACTTGCATAATGAAAAAAAATCCAGCTTTTATATGTAAACATTGGTTAAACTCTTACTGACATTATCCAAAAAATGCATCAATAAGAAATTAATTCACATATGCAACCTGTTTAAAAGTTAAGGGTGTTAGAACTTAACATGCTCTCATTTGGATGTACTTTATAGTTAGAACTGGCATTCTCTTCTCTGCACACAACATTTGTTGGATTTCATGTGGCTGGTTTGCATGTGTGTGTCTTTCTGTGTGTGAGTGAGTGAGAAACAGAGGGTGAGAGGAGGATTTTGTGTTTTGGAGAGGTCATGTCTGTAGTTTGTGCTGAATGTGTCGTTGTCACTTTCTTCGTGTAAAGCTTATTCTTGTTTAAATTTCAGCAGTTTTGTGCAAGAACTAGGAGTTTGTGTAACATTATAATATTAAAAACGAAACTCCAATTGGTCACTTTTTCAGTTTGTTTCCACATTAACAGCATTTAAACCTGAATTTAAACTTCACACAAGAATAAAATTTTATCACAGTAAATATCCTGATTGCCCACTAATCACACAGTTATTACCACCTCAACATCCCCATCACTTAAAATAATGTTAGCATTGAGTAACACCTCCCTCACTTGTGGTTTTTAACAAACTCATGTTGAAAATGCACCGGTGAGACTCTTGCTTCCTGTTAGCCGTAGTCAAGCCTAGCAGCAGAAAACATCTTGACATGAAGCAGATTGCTGCTATTTCTATTTGATTTAACCCCGCTATGTTGGAGCAGTCCCTCCACCACTGCTGCCATTATCAAAGGCAGCTTTGATCTCTGTGAGACTAACCATATCCAGACATCGTGGATCACAGAGGCAGAAAATTGGTTGCATGTGGCTGGAGTTGGCCATGGTGAAGCACAGCATAGGCCCTGAATAGCAAGTTGATATTTCACTCATCTAGCATGGTAATGCTGTGTGTGTGTGTGTTTACAATGGGAAAAACAGTTTGTTCTTTTTGTAAAACATATGTTTGGATTAAAATAACTCTGGAAATGCAGCTAATAGATTGCCAAACATGTTCACACATGATTATTTCAAACAAGCACAGAGCTTTTACTGTATTTTATTCTCTCCTAGTTGTGCGTTTTTTATTGGCAGAAAATAAAGGTCCCTTATCATTTGTGATGCCGTGATTGATGGTTCTTAAATCAATGCTATGCTAAAAGAGGATGCCATGGTGACGGCCCCTCTCCGGCGGGGGCCAGAGAGGGCGTGCTGGGGCGGGGGTGTGACCATTATTAACGGGTCGCCTGCTATGCTGATGGTAAGGAGGACAATTGGCTTTATCCTCCGCCATATGCTGCTTATGGCGGCTCAGACGGGCCCAGTGTCGGCAGGGGCTCCTCTGTTTGGCCTAGCCCACAATCACCATGGGACTCATGCCAGCCAGGGTCACGGCTGCATGTGTGTGTGTGTGTGTGTGTGTGTGTGTGTGTGTGTGTGTGTGTGTGTGTGTGTGTGTGTGTGTGTGCTTAAGAGCGTGTGTCTTTGTGTGTGTGTGTGTGTGTGTGCCTATGAGTGTGCTTGCACAAGCATACTCAGGAGAGTCTTTAATAGCCTGCTTTACAGAACTTGTCGTCCGGGTAACTGACACCCCATTGATGCTGCACAGGGAGGTTTATTTTCATTTCCTGGGGCACATCAAAGCAATCGAGGGAGGTGCAGGTGCAGCCCAGACCTCTTGGTGTGTTTGAGTGAGTGAGCATGTGTTGGTGTGTTTTGTGTGCATATGTGCGCTTTCTTGCCGTGTGCTTTACAATTAAAAGAAAGAAAAAAAAACATTAGCAAAATTTGTCTGTTAACTCTTTGCAATATTTTCCTGCAGAACGGGGTCATAATGGTGAGTTTTCTGTTTTGGTTAGGACAAAGTGTGAGAAGGCCTGTAATTCAATTTTATTCGGGAGGGAATTGTATTCCAGTCTTCTGAAGCCAGTCGAACCTGATCATGATTAGGGCAGGGATTTCTCATGGTGAATGGTTCCTAAATCCGGATGAGGAGGTGCATGGATCTGCAGCTTATGGATTATCGCAATAGCTCTAAGTGTGCATCAGCTCTCTGCTTTGTTTTCATAATACTGCTGCTTCAGCCCGCACTCACAGTATTCATGCCAGTAAGATTGGTTTGAGTATTACAGACACATAGAAGAACATTGTGTGTGTACAATATGTCATGGTTCAAACAATGCCTTAAACAAGCTCTTCTCTTTAGGTTTACGGGCAGTCTCCCACTAATGACGACATCAACCAGAACTCCTCTTCACATCCGTCCACCAAGGCCCACAGCAATGTGTTCGCAAGCACCTTCTTTGGTGAGCTCGACCAATCCTAAATGAACATGATTATTCTAGTAGAGTAAAAAAAATTATTCTGCTTTGGTTCAGCACTCATTCAAACCCATTGTCCCTTCAATATATTTGCACAAAAGGACATGTAAATACTTCAGTCTATGGGTTTTCAGGAATACCAAAACAACCATCGAGTTCAAGGTTAATCCAAATCAGTTGGCACAAGGAATTAGTCTCGGCTTTTTGTTACTCTCAGTGAACTTCCACAAAAATTGACATAACTGCTAAAAAACAGAGCTAGGCTGTACAAGGTAAACATAAACATTTGACTACTACGTACAGATCTATATATCAAACAAACTTAAAAATCAGCATGTGAACCATCTAAGTTTAGTTAACATGCTTATCTTTGCTAATTAGCACCAAATACTCGGGCTGATTGGGATGTTATTAGTTTTGCAGGTATTTTGCATGAATTTTGCACTCCACTAACTTGAATTGGGAGCCACAAGATCTGGAGGATCTTGAGGCTCCTACAGATTTTGGAAATAGTATCATAGCACATGGATCAAATTCTGATTGTGAAACCAGTCATTTTGTGGGAACTATGAAGCTCAAAAATATGTTTACAATAATATACAGACATGTCTTTCTTGATGTAAGTCTGTGGGAAAAACTCTTTTAGTGCCCCATGTCATCAATGGAAAAATGTTGTGGTTACTTGGTTTAGCCATTATGTCATATTGGCTTAAAAATGTGGCCGTGTTTCTCTGGGCTTTGTTGATAAACCAAAGTAATTTGAAATTTTTACCCTTAGGGGGGCATGAATGAATTGCACTGCAATACAGCCAATAGCTGTTGAGATATTTCACTGAAAATGACACATCAACCTTCTGGTGGCACTAGAGTGAAAGTCAGCAGAAAAACACTAAAGAATAAGAAGAGTTAACAAATTCAAATCTTTACTCAGGTGATCAGGGATCATACATGTCGGCAGTCAGCGAGGGCAGAAAAATACACTCAGAGAACTCACACAAGAAACAAAGTCCATAAAACCAAGCAGAGTCAAAAACCAGGGAAGCAAACACAAGAAAAAGGCTGGAGAGTGTGAACACGCTAGGGTGACAATGACAATCTGGCAACTGAATAGAGGAAACACTGGGCTTTAAAACAAGGGCTGATTACTAAATACACACAGGTGAGTGAAACAAGACACAGGTGAAACATATGGGGCAATTAAAAAAGGCGGGAAAACTTAGGACATAAAAGTTGCACTAAACACAATGAGAACACCTTCAAAGATAAAACAGGAAGTGGACACAAACTGAATATCACATCAGAGGATTGCAAAACTCAGTTGTATTAATCCTTTGGAAATCATGAATGTCTGTCAACATTTCGTGCCAGTCAGGTGTTGATACATTTCAGTCTTTGGGATACAAGAACCATTGAAACAATTGCTTAAATTAAGTTGAATCAATTTACATCAAAATTAGTATTATAGTTGTAGAGCCTTTAAAAACCGGTTATTTCTTATGATTCTCAGAGCTCAGACAAAGACTGTCACAGTTGTATATAAATTAACATTGTTTGGGCTGGATTACTTGGTAGGACTTCATTGTTCCCAAAGAGGTTTCATGACCTGACTGGCTGCTTGAGATGCTGTTCCACTGCAGGCTATAACATATTGTTGTCAATTTTAGAGGGGACGAGCAATTCGCCGGACATCTGGAACGCCGTAAACGGGCTGAACCAGCAGGGCTATGAAGGTGCACTGGGAGCGGCCACAACCCACCAAACACAGCCGGGGAGCTTCAGCAGCCTGCCGCCGCCACCACACACCCACCTGGTGAGATTTACCTCCAGGACCTTGGATGTTGACAGGATGGCACTTTTAAACCCCCGCTGAACTATAAATGTGTTTTTGCTTACTTTTCAGGACTACTCTCCACATTCAGTAATGGCTGCTGACATGAACAGGGGTCTCCCACCAATGTCCACTTTTCACCGCAACAACACAGCATCACGCACTACATCGATTAACACCACAGAGAATTCAACAGGTGAGGGAAGGGGGAAACTTTTTTTAGCCTTGGTGTTTTTGCTCTTTATTCTTATGTTTTACAATATGTTTTTTTTCACTCTCAGGGAGCAAAGGACATGTGTCAGGAGGGTCACAGACAGGCGACACCTTGGGTAAAGCTCTGGCATCTGTAAGTATCCACCACTTCAATCCCATAAGACAGACTCATCTAAGCTGTGTTATGTTCAAACAGTCAGACCAGAGCATAAAACCAAGCCCTGAGAGCCTCAGTGGTATAATGCAAGTGAAAAATTGTGGTTTGTCCCTGCCTGCAACAGACTGGTGCATATTAACGAAGGGCTACTCTCGTGCTGCTGGACTTTTTATTGGCTGCCGACTAGTAAAATGACCAGAATTGATGAGTTTAGTTCAGGTTACGAGCCCGCTCCGAAGGCTGTGGCAGCAGCTGTAAAACCTAACGCTGAAATGACAAGTTGTGCTTTTAAAATGATCCATGCTTGACTCCCTCTCCTCCCCCTCTTTCTCTCTGTCCCTGCCTGCTGCCAGATTTATTCCCCAGATCACACCAGCAGCAGCTTTCCCTCCAGCTCGTCCACACCGGTGAGGTCTCCATCCCCGCTGTCGAGCGCAGCTGAACCTGCAGGTAAACTGGAGTAACACATGCCACTCTATCCCAGAGTGAATATATTGTTTACATTTTGTATCTTCCAAACCCTTCATGGCCTAATTTGATTGTTTTCTTCCTCTCAGGTACCAACATTTGGCCCCGGAGTTCAGTTCAGGCACCAGTGTCACCACATTATGAGTCTTCGCTTATATCATTGGTAAATAATTATTGTATTACATAGAGATAATAAATGGATGGATATATGAATTTAATTAAACTTAAGACAATTGCAGGAACTTTAATGAAGAGGAAATTGCAATAAAGTTGGAAAGACAAATAGCATATATTCAATATAAAAATATCTAAAAGCAAAGAGACTCAGGCCCCCCAAAAAAAAATTACCAGATAGATACACAAAATGACCAAAAAGAGATACAAAGGAACTGTTGAGACATACAAGCTGACCATGAAGGGGGCAAAACAACCACAAAGAGACAAAAAATTACCTCAAAGAGACATGAAATAACCACAAGCGTAAAGAGAGCAAGTGGAGCCTTTTGCATTGTGTTATAATCTGACCATGGACACAGGGCAAACCAGCTAGCCTGGCTCTGTCCAAAGGTAATAAAGTGTGTATAAAATGACAAGTTGTGGTTTTACAGTATTCATGTACCGGACTGTTGCCTGGCAGCCTCGAGGTCACGACAAACCACCAGGAAGTCGCTGCACCAGGCCAAGAAACAGAGCCAGGCGAGCTGCTTCCCTCCGTCTCCAGTATTAATGTTAAGTTAAAGTAACCGGCTGCCAGCTTTAGGTTCATATTTAATGCACAGAAATGAGACTGGTATTGATTTTGTCAGCTGCCTTTCTGCAAGAATATGACTGCCAGTTTCCAAAATATTAAACTATTTCTTGAAGGTTTCTATCATCCAAATTAAAACTGACATATTTTACCTGCCCGTTTTTGTCTCAACTGAGCACAAAACACTGGTTTTCTTATTTTTTTGGAAGAATGAATTTTAGAACTGCAGTTTCATAAAATGTGTCCCATCTTTAACTCAAAAGATAGATAAACCGTGTCTTGATTGGCAAACACCACAAAACAAACCCGTTTGTCTCTTGGTGTTTACAGTCTCAGGTGGAGGACCGACTGGACAGACTGGATGATGTGATCCACGTCCTGAGGAATCACGCTGTGGGCCCCACGGCCAGCCTGCCCACTGACATCCACAGCCTGCTGAACCAGAACCTCCACTGCCACCTGGGATCTGCCAGCACTGTGCCGCTCACCTGTCACGCTCCAGCCATGGTTAACAACCATTTCTTTGAAGTATTTAAGGAAGCAGGGGGGCAGCGTATTTGGAAATCCCAAGTTGTGTGTGTGGGTGTGCTGGTATTCAGGTTCAGGAATGTTCCACCAGCCATGTCTGCATGTTTTCCTCATGTGAAGGTTGTTGTCCTTTAAATAGGAAACTGAGCACAATGGGAGAGCGCTGTGACGCGTCGCCCTTGTATGGAGAGCGTACAGTATGTGCAGACTCTAATTCCACTGTGGGGTGATGGGGGACGCCTGCATCACGCAATTCCCATTCCAGCATGTTTGCCTCTCAGCAGACCAGGGGATTTTGGCTCAGCTGGAGTGGAAGTATATGCAGGGGAAAGGGGTTTTTAGTCTAATCCTTTGGGGGGGAAGGGGGTATTAATTCCCTCACTTTTATTTTTTCCAAATGATGTGTCTGTTAGAAGTGTATCATTCCTGAAGAGAATTAGTGGTATGTCTACAGAGTATATAGTAGTTTTAAGGGAAGGATTAAGATTGTCTGAGATTAAATTAATTCTGTAGAGCGAGAGATCTCCCCGGTTATATGTTTGAAAAAGGGAGGCAGATGTTGGTTTTGTGACTTATTTGTCATTGGTTGGATCTAGAAGTTGTGTACTGTTTGAGCCAGGCTCGCTGTCTTAGTCATGAAGACATGAATATTGCCATCATCTCATCCTTCTCTTTGTTTGTCATAAAGGTTGAAGCTGTCAATATGAACAACAACCACTTCCAGAGCCGCACACAAAACGGCCACCCGTACCCGGCCAGGCAGAGGGCCACGCTGCAGCCCATGCCGAGTGGAGGTAGAGGCTGCTAAATTCATATATAGAGTGCTGCAGGGATGATGTTTTGTTTTGTGTAGGCCAACCTAGAAGGGAACAATGCTCAATAAAAAAGCCAATGTGATTTTTCTATTGGATTTTGGATTATTGCAGAAAATAAACTGCATCAAACAAGAATTTATTTTATTGACATGTTTCAAGAAGACGATCTTCAGAAATGAACACCACTTTTATGATTTTTAAAGCACAATTGCAATCGCTAGGTTTTAGACAAACTACACCATGGTTACATGACTTCAATGCCACAAGGGAAAAGGGTACCAGAACTGCAAAAATGCTCACTCATTTCCTGGTTTAAGGACTCATTCCTGCAGCACTCTAATTCACTTCCGCTATCTGAACGTTTGAACCTTTGAGCCATTTGGAATTAAAAGATCTCACGGGTTTAGAACATATATAGGCTATATTTTTAATTTTGTTTGATCTCCCACAGGAGGTCTGGGAGTTCAGAGTAATCTGGAGCTGAAGATGGAAAGCGGGGAAAGGGAAGAGATGATGCACACCAATCACAGTCACAGCTCTGACAGCCAGAGATCAGACGAGGAGAATGAACTCAAAACACAAGGAGAAAACAGCAGGGGGAACAGGTAAGAGTCCCACTTTCATGCTCTTCTCTAAGTAGGAAAAGAAATAGCATCCACCGTGGTAAAAAAAACAACCCAAAAACAAACAAAAAAAAACAGCTGCTGGAATAAAATTGGGATGTGCGTGATTAATCTGCCATGAAAAAAATAAAATGAGATGAAAAACAAAGTGTATTTTGTGACAGTGATGTAGTGCAGTAGATTTCAATATAAAAGTCCCCCTCTCAAAGGCAAGTATTAGAGCCTTCTTGCCGTTCGGTTTCACTAATTTAAAACACTGTGGGACCCCCTGCTGTGAAGGGCAGCTGTGTCCAGGCCAGCCTATTTAGCTCTGCCTCATATTTCTTCTTCATGTTGCATCAAGTTGCAATGAATTAAATGAGTAAAAAAAGAAGAGGTGCAGGGGCAAACAGAGAATGGTAAAGACATCAGTGATAGAAAGGTGCAGTTTTTGGTAGTAGGGGTTTTAAAAAGGAAAGAAAAATCCCCAAAACAGAGGGGTAACGAAATAATTCTTACATACAGTATCCTATTGCTGTCCTTCGTAGCCATTAACAGCAAAAAAACACACTATAGGCTGAGTTTTCATTACATTTAGTTGGTGCCAATAATGGTAATAAAGATGGCCCCTAACTGCTTTTTTCTTTTCTTTTTTTTCCACAATAAATCCTTTCGACCATGAAATAGAGAAAAATGTTCCCGGGTTATATCAGCAAATTGCTTGTTTTGTCCAACCAAGAGTCCAAAACTCAAAAAATAGTGTACCAACAGCATAAAAAATGTTTTCAAAAGGCCAAAATGCAAATGGGGGGTGGGGAGGGGAGGCTGCTATAGAGCCAATGTGCCACACACAAACCCAACTGCACGCATTAATTTAACATGGGGGCAAATGTTCATGAGTTTCTTTGCATCCTTAAGTCTTTAAACATGTTTATGAAAGGAAAATAATGAATGAAATCCAAGATGATGGACTCACTGTTGAGCAAAAAAAAATTCCCCAAAAGTTATAGGCTCTTGAGGATGACAAAAATGTTTCACGCATGTTTCGGGAACATCAAAAGAGATGTATCCCAACCCTATCTTGTATTAGGGGGCGCAGTGGAGCCAGCTGGCCATGCCCAAGCCCAATCACTGCAGAACTTTGCAATTTTCGTCAGTTCAAATGTGTGTGTGTAAAAAAATGTAATTGCACAGCAGAAAAAAATCTCTACAGAAACAATAGTTTCTTCACACTGTCAGAATTGGGGACCCTAATTACAAAAGTAGAAAACTGAATATAACACTGAAAAAATCAGCAAATCCTCAAACTTGAGAAGCTGGAAAGTTTTGACCGTTTTTGTTTGGTGTGTTTTTTTTGTTTTTTTTTAATTTATCAATAAATTAATTAAACAAACAACAATAAAAAAAATTATCAAAATAATTTTCTGTTGATCAACTGTCACTTAATCAACAAATTGTTTCAGCTCTATCTGTGACATCAGACTAGATCACTGATGATGATGGTTGGCATTTTAGATTTATAAATAGATTTTGGTATTAAACGACTCACACGGAAAAAATGTGAATTTATAAAGTCAGTGCCATATAAGTAATATATACAAAACCAGATTGTATATCTTGAAACTGTCACAGATTAATCAGTACATCCTGATGTCTCTGGTCTCAGAGGTCAAGCCAGGACAAACCTCTTTATGACATCAAGCTCTGATGCCTGAGTGCATGTTTTCTTTTAATTTAGATCTATAATCTCGTTGAGGGAAATTGATGTTGACATATGTGGATGATCCACGAGTGATAATTTTTTCCTGGGCATTTTTTTTGGTTTCTTTTTTAAAATTTTTCATTCAGACTGAATTAGACATTGAATTGAAAACATTTAACACTTAACACTTATTAAAATGTGGCTAAAAACGAGAAAAAAAGAAAATGAAATGCTCTTGTGGATTAATTATTCATCACACGAGCATGTTGTCAATATGTGAGCCCCTTTGACAGAACAAATGAGGATGTATCAGATGACCTCAGGAGACTTGATAACGTGATGTCAGCTCAGTGACCAGCAGAGGGCAGAGAGACCCACAGTATAACTCTCTTACAGTGATCAGCTAAAGTTCTCACTTAGATTCACTTAAGCTTGAATATTAGCTTAAAAAAAAACTTTAAAAGATCCAGACAATAAATTAACGATAATTTCTCTTATATATGTCTTTTATGTTGTAGTATCCACGAGGATGGGGATGAGGATCTGAGCCCAGAGCAGAAGGCCGAACGTGAGCGCGACAGGAGGATGGCCAACAACGCCCGTGAACGTCTGCGCGTGCGAGACATCAACGAGGCCTTCAAAGAGCTGGGCCACATGTGTCAGCTGCACCTGAAGAGCGAGAAGCCGCAGACCAAGCTACTGGTGCTGCACCAGGCCGTGGCAGTGATCCTCAGCCTGGAACAACAAGTCAGAGGTGAGTGTGTCGCTCAGATGGAGCCTCATCTCTCTGTCAAGTCCAATAAGTAAAGGAGAGAGTGAAGATAAGATAGAAATCTACAATAAAAAGTGGGTGTAGGAGAGGTGGTTACTGACTCCAAGCATGTTTTTATCATATCTGCATGCTCACATTTTTATTTTTACTTCTACTTTTGCCAAAGTGGAACCCGCATTAATTGATCTTTGACCACTCAGGGGCAACACAGTTGGCGTTAGTTGACACGGAGCTGGTCAACATTATGTGCAGTGTGGTTGAAGAGCCTTTTTAACTGAAACTAGCTGCCTGCTGAGGCCAAAAACTATATGAACTGATGAAAGCTGAGAGAGTGAACCAAAATATTTGAGAAATCATATGAAATCATAAACAAAGACCTGAAATATGTTAAAACTCTGAGAGGAACTGATTGAAATTGTCAGTGGGTTTCTGACTATTACTGAGTTTTTCACAATGCATGCAGTCAAACTGATTGTTGCAAAAAATATATTGATTAGAGCAGCTTTATTAAAACCACTACAACAGCAATGTACTTTACTGCAGCAACAAGAAGTAGTGGTGATACACAAAGAGTAACAATGACAGAAAAGTCATCAGCTGAAGCAGAATTCACAAAGCAGTGTTGAACTGAACTAAAATAGCTGAATCTGTATTACACAGGATGGAAATGAATAACATCCACACGTTACCTCATGCCTTCAGCTTCTTTATTTAGTCAACCTCTAACCCATTGTTTGTTAAATCCCACAGAGAGGAACCTGAACCCGAAGGCAGCGTGTCTGCGGAGGAGAGAGGAAGAGAAGGCGTCTGCAGTCATGACGGATCCACAGTCCATGCATCTCGCTTTCCATCCCAGTCTGACAGACCCAGCAAACCCCATGGGCCACCTCTGAGCATCTGATAATAACTACAGCAAATCCAGCATCAAGTAGTTAACATTTACTTTTGCAGTTACAGTTATACATCTGTAAAAAACAACAATATACCAAAAAGATACATGCATGTTTTTTAGCAAACTGAAATGTAAGCACTTGACAAAATGTTAATTGTTCCAAACCATATTTGGAAAGAACTTCAAAACGTTATCTATAATATCTATATGAAAGGTGTCATTAAAAATGTGTGTCTTTGATGTCCAGATGTTGGGTGAAAAGCATCCCAGGAAGCATCCAGCTAAATTCGGACCAGAGTGGAGAGTGTCGACCTCTCAGTTGAACAATCATCTCCTCGCCTCCCAAACGGACTTCTAACTTTGTGCCTAAACTTAACTTGTAAGAGACAAATGCATTGTAAACTGCAGATGTTTTGTACATATTTTGTATATTTATGGATAATCTGTCTGTTTCGAATCTATCTGAAAGGATGAAACTTGGTTAGTGATGAGATGTCATCTGAAATTTTTGATTTTTTGGCAGAGCCAGACATGTTTCTGACTGACTTTTACAGTGTATCACTATTTACCACGTACACTCACGATTACCACCCAGCTCAGAGGACTGACATTCCCATATGTGTGTGTGTGTTCAGACAGCGGATTTCATTTGTCCTGTAGTATGTGTGTGAGTGTGTGAGCTGTTGTGTGTGTGTGTGTGTGAGTTTTGCAGGAGTTTGACCATTCTGTGAATGAACAGATCTCCGAGAATGTTCTTGAGCATGTGGGCATCATCTGTTATTTGTATATCTGTGTTATAGCACTGTTAAGAGGATTACACTTACTGATACACTGGTGGACAGAATCCCTCCTCCTCTCAGTGTAATCATCGCTCTTCAGACGTAGTCGAAACTCTTTGCATGTTTGAGTTTTTAATAGAACAGTTGATTTTTTCTAAGTTATGTAACTTATCTTTTATACAAATATTGTGAATTTCATAATGTCTCTATTTACTTTTACACAAAACAACCCATTTTTTGTGCAGTTTTGTTAGATTTAGACACATTTCATGCTCTGAGCAATACAGTATTACAGAAGAATTAATGTCTTGTTTGCTTATCACTCTGCTGAACAAATAATAAATCATAATCAAAAATAACCTGAAATACTCCTATCATAACATGTACAGTATGTGTACAGTTTGAAGTAGCCTACAGGCATGTGTCGAAATGAAAATGTAGCAATAAATGTCTTTTTTAAAATAGTTTTTAAATAGTTTGAGTCTATGTTTGTTTATGTGTATGTTTAATGATATTAAAATAAGTGCTTAAAACATTTTAATTAAGTGAAAATACCAAAACAACAATGTAATACTACTCCATTACAAGTAAAAGTATTGAATTTAAAAATGCACTTTCAAAAAAGTAGATAATTATCAAGCAGTTAAAAATTCAGAATTAGAAATATTTATATTTGTAGTCACTGTTATATTGTTGTTATTTAACTGCTGTAGCTGGTCCAGGTGTAGCTAGTTTTAGGCACTTAACAGTCTAGTAGTTTAATCTACTGGCTCCCGACCTTGGAGCTAGAGCCCTCCAAAGGGTGACAACATAAATCTTGGGGTTTTGAAATGATTAATATAGTGGGAAAGGAGCAAAAATATCAAAGAAGGGAATGTAAAGTAAGATGCAAGAGAGACAAAATTTTTGGAAAAATCATTGTACGACAGTGAAGGCCGAAAATTACAAACTGCACTGGCAAAAAGAGACAAGCCTGTTGTTAAACCATAGGCATAGATTTTAGGAAGCATGCAGGGGATCTGGCCACCTTAATATCAGATGTTAGCATGTGCACTTTTGAAATGCCAGAAAGTGCCTCAGATGCAACAATGCACCCAGTAAAGTAGGTGGCAGTATGCAACCTCTAAAGCATTGGTTATGATCTGCCAGAAACCAGAAACAAGATGAAGCAAAGTGCATCGTTGAAGAATGATATTTCCACCATGAATTGGTGCAGGAAAGGCACAAATTGGTGCATGAAAACTCACCAGAATGCAGAAAATTAAGTGTTTGATACTCAAAGTTTCTTGGGGGAGGACCCTCAGACCTCCAGATTAATATGTTCACCCTTGTGTTATATGCTACACAATTATGATCCCATAAACTTACTGAGAATCAAATGTCTGTCCTGTTGTGGCCAGGAGGTTTAAGGGTTAGATCATGTAATTATAACATTAAAGGTTTGTGTGTGGGTAACTTTGTTGCCTGTCATCACCTGTCTCCCCCTTAATTTTTTTTATGGTTTAACACAAGAAGTCCAACAGAAACATGAAATATTTGTCTGAAAAACTGTGGTCTCTTTCTTCTAAAGTCCTCTTTGATAAAACTAAATAAAAAAGAACCATTTGCAGGGCCAGTGACAAACGTTTCTGGCTTTAGGAATATTCAGAGATGACAATAAAGGCTGCTATAAACTACACTAGTAAATAAAAACATCTGCAATCCTGGTGTGTTTATGGGAACTTTTAACATCTTTTATCCCCCCAACAGCCTTTGTTAGTTATATTTCCCACTACACACACTATCAGAATACAAATGGTCTTATTGTTCTGTTCATTATTAGTTTCCATTAACAAATACAGTATAGTTTTTTTTTGTTTTTTTTACTGTCCACCAATGTGATACAGGAAAGATCCTGTTATTTGTTATTTTGAAATTTATTTATTTAAAAAGGGACAGTGCACATTAATCCACATTTAAACAAATGTAGCCTAAATGCACCTGAATTAGCTGGGGAGCTAATTTTCATTGGTAGTCTCTTGCCTGATGTTATAGGCTTCCTAAAATACACTATGTACAATGGTTAAGACAGATAAAAAGGCACACATGCAGTGTGTATACAGTTTTTCATACTTAATTTCATACAATCTCTCTTGAAATACTGTTAGTATCTCATAATAATGAGAAATTTTCTCAAAATAGGCATTTTAAGAGACTTTCCTTTTATAAAGATTTGCATGATCGTTTTCATTGTATAGGCAGAAATGGGCTTCCATACCAATGATATTCCGCACTTGGCAGCAGAGGATCATATGTTTTGAATATGTGAGAGCAGTGAACGCCTCTCTGAGCGGGACTCAGGGCTCGTGTCCGGGCGGAGACAGGACAGTCTGAGCGGACAGAGAAGGAGGAGGAGGACTCTGTCCAACACTCAGACGGGACACACAGCGGGTAAGTTTCAGCTCTGATCGATGTATTTACAACGCGAGATCCTTAAATAATAACACCATATTGTTTCTTCAGTGGTTTGTTGTGTATCTGCGGGACTCCGCGGTGAGTTTATTGTACTTTATGTTACTTTATAATCTTCTTTCTTCATCTGTCAGTACAAATCTCCGTTTTTGTGCGATCTGGCATTTTAATTTCTGCTTCTGAATGTATTATACTAGTGTAAGTTTTCGCAAGTCGACTTTGTTGAACTATTTAAAGTGTGAGGTGAACTTTACGAAGTAAAACCGGATACACGCAGATCCGCAGTAACGTTACATTTTCACAGCCTACCTGCTTGGGATTCTCTCATCAACAGTGAGTCTTATTTTACAAGTTCAGTTAGACGACTAAGTTAAAAAGTGCCAAAATAAAATAATGTAAGAAAAATCCCTGTAACATACTACGCAAATATAGGACCTTGATTTAGATTAATATGTTTACTCTTTTTAATAAAGCACACTATAAACTGTAATTAGTGTTATTAGCGTTATTAATGGTCAATAAATATTCACTAATGTTTCATAGAACAGTTATAAGCTATTAATAAGAGCATAATTGGGGTTGCCAAATTGTACCTCTGGTACATACCACTTGTTTTGTCTTTTTTAGCTCTTAAATGAACTGTATGGTAAGGCTGGGAGATATAAAGAAAATGAAATATCACAATATATTTGACCTAATGAACTTTGACCACAACATCAATATTGCAATTTCATTGTAGGGTTAACATTTAGCGTTTTAAGAAAATATTCCTACATTGAGATTTTCGATAAATAATCATAAGCAAATGTGGATATAGTGATTTAGTTGGTTAAAGAAAATAACAGATCAGCTAAAAGAGTCTGGTAAGTTCAGAAAATGACATCACTTTACTGTAATGCAGCCTTTAAAACCAGTAGAAACCAACATTTATGCTAATCCAAAGACCTAAGACGATATCTTATCAATATAATAACGATATATTGCCCAGTCCTACTGTATGACTGTTGTAGAAGAAGCTGGTGTTACTAATTTCAAGTCATTAAAGTTGGTAATAAACAGATTTTAGTGGTCAAATGTTTCATTTAGAAGGTAGATTTATTAGTCATTTTTAAACAAAGTTTAACCCTAGTGTTGTCCTTGGGGTCAATCTGACCCCAAATGAAATCTTTTGCTATCAAAATATATTTTTCATACTTATGTAAACAAGGTCTATTCTAAATTCCAAAACAAGGGGAAAACTGTGTGGTAAAGGGTTGGACTGAAGTAAGACTAAAGATGTAACACAGAATGGATTGACAATTTATACAATATGCTATGAATAACATTCAAAACAGGGCGGGGTAAGAATGACCCCAGAGGATAAAAGGTTTATAGCAATCGGGAGGACATTACAAGGGTTTTATAAAATGTATTATTTGAAGGGACTTTTAAGAGTTTACTTCAAGGACAAAACAAGTGTTATGCTGGAGGAGGAAAATTTTCCACAACCTGGCAACCCAAATGCTGCTTGTTAATGTCTTACTATTAAACTGTAGTATTCCAGTATTCCAAAACGATGTACTAACATTATTAAGCAAACTATTTGTATTAGCAAGTGGTACCAATATATTTTTTGGAACTTTATTATTATAAATGAGCCGTTGTGTTATTAATTAAAGCGACTCAGGATGGTGCTCTTAAGAAGCTTCGTCAGCTGCACAACCCCTCTTGTGTTCCTGTGCTTCAGCCTCACAGTAACATATTTGTGGACAAAAAAATTTCCTTGAGTGTCATCCCATGAAGTGGGTGACGACACCTCGGAGACCCCGGCCAGTTGTAGTCGTCATGCAGTTGTACAATAGTACACTGTCATGAGCACACAGAAGGAGCTGTTTTCATTGCACAGCAATATCAGGCTCTTGTCAGTGTCCATTTATTCAGTCTTTATGTTGGCTTAGCACAGCTGTGTGAGGAGCTCCCTAGATGTCTGTCATTGTGTCCCGGCGTGGCTCTGACCCTGCTGCAATGTTGTGTAAACACCAGCTTCAGCTCCATCAACCTGATGCATCCAATTCCCATACAGAGTGTCATTTTTAACATGCAGGTTTTTTTTTTTACCAGTTCTGAGTCACGATGGAGTCTCACAGGCTGAGTGGCTCTCCGGACGTCAGGATACAGCGGAGCTACGCACAGCCACACAGTCCTAGAGGCAACCAGGACAACTTGTTTGGAGTCAGGGTGCAGATCCAGGGGATTAAAGGTCAGCCCTATGTGGTTCTGAACAGTTCTGGACAGGAGATCCACCGGGACGTCTCCGTCATTACTCATCAGGCAGGGTACAATCCTGGCGTGGTGAGGAGGTCTGTGGATGAAAGACACTCTCCGTCAACCTCCTCCACGTTTCATTATCAGAAACACCCGGAGATTCTGAAACCTTATGACCCTGAAAGTAATAATCTGAATTTAGTCATTCCCTCAACAGCTTCAGTTGCTCGACCCGCACAGCTAAACACCGGCCTTCCTCCTGAGAATGTGAACAAACCCAGGATCCCTCTGCCTGCCGAGGGCTCAGAGGTGGACCAGAGTGAAAACAAGATGCCTCCCTCAGGTATACAAGCCCCTGCAAGGTCCCCAAACTCAGTGGACACAGACCCCTTCATATCAGTAGGGAAACTAATAAGCCAGTTCAACAGCAGTCAGCGGAGGGGAAGAGGAGGACCAAGGAATCGGTTGAATCCAGAGCAGTGTCGAAGGTCACGCAGCGTGGACAGCAGTCGAACTTCGGACTCCTCGTCCTCGTCTTCTTCCTCCAGCAGAGCGTCGTCTCTGAAGGCTGTCAGGAGCGAGACCCCAGGTGGGATGTATCCTCCGGGGTCAGCCAGGGCTCGACTCCTCAGTGGAGAAGCCTCTTTGTCAAGGGAGGAGAACAAGCCCAGCGCCCTGCTTATTAAAGGACTCACTGGAAAAGAGATGATGTCTCCACAGGCTGCAAAAATGCTTCACAGGGCAGAGAAACCCTTCATCTCTAAATCAAGCAGTGACCAGACTGATGAATCTGATGAAAGAGATGCACAGGTAAAGAGATTCGTGGCATGACACAGCTGTCATTTAAAAGAGTGTATTTATTTGCTGTATATTCCCTAACCAGGTCACTCCTGATCTTCTGAAAGGACAGCAAGAAGTCTCGGTCGATCCTCCTGAAGACACAGCAAAACAAATACTGTTCACTTACCTAAAGGACGGGTAAGCACCACTCACTCAGGAAACAGTTTGACATTTTGGACAATATGATTTTTCAATTCAGTTCAATTCAATTCAATTCAATTCAATTCACTTCACTTCACTTCACTTCAATTCAATTCAATTCAATTCAATTCAATTCAATTCAATTCAGTTCAGTTCAGTTCAGTTCAATTCAATTCAATTGTCAATGCAATGCATTTGTGCAACATTAAACAACACGCTTTAACAAAAAGCTGAATAAAATAAGCTAAGAATAGAATATATTTTTTTTTTAGTTAGTTAGTTTTTTTAGTTATTAGTTACAAAATTCATCTACCAGCCTATTTAAAGCTCACTTGTTAACATGTCCAGTTCCCTTTATTTAATTTGTCCAGAAAACAATGGGTGGAAATGACAAGCTTGGGGTTTTGTAAGGGCTCATGTTCTGGACTATTTTTTGGATAGAAACTATCTGGAGTTGAACTGAGGAGATTTGGTTTGATTGGTAAAAGGGTGGATCGAGCTCTTTCCCTCTGTTTCCTGCATTTTTGCTAAGCTAAGGTAAACAGCTGTAGCTTCAAATTTATTGTGCAGATGTACCATTTTTCCAAAAATTCTAACTGTTCTTTTAAAACAGGCTAATAAATAAGGTTGTACTCTCGACTGGAGTTCCAGACTCTTTCTCTTTTGACCCTACAGTCACCTCTTGGTGATTAGCTTGTGGTTGTGATCATGTAGTGTATTCAGATAAGGGGCTGCTGCTCCAGCTGTGTACGCTCACGCAGCAGTCAGGAATGCAGAGCATGCAGTTGTTTCCACTGATAAAATAACTTCTTTGCATGGAACATTTTTATAAGCCATCACTTGCTTTTTTAAATGTGCTGAAGTAGAGATGTTATTCTAAAAACCATTGTATATTAAATCAGGCTGAGTGAAAACAGTTACACCTTTTTCTTTCACTCCACTGAGAGGTCCTGTGCTGCCATGTCTTTGTTTGGCAACTGACTACATTTCATTTAACATACACTACACCAAGTTAGTGCTAAACTGTTGGTGAAATATTCCTTCTTGCCTCTCAGGACGGCTGATGATGACTCCACCACTGAGAAGAAAGTCACCCTGCTGCTTGAAAAGGTCAACCAGGTCAAGTGGAAGACTGCTGAAAATGTTGAGGGGGGGAAGGAAAAAGTGTGTGTTGGGATGAGATGTTTGCCAGTGCTGATCACTGTGCAGCATGACTGAAACTAACAATACTGGGTGTTTCCCTCTTCACACATGTAGGATTACGCAGCTGGGGTGAAGCTTTTGCAGGAGAAACAGGCGGCGCTGGAGAGAGAAGTGTCTGAATTAAAGCAAAAACTGGAAACGGAGATTAAGGTGTAGTGCAGCCCCATCCTGCTGATTCACCTCTCAGACACTCACTTCCTATTCCTGTGACTGATGATGTTTTGTTTTTTTTTTTTTGTTGCGCAGAATGAAAAGACTCTGGCCAAAGCTTGTGAAAAGGCCAGGACAGAGAAGAAGAAACTGCAGGAACAGTTGGACAAAAGTCAGGAAGAGTGCAGCAAACTCAGCGGCAGACTGGCTGAGATCGAGGCCCAACTTCAGTCTACCAAACAGGAGTAAGAATCTGACCCCCGAGTGACTGGACAAAGTCTACCATAAAAACTGCGTTATGTAAAAATGTCCAGCTATTATCTGCTTAATGAGGGCTACAACGGGAGAAAAGCATCAAGTTTTAAACCACCAAGATTTCAACCAATAAAGACTGAAAACAGAAGGAAACGGCTAGCATGCTATTGGCTAGCTGTTACTTTGCTATTTTGAAATCAGTGCTTAAAAAGCTAAAAACATTCCTTTTTTACACTGCCTACTCCACCCACTAATGACTACCAACTTATTTTTAAACTTGATTTTTAAATCATTTTAAATTATCTTTGCACCTCTTGTCTGCACTTTTGTTTTTTAATAATTAATAATTATTTAATCATTTAGTAATTGATTTACCCCGTATATCTTATTTTTTTCTCTTTTATTATAAATCTGTATCTTTTATTATGCTTTTATATTGTATTACTCTGTAAAGCACCTTGCACTGTTGTATGAAATGTGCTTTACAAATAAGGCTGCCTTGCCTTGCCTAAGTGCGAAGGACAGTAAAATTAGGTGAGGATCGCGGCGAATACCGGCAACGTCAATGGTAGACGGCATTGCCGATCAAAGTTAAAATATTTCAACTTTTTGTGTCTGTCACAATGTAATTTACAATTGGATGTTATGTATTCCTTCACATAAACACAGGTGATTTGGACAATAACTGGACATTACTAGGATAATTACCTACAGTAATAACCGCAGAATAGTTGTAAACAATACAGCATCACCATTGCATTATATTGTCATGTCGGACTGTTTGCTTGTTTTGCCCGTGCAATCCAGAAGATCTTGTCCGTGTGCTGTCCACAGTCTGCCTGATTCCATGTGAACGCAGAATTACTCTCGGCAAGAAAAAAAAACGGGCCCTCCCAAAAATTTTGAACAGTTCCTTTAAATGATTCCAGGTTTTGCAACACCAAGTGTAACAAACAAAGTCCGATGTTTATTCTTGGAAAGCAAATTAAATGCTTTAATGTTTAGAAATGCAGAGCTCAACAGAATAACCATGAACTTAAGCTCTATGCTGTGCTCCACTTTCTGTAACTAAGCTCATACTCTGAGGTCATTCAAGTGAACTGTGATGTATGATCCGCTGAAGGTCATTTAACCGAAAGCAGGGTCAAATACCATTTGGATTAAGCGTGCAGCAGATATCCTGTTTTTGTTATCTAGTTCTCTCAAGCACGTTTCTAAAATGTTAGTCAGCAGGTTTCTTTCCTGGATATAAAAGCTAAATGATGTCTGTCATTTCTCTTCCCTGCATATTTTTGTACATTGTCAGGCTGATTCAGATGAAGGTAGAGCGGGATCGGTCTAAGACGGAGATGAAAGATCTTCAGCAGCAGCTCTCGGAAATGCACGACGAGCTGGACCAAGCCAAGAGGGCCGAGGTGATAAATGCAGAGAAAGAAGTTCTTCTGGAGGTAAATGAAACCACGTGAACTAAATACATTTTAAAAGCTGTAGAGCTGAAGTTGCAGCTGTAAAGCTCCTAGACTGGACTCGAGGTTGTGACTTAGTATTTTGATGGATGTCTGACAGGAAATGGCGCAGATGCGTATGGACTTCCAGGAAATGCTGCAGGTGAAGGAGGAGCAAGAGGAGGTGCTGCACCGCAGGGAGAGGGAGCTCAGCGCCCTGAAGGGGGCACTAAAAGAGGAGGTGGAGACTCATGATTCGTACATGACCGCTCTGAAGGATGAATACGAAAATGAGCTTGAAAAGCTGCTCAGGGATTTAGAGCTGGCAAAAGAGGTAACAGGAAAGATGTGTTTGTACTATTTCTCTTCATTTCCAAAAGCAAAAACATGGTTTCATGGTTTCATCATTTATTGTTCCATCCTGTGTCACAGAGCAGCGCTGTGTTGGGACAAAAGAAGGTTGAAGCAGAGGAAGAGAGAGGAGTAGCAAAGGTTCAGCTGAAGGAGCTGAGCCAGGACAGAGATCAGCTGAGAGGAAAGGTGCAGGAGCTGAACAACAAGGTGGATCAGCTGAATCAGGCAGTCCAGGAGTCTAAAATCACTGAGAGACAGCTGGAGCAGAGAGCAAAGCAGCTGGAGGTGGGACAGCTGATTTATTTTAGTTTCTTCCAAGCCGTTTTTTTAATCAGCACTCATACTGATGTGATCTCTTTGGCTACTTTCTATGTATATCTGTATGTTCCTCCTCAGAGGGAGAAGCAGCAGGTTGAGGAGGCGCTAAGAGATGTGAGGAGGAATGAGGAGGAGATGTGTCAGTCTAACCAGTCGCTGCTCACTCGCCTGGAGGACGTGCAGGTAAAGTGAGGTTGCTGTTAGCTTCAGAGAAACAGCTTAATGAGATGAATTTCCTGTAACTGCAGTGTACTTTGTTGCAATCCACCCACTCTAGTTATGCCCGTCTGTCCCATTCTCGTGACTGCGATATCTCAAGTAGACCTTGAGGGAAATTATTCAAATTTGGCACAAACGTTCACTTGGACTTAAGGATGAACTGATTAGATTTGGGTGGTCAAAGGTCAAGTGTCACGGTCACTCTGACCTTTCATGCATCTCATTCAAGTGAATTCAATATCTTAACAACACCTTGAGGGAATTTCCTCAAATATGGCACAAACGTCCCCTTGGACTTACGGATTAAAATTAGATTTTGGGTTAAGGTCACTGTCGCCTTGCTTGTTTCATTCTTGTGAACATAATATCTATAGAACACCTTAAGGAAATTTCTTCAAATTTGGCACAAACCTCCACACGAACTGATTTTTGATCAAAGTCAAACATATTTTTTGGTCATAACTCAAGAATTTATTGGCTGATTATGACATAATTTCACATAAATGTCTAAAAGAATAAAATGATGATGTGACAACATTTATGTCCAAAAGGTCAATTTCACTGTGATCATAATGTTTTCTTGACATTATTGCAGGCAGTAGGAACAGAATGAGAGACGTGTTGTTAGATTCTGAATCAGCGACACTAATCTTCACATGGTACATGGAGCTGATTGTATAACTGCCGGTTGAAGATGTGTGTGTAGCATCCTCGGTTTTGGATTTGGAACTTCTTTGCAGCAAAATTTATATTTGAAGTATTGTCTTCTGTCACAGCTACATATGAGTGTGGACAGATATGTATATAAACTGAAACTGCAGTTTGACTTGTTCACAGAGGGATACATCTGTGAGGCGGTAATTCAAGTCATCACATTTCTTGGCTCTCCACGCCGTGAACTGCCTTTTCAGCCATGCTCGGAAGCTCAAGGTCTCCAGTTTCCGTTGTTTGTTTGTTCTTTCAGAGCAAGTTGACCAAGCTAAATCATGAGCACAGGGACCTGAAGGAGAAGCTTAAAGAGGAGAGGAAACAAGTAGAGGAGCTGTGGAAGACAAAAACCGAGCTGGAGGATGAGAGGAGGCTGCAGGACAGGACTGTGGAGCAACTGCAGAGGAAGGTGAGAGGTAGACTTGGACTAGTTTTTGGGCCCTTATGGAGCCAAATGAGGCCTGAAACTCTGTTATCTTAACCCTGAAGGCACATGAGATCAGCAGAAACAGCCAATATTTCTTGTACTTGTCTTGGTCGTGTACCCACAGGCGTGCACTTATCTCACTGTAGAAGCTCTTTGTTTCTCTCAGATGAATATCATCATGGAGGAGTGCGAGGCGTCCACAGATGTGCTTCAGAACCAGGTTGATGAGGCCCGAGAGAAGAGTCAGAGGGAGTTGGACGAGCTGCGGAGGCAGCTGCAGGAAAAGGGAGCAGAGCTGGAGAAATCCCGTCAGGCAGCCAAAAAACTTCAGGAAGAGGTGTGGTGCTCATTGTCTGATTCATCAGCATGTGGGTTCAACTGCCTGAGTCACCAATAAAGTAAAATGAAAAGTCAACACCAGGAGGGAAAGCAGTTATGTTGCTTTGTTTCAGTGTTTTTCTTCTGATTAGGTGTTCAGAGCGAGATTTAACAGAAACATAAAGAGTAGTAATTCTGCTTTTGTGTTATGACGGACGGATCAACCATTACCTAACAGCAGACGTTGCATGTTACCTTATCTTACAGTGTGTTTGCTTTATCGTCTGTTATGTGTTCAGCTGCTTCCTCTGGAGGAGGATCTGCGGCGGTGTTGCAGGGAGCAGCAGGAGGCCCAGCTGAGGGGCCGGCAGCTGGAGCAGAAGATGGAGGAGCTGGAGGAGAGGAACGCAGCCTCGGTGGGAGATCGAGAACGGCAGGTCAAACTCATGGAGGTAAACGACTCAAGAAACCTTAAAGGAATACTTTGCCTGCAAAATGACCATTTGTATACCAACTCAAACTGTGTTGCATTGAATTTGTGAAGGAAACTTTGACTTTCTGGCATGCCTCCACGTTGAACAAAGAATCCAAAAACCCAGACAATGTTAATGAATTGAAGTCATTAACATTTCAAAACATCCTTCTACAAACAGACACAACTGGTGCATATCCAGTCTTATGCTCAGTGCTTCCCACACAGACAGCCCTCTCCAGCCAGGAACCTTAATTTGACCTCGCTGAGCACAGGAGCTGCTAATCTATTGCTGCCTCCATTAGTTAGTTTGTTGGTGTTATTTTGGTAGTTTTGGTGTTTAAGAGTGTCAGTTCAGTTTCACTAATGACCTTTTTTTGAATTCTTTGCTTACCATGAAGACGTGAGAAAAACATTTTTTTAAGAATTCAAGGTAGCACAAGTTGAGTAATTGATACACAAATGGTTATTTAGGGGGTGAATTTTTCACTGAATTTAGAAAACTTGTAAGTTAAGTCAAATGTAAGGGGTTCATTAGCAATGTAGTATTTATTCATTCATTCATTTTCCAGAAATCCACTTATCCTGGTTCAGGGTTGTACGGGGGCTGGAGCCTATTGCAGTTGAACTTGGGCAAGAGGTGGGGTACACCCGGGACAGGTCGCCAGACTATCACAGGGCTGACACACACAGACAAACAACCATTCAAGCACACATACACACCTACAGCTGATTTAGAGTAACCAATTAGTCTAGCCTGCCCACACTGACATGAGGAGAACATGTAAACTCCACACAGAAGGGCCCCAGCCTACCAGCGATTCGAACTTGGATCTATTTGCCCTGAGGTGAAAGTGCTAACCACTGTACCACCATGCCGCCCCAATTTATTATGGCACGGGCCACCTCTGAAATGTGATTGGCCGTCCCAGGTGCCACCCTATTATGATTGGCTGTCTGCCCAGTCAGTCTGAACTGTTTGATGAGTAAACTGAATTTGAGTTTGTATTCATATTTAATTCAGTCTTACACCTGAGAGGCGGTAATGTGCCAGAGTATTGTCTAGCCTGACTAATTTTACTTACAAAGAAATTGATACAACTGTTAAAAAGTTTGTTCATTTATTTTAATTTGTTGCACTTTATACTTGCTATTGTAGTTTTTACTTTTGGAGGAACAATTTCTTTAACAACGTATGAAGGCTTTATTTTACATTTTGTGGTGTCACTTTGTTGTGTTGTGATTGGTAGGTCTATTTATCTTTTCATCTAAACAGAAATGTAAGACACTGTATGTTAAAAATTACAGTAGGTAGGGTTAGTGGAGACAAAAATGCTAAACTAAAGCGATGCTGTGTGCCCGCAGCAGCGTTCATACTTCATGCCACCCCTGCATAAGTCAGTGCCCCACTTGGGCCACCTAAGTTTACATGCCTCTGGCACTTCCATGATATTGGGGGACGTCTAAGAGACAGATTAATAAAGAAAACAGAGATATCCTCAATTTTAGTTGCTAGTATGGGTCAAACTTGAAAAACGCTGGTTTAAGATCACAACAGTTATGTTCCCTTTAATAATATACTGTATATTTATTTGCTGAAAAGCCATAATTCTGAACTGATAATCATGTGGAGCTTTCAATAACAAAGTTTGCTCGTTCTCATCAGAGTACACAGTCGAACGTGCCTTAGTTTATTACATGGTTTGAAGTGTTTATCTGTTCAGCAGCCAGTATTTGCACTCACTTGTTCCTGTGAAGTATAAGGGCACTGAAAAGAGCCATGGCAACAACATCTGACAGCTCAGCACTGTTTGTCTTGCTGATGACACAACATCACACGGTGACACTAGTGTGATCACTGTTGACACTGCGTATCGACCGAGGAAGCTCATGTTTACTGTAGAGAGTTATCAGACCTGTCTGGGTGTTCTCAGGATTCTTCTTTCACTTCTTCCTCAACATTCATTTAGCAGTGAAAAGTACAAAATCTTTACTCACTAGATGATTTTCAGATGTTTTTACTGCATTTCTTCATACATTATTACCCAATGCCCTTTAATAAGTATCTTAGTCACTTTTTTAACCACAGCCTCAGAGGACAGATTCATCATGTCCTCTGGGCTTGTAAACATTACACTGTAATGCAATATTAAGTTGGTGATGGTTTAACACATTTTTCATGCGCTGCTTTCCTCTCAGGGACGAATCAGCCAATTAGAAGAAGATCTTGGTGATGAGCGCAGCAGTGCCGACCGCCTGATGGAACGACTGGACAAAACCAAAGAGCAGGCAGGGTTACTCTCTCATTCTCACTCTGTGTTTTCTGACATTCATAAATTCTCCCAACTGTGAAGAAACAACCTTTATGCTCCGTCTTCATTGTGAGCGCCCAGCCCTCCGTCTGTTTTTATTATAAACAGATGTAGGGGCTGAGTGCTCAGATTTCCCCGTCAGACACTTTTTGTTTTGTTTCCCAACTTTGCAACACGACTGAGCCGCGCTGACTTCATATACGTTTCTCAGTCTCTGATGTCGTCATAAGAGCCTCACGTCCTTTAGAGCGCCTGTAAAGTAGGCCACCATTCATGGGAGCAAAGTGGTGCAGACTAATTGACACAAAACATGGTGCAAAGACAAAAAACAGCAAACTATTGTGAGCAGCTATTCACACTCCCTTCACTGGGCCTCTGGATGTTATTAGAGAGGAGAGAGATGTGGCTGCTCAGACCAGACAGCATTTCCTCTCATTTGAAGAATTAAGCTGAAAACTTTTCATTTAACCTCAAAGTGCTTGTCAGCAAGTGCTGCCTTTTTTAATAAGATACACTCGTGTTTTCAGTCAATATGGAAGGCAGAACAGAGAAAGTGCAAGCACATATTGACCTCTATGATTATATGTTGGCATGAAGAAATAGTGGCTCAGTGCTCACTTGATTTACACTTGCTTATGTTTTACTAAAGAATTATGCTATGCATTATGACCGAATGAAAGTAGTGGAAGAACTATCAAATGCTCTACCAATAAAATACCAATACAGCAGTGTGAAAAACCCACTTCAGTAAAAGTACAGAAGTTTTAGCAACAAATAGTACTAGTGTAACCCTGAGTTTTAATACTGACGCAACAGCGTGTACGCTGAATTTTACTGTTGTAGATGGCAAGCTTTTATGTGACACTAATTATGACATTTACAACATAAATTGATATAGAAAAGGCACACACTTGTGCAGAGAGATATTATGTGCTTGTTGTTACATTTCTCCAGAAAACAAACCTGAAAGACATGGGTTGCAGTGTGGGAGAGTAGCAAAACACTGACATGTACAGGAGGGTGAAAGCAAAACCGGGCCCTTTAGTTTCTAAAAGGTGGCGTGGGAATAAAACTCCCCACAGCCAGCCACTGATTCTATCAAAATGATAAACAAAACGACTGGTCCCAAAACAAAAGTAAAGTGGGAGTCACTGAAAAGGTGTGAAGCAAAATTATAAGCAAAAAGAAGAATCACATTTGTAACACACACTTAACTCAAACTTCCACTCAAAACAAAAAAAACACAGAAAGCCAACTGAAGGTGTTGACTCTCTGTAGACCCACAACCAACTGAGCAGAAAGAAGCCAACCCCACAATAAAACCTCTCAGCCAGATTGATCACCAGCAGCTGACAAGAGCATCACAGCTGCACCCAATAGCTCCTGATCAGCAGGGAAACCTGGGACCTAGAATTTTGTCTCTCCTTTTGGAATACTTCAATTGTACCCCCCCCCCCTCACAAAACCCCACAAGTCAGCTGGAGGATAATAACCAACATATACGTTACTTGCACTCAAAATAAGTAAAGAAAAATGGACAATGAAAGATTAAAAAATTAGATTTTGGGTCTCTGTGGATCTCTTGCCATAAATCTTTCTGGCAGAGGACGTCCAAACTCTTCATATGTGTCCCACCCAATGCTGAAATGAAACCTCCACCCTTGCATATATGTACACAAGTATGTGTGCATAAAATGGAAATGCTCAGATAAAAATTACAACTATCTCAAAATGTACGACAGCATTTGAGTAAATGTGTTTGCTTTCTCCCATTGCTGACTGGTAAAAACGGTTTCTCTCTGCGTGTGACAGATGGATCACATGAGAAACGAGCTGATGCAGGAGCGAGCAGTCAGGCAGGACCTGGAGTGTGACAAGATGAGCCTGGAGAGACAGGTACGACCTCTCTCTGCTCGCATTGAAATGTTAGTGCAAACGGACTTAAAAAAGCCCGCTGGAGGTTTTGGAGAAACAAACAAAGTTTCTGTTTACTTTCAGTGTTTCTCACAAAAATGCAGTGTGTGTATTCTTTAACTTTAACAAACACGCTGAATGATTTTTGTTTTTACATCCATGTTTACCTGCTGGCACTTTTTGTCTTCTCTTTCCGGCACCTTGCTGTATGTCTTGTAGATCAGTGGAATAATGTGAAACCACTGGCTGACGGTGCATCATGCCAACTCAGTCGCCAGAAGAAAAAAAGTTTTTTTCCAGGGACTTTTTAGCTTCTAAATGTAGGTATTGTTTGAGGGACCTGTAGCTGTTTTTCTAGTTACTTTTCTGCTCCCAAACTTAAGTGTTCATTCGCGACCCGTGGCTCTTTTTTCTACCATTTTTAAACACTTAGACATGGGTGTTTTTTACGGACTTGTCGCTCTGTATCCTGCTGCTCTTTAGCCCTGAAATTTGGTGTTTTTTCTTAGGGACCCATTGCTGGTTTTCCATAGACTTTTCAGCCCCCAAATGTGGGTGTTTTCCTCTGGGGTTACTGGCCCCAACATGGATGTTTTTAGGGACCTTAGACTCTTATTCCAGCCCATTTTTTGCGCCCAAACGTGTTTTTTTTTAGCAACCCGCAGCCGTTTTTCCAGCAGAGATAAAACCATGAAAAGCAGTCTTTTTTTATCACAACATTTCTGTGTTTACTGCCAGGATTGTGCCACCAAAACTGGTATTTTCAGCCAAAAATGATCTTTTCCTAACCATAGCCATGTGATTTTGTTCCTAAACCAAACCACACATTAACAACGGCATTGCTGAAACGTAAATTAGTTCCAACATATCTGCTACATAATTAATTTCAAACTAATTGTATTTGTGGTTTGCAGAAACGCACAATGCAAACATTAATTCTGCTTGTGTGCATGCATGTGTGTCCTCCAGGTCTTTGACATTGCTTTAAAGCACTACTAGTTCTCCAAAACTCCCCAGAATACCTTGAAATTTCCCTCAATTTATTACATTCTTCTGTTTCAATTACTCTGTCAGAATAAAGACCTGAAGAGCAGAGTGTCTCATCTGGAAGGATCGCAGAGGACCAATCAGGATTCACTCCTCTCCAAACTGAACAGCCGCATCCAGGAACTTGAAGAAAGGTTGCAAGGAGAGGAGAGGTGAGCACCTGCACATGAAATAATCACCTTATGGCTCTTTACAGAAATAAATGTATCCAGAGATTGTATTTAGAGCGCAGGGATAATGGTCCATCAGATGCTTGATGGTAGCCATTGAGCAGCACTCATATCACTTTCCCCGTGGTTGTAAGAGTGAGAGTATCTCTGGTCTGAAACACATGAGTAAGGTGTTGAGTTACAGCGATGTGATCTCTCGGTGCTCTTTGCTCTCAGAGACAACAACAGCCTGCAGCAAGCAAACCGCAAGCTGGAGCGCAAGGTGAAGGAGATGAAGATGCAGACGGATGAGGAGCACATCAACCTGCAGAGCCAGCGAGACCAGGTAGACTTTAACCCCAAAGACAAAGAAAAGAAAGTTATCAAATATGGAGCTGCAGACTTGTGACTCATTATCTCACTTTTGTGAACTCTGCAGCTGACTCAGAGGCTGAAGACAGCAAAGAGGCAGATGGACGAGGCGGAGGAGGAGATCGAGCGTCTGGAACACGCCAAAAAGAAGCTGCAGAGAGAACTGGACGAGCAGATCGAGACCAACGAGCAGCTTCATGGCCAACTGAGCTCACTGCGGAACGAGATGAGGTGACCACTCACCTTCTGTCACTGAGTTTCTGTGTTTATTTAACACTGATTAGATTATGTCATTCTTTAACTCCAATCTTTTTATTTTTTTGGCATCAGCAGGCGTAAGAGGAAATCACCTCCTCTCATTAAGGGTGTGGAAGACGGCGCGAACGACGTGGATGACTTTGGGTCTGACTGACTGAAAAACAAAATGCCGTCCAACAATTTCTGGACTTATTAAGAAACGTTGGACTCACTGTGAAAATTCCTGCATATCATATTTCAACATAATTCCATTAACAAGCTCAGGTGTGATTTCATAATGTTGTGCGTGGCATATTGCCAAGACTGACCTCTTGTGGCAACATGTGTAACTACAAACTGATGTTTTACAATGCAGCAGACAAACTGCCTTATTTTACCTAAACTCAAATGGATTAATTTGCTCCCTAAGTTATTCCTCTGCTGTGTGAGTTAATATTATGCAAACTGCAAATCTTAAACTGATGAATAAATGTGTGTAAGATACGTTCCCGACATTCACAGCTGAGCAAATTGGCTTGATTTCTCTCAAAAACATGGGAAAAAAGGCGATGAGCAACTTGAGAAATGGCCCAAAAATTTTGGATAAATTAGAAGAAAATTACCTGAAATTAAGATAAAGAAAAAAAGTGAACAAACAAACAAATATAACATTAAGTGAATTATATAGTTTTTCTGAATATTTTCCCTTATTATTTTGGGGGGCATTTTTGCTGTTATTTGATAGGACAGCACAAGTGTGAAAGGGGGGGTGACATGCAACAAAGATCCGAGGCTGGAATCGAACCTGCGGCCGCTGCGGTGAGGAGACAGCCTCTATATATGGAGCGTCCGCTCTATCCACAGAGCCACCAGGTGCCCCATTTTTTGATAATATCTAATTTTTTTTTTAGTTCGACATTAGAAGAAAATTACCTTCAAATAGGATAAATGAAAAAAGTAAACAAACAAACAAAATCAAGAAAATGACCTCAAGAAAATGCTAAAAAAAATGAAATTACTTTTTTTTTTCCTGTAACCTTATTTTGAATATATAATTAAGAGAATGACATAGTTTTCTGAACATTTTCTCTTATTTTTTTGATAGTATCTGATCATTTTTAGATCATCACTGTTACTTTTTTTGCAGTTTTTTGGGGCAATTTTTCCAAGTTACTCATTGATGTTTTAAATTCCAGTAAAAGGCAACTGAATGCAGCACATAGAAATAAATTCAGGTGTCCTGTGACTACACACAGATAAAGAAAATCAGATTTAATGGCGATACAATGCCAATCACATCTTGTGAAACTTGATGAGAGGAGCGTGGTGGTTTCACAAATGGATCAATGCTCGGTGCTGAATGGCTGCGGTCGGGTAGAGGTGGAGATTTGATGACTCCAGAGGTTCACACTGCTGGACATCTGGTAGTTTTTACAGCAGCTGGCACAGAGATACAAGGAAATACAACACAAGAGAAGCATGAGGAAACACTGTGCTCTTAAACATGGAATATTCAAGGAATTCCTGGCAGAATTCCTGGGGACCTTTGTCTTGGTTGTAAGTAGCATTTTGTTTTAGAAGCTGTTTCATGATTGTTCACAGTGGTAAAAGAAGTATTACGATCCTGTACTTAGGTAGCAGTACTAATACAACACTTTAAAAATACTCTGCTTCTAGCAAAAGTCCTGCATTGGAAATGTTACTTAAGTTAAAGTACGTAAGCAGAAACAAGAAAATGTGTTTAATTTTTAAAAGTCAAAGCAATCATGCAGAAAAAAATGAATGAACATGATAAATCAAAAATGATTAAAATAATTAAAGGGAAAAACAGCAAGTCCTCATATTTGAGACACTGGAATGTTTTTGCATAAAAAATGACATGCTTATAAAAATAGTTGCCAGTTTTGCCAATTTTCTATTGACTAATTGTTTCAGCTGCATATTTTCATATTTTTGGTTTGTGTGTAAAAATCTTGATTTGTAAAGTAAGTTATCAAATGATGCAGTGGAGTCAAAAGTACCAGATTTCCCTCTGAAGTGTTGTGAATTAGAGGTAGAAAGTGGCATGAAATTGATATACTAAAGTAAAGTAAAAGTACCTTAAATTTGTAATTAAGTACTGTATTTGAGTAAATGTACTTAGTTTCATTCCACCTCTGCTTGTTTATAAACATATTTCAGTCAAATGTGGTGCTCCAGGCTGCTCAACATTTGTTCATAAATCGTCTTGTCCCTTTATGATGTTTGTGACAGTCTGCTCTCCTCTTCCTCTCTTGTTTGTCAGTTGTTTGGCTGCGGCTCAGTCGCTCAGACCGTCCTCAGTCGAAACACCCTGGGCGAGCCTCTCACCGTCCACATTGGCTTCTCCGTTGGACTGATGATGGCGGCGTATGTGGCCGGCGGAGTGTCAGGTAAATGTGGTTTCTTGTCGAAACGTCTGCAACTAATTTACAATCAAGCAGAATTTTTTCACACCAGAAACAGATAAGATGTATTACCACATAGTTTTTCTCCTACAAGAAATTTGCCTTAGTTTTGGTGCATGAATTAAACATAAAATAAACATGTTAAGAAGAACAAAAATAAGTACTGCAACACTCAAGTACATAAATATACATTTTAAAGAATACCATACAAATTTGACAGAGATACTTACATATATACTGTAACATAACAAGAGCCAAATCACTTGAGCTACCGCCCCACAGTTTGATGGTATTTTGTATTTAATGCACGTTCAATACAGTAAGATAAATAATTGTTACTGGCAGGGTGTCTGCAGGTCCCTAAGAAGTCTTAGAATGTCTTGAATACAGTTTGATAAATATTAGGCCTTAAAAGTCATCAAATAGTCTTAATTTGATTTTGTGAGGTCTAAATTAACACAAAGATTTTATTTAATAATATTATTTTATTATTCTTTTTCTTTTTGTCAAAATTAGCTCTTCAGCATGAAAGTCCACATTTCTGATAAAATACATCTTTAAACCTACCGCTGAACATGATAATCTTTTGACTTTATACTTGCAGTTACCTGTTGGCGAAATGTAGATTGACTTAACTCACTCTAATAACCATATTCATACATATAAAACCTGCCTCTGCACATGAGCAAATCTATACCTTTTTTGAGGTATGTAGGTATATTACTAAGGAAAGGATGTTTTTTTCAATAAATCAGACTTAAATTTGGGTAAAAATAATCCTGTAAAGGTCTTTAAACAAACTCACAGTAAGAGCCTGATACCTGTAGACACCTTGAATGGATGTTGCTGAGATCAAGTTCCAACTCTTCTGGGTGCTATAATGATAGTTTGTTGTTTGCATATTCAGCTGTTTAGCGTTGCAGACTGCATAAAAATAATTCATAGTCAATACAAACAACCTGTGCCAGGACATATAAACAGTCTGTAATGAAAACATTGTTACTCATGAGGCTTTCATCTTGTAATAATATAACTTTATGACTTCCTGTGCAGCCATGTGCCATGTACCTCCACAGCTCAGCAGGAACGTGCCAGCTTTCTGTCCACATCCAATGAAAGCGTACTGACCATTGATTTGTTTTAGCGCCAGTGCACAGCCTCTCCAGGGTCATACATAACCCTGGGCACTAAATGTCCTGCAAAGCTCATTGATCAAAGCCTACGTTGCTGTCGTTCAACAAGACTACTCGCCTCAACCGAGCTGCAGCTACTTCCAGTTTTACATCAAAAGGAGGAGACAGAATTCATGAAGACAGATGTTTAAAAATATAAAAATCTGGCAGGATGTGAGCGCAGCTTGATTAGGGAAAGAACGGAATAATGTGCCTTTTTGTTTTTTGTTTTTTATGTAGAAGTTGAATTTCTAATATGTGACCATTATTCTGCTTCTTTGCTTAACAAAAACCCTGCACCGCCCCGGGGGCCGCTCTCCTTCTGCTGCCCCTCGTAAATGTGACGGCCTGACTAATGATGGAGGGGACATCATGCCAGACGCCCCCACACACTGCACCCCTCTTTCACTCTCTGCTTTGTCTTCCATCCCAGGAGGCCATGTGAACCCTGCTGTGTCTCTGGCCATGGTGATTCTGGGCAAGCTGAAGATCTGGAAGTTTCCCTTCTACGTCATTGCTCAGTTTCTTGGTGCTTTTGCTGGAGCTGCTGCAGTCTTTGGATTATACTACGGTGAATACACTAGAGCTTTATCCTGTTACGCACCTGTAACAGTTGATTTTGGGTGTCATCATTCAGCTGTCACAATGAAAACACACAGTTACAATTCTTTATATTTGTCCTTTTCACAGATGCCTTCATGGACTTCACCAGTGGGATTCTTTCAGTGACGGGAATCAATGCAACAGGTCACATTTTTGCGTCCTACCCTGCGAGACACCTGTCAATCCTCGGCGGCTTCATCGATCAGGTGAGCTCTGACCGCTGTGACCCAATGACCTCCCCTCTATTGTGCATTGCCACTCCCGTTCAGGCTCCAGATTCGGCAAAGTCTGGCGAATTTAGCTAATGCAAAATTGATTGCCCCATTTAGTCTGAGAACACCCCCTCTTTTGCCTCAGTTTTGGGTCTAATGACCCATTTCCTGGCATTCACTAGAAGGTCAAATCTATACTTAACACCATTTTCCGCCTTTTTAGTTGGTGCAGCGATGCAAAAATAACACGTCTACCAGCTTTAAACTGTTGAAAATCACATCAGGTGATCCGCAGAGATAAGACTAATCAGTGTGATTGTGCTCCTGTTAGTGTTTTCTTTTAAAGATATGTGCATCCCTGCATTTAATTAAAACATTTCAAACCATTAAGATTAAACCTGTTGTAACGATATATCTTAGAGAATATACTCTTAGAGGGAATCCTATATTTACTATACTATGATAGTGCTTTGTATACTATATTATACTTAAAGGTATTTTATGTGTTTGTTAGAAAGAGACTGGAAGCAAAACACCATGATGAAAAAAATTAAATTAAAAAAAGCTAATTATATTGTAAAAAGAGTGACTCATATGCTAAATGACTGCAGTAAAGATAATGAAGATGTGATTTTTGTGTAACTAATGCTAATCTTTATAGTATTTACTTAAAAAATACTATTATTATAGAAGATGTATGTCCATAAAGACATTTGCCTGTAAAAAGACACTTTTTACTCACATATACATGAATATAAAGCTAAAATACTGGAACAGGTTTGATCTCACTGTACCAGAGGTAGGACTAAGTTATTATTGCAAGTTACAAGTTAGTTTCACATCTTTGCACTCAATTTCTAAGTCAAAACGTTTAAGTCCCAAGCCCTAAACTTTGATTTTTGAGTCCTAAACAAGTCATAATGTGCTCTTCACCAAATATAATGTCAATAACAACAGAGCAATAATGTATAATCCGTTTTAAAAAAGTCATGAATGCATTTTAAAATGTGTAGTTTTGTTTGAAGTTGTTGCGATTTTGTCTGTTTTTTTCGACCTGCACATTTTTCATAGTGCAGTTTGTTTTTTTGTTGACCACCATGTAGTTCTTGTGCATGAACAGAATTACTTTTGGTAACATTTTTCTGGTGCTGAGTCACGTATTGTTTGCTCTTCATGGCTCTCCTGCAGCATGAATGGATGCTGTCAGATTGGTTCAAAGTGAATCAGAGAAATGAATTGTTGACTTGTTGGGAATCAATAACATTAACATTAGTTGATTAAAGAAATAAGTTAATTCATGACACACTAAAAACATACTACATATTTTTGGGGAAAGGTATCAGGTTTTTTCACGTCAAAAGGCTCAAGTCCAATTCAAGCCACAAGACAGTGGTGTTAAAGTCCAAGCCGAGTCACGCGTCTTTTTTTTGTTAATTTAAGTCTTAAGTCATCTAATTCAAAGTCATGTGACTCAAGTCCACACCTCTGCTCTGCAATTTACCAAACAAATGATGTTCTGCTCCTGCAGGTGGTGGGGACAGGTATGCTGGTGCTGTGTATCCTGGCTATTATTGATGGTGGAAACATTGGAGCACCCAAAGGCGTGGAGCCGCTGGCTATCGGTCTGATCATCATGGCCATCGGTGTCTCTATGGGACTCAACTGTGGATACCCCCTGAACCCTGCCAGAGACCTGGGACCTCGACTGTTCACTGCTGTAGCTGGATGGGGGATGGAGGTCTTCAGGTAACTGTATACAGCAGAGCAAGACACATAAGGATGTTTTTATTATGTTTTATATTGTATGATTTCAATATTTGTTAGATTTATTAATTAAAGCAACACAATAAGGAGTAATGTTATTGGACAGAACCAGGAAAATGAGGACTATAAAGAAGTACTGAATAAATTTGTTACAGTCTGAAGGAACCACTGATTTTATCAACCTATGTCGTTAGTTTTTTTTTATTATGCTGGTGTATACGGGCAGCAGAGGAAGGAGGATTCAAATGCAGATGGTGAATAATTCAGCGAATCATGGGACAAAGCTTACAGTGGTCAGGCAGGTCAACAGCAAGAAGTCAGTCCAAAACAGACACACGAATCCGCCAGGTAGATGGTAAAGACAAGGTGAGACACATAGCAAAACAAATTTTTTTTAAAAAAGAATACAAAACCCAAGGAAAAGTCACTTTTGGAAAACACTGGAACGATTGACAGTACAGGTAACAAAAACAAAGTGGCAAAGAGAAAAGGGAACACAGACTAAATACACTGAGGAGGGAAGAATAACAAGGGAAAGGTAAAAACAAATCAAGGTGGAGGAGACATTCCCACAGGTTGGAAAAAAAACACAAAGAGAGGAAGTAAAACAAAGCAGCGGGAAAATGACTTTCAGAATAAAACAGGAAACAGATTACAAACAAAACCTAGAGCAAGAGTTTAGCCGAAAAACTCGGCTGAAGCAAATATCAGATACAGATGATGTACTTTTTATTAGTATAATCTGAGTAAAATCCAATCTTGTAATTAAGGAGAATAAATAAAATAATATAATAAATATTTTGTAATAAATATAAAATAAATAAATAATAAATATATAAACTTCCAATCAACACATATCAGTTTCAGGATTCATGCTGCGTTTTTGTGATGTCAGAAGGTTGGAGCTTCTGAGATGGAAACTTCTTCTTCCAGCTGCAAAGAGGATGGGTTGAATTTTAATGCTTCGAGCGTGCTGACAACCGTCTTGTCCCTTTTTGCTGCACCAGTACATTCCTTACAACCACTAAAACAGCTTAAAAATGGATTTACCTGACTTGTTTTCAGGGTTTATAGTAAAAAAAAAAAAATCTAATTAACTGAGGTCACTCTACATGGACAGCAGTAATCATTAATACCACATCACACCTTACATGTGGTTGAAAATTTATTTTAAATATGTGAATTGATAAAAATAAGTTTCTCACCAATGACCAAACATTGGCCTTTGCCATGTTTATGCATTTATGACATCAAGTCAGCAACTTGTGTTATAAAGTAATGTTGTCAATATTAGTAGAATCATATATTTGGGTTATTCAAAAAGAATACATCTGATCTTTATTAACAAAATAATTTATTTCAATAGGAAAACAGGAATAATTACTATTCAGTGTAAATATTTTAAATGTAATTTAACAGCTTAAAAGTGATGAATGTGTGAGCCACTTAAATGAACCACAGTGTTACATAATGTCACATGCAGTGGACAGATGCAGTCGATGCTTGTGAATGATCCAGCGATGACACCAGTGACCCACAGCGGCCTTAGAGTGACTGTCAGAGAGTTATTTAACTCTTTCCGCTTCTATGTTTTTACTCTGTGTTTCTCACAGCACTGCAGATAACTGGTGGTGGATCCCCGTGGCGGGGCCCATGGTGGGGGGCGTGGTCGCAGCCGTCATCTACTACCTGCTCATTGAGCTGCACCATCACCGCGAGGAGCCCGAGAAGCCCCACGAGGAAGAGGAGGAGGAGGAGGAAGATGAGGACGACGAGGACAGCAGCCTGAAGGACAAATATGAGATGATCACCATGAGCTAAAAAAAGACATTAACCTTCAGGACAAACTGGTTCAGATTGTTTAACTGTCAGTCAGGTGGAGATACACAGCTTCCATCTGTTAACACTAATAAATATGGACTGTCTCCTTTGTAATTTTAATGTTTTATGTTTCATGAACACATGAAAATCTCAGTCTTGTGTGCTTCACATTGTTCTGACTGTTCATATACATGTTGTAAATACTGTACTATAGACATTAGATGCTTGAAAATGATGGGTACCAACTGTGTTACATGCCTGCTTTTCTCCTTTTAGGTTTGCTCCCATTTTCTTTTCTGATATTTTCTGTATATTTACATAAAACTTTTAGTTTTTTTTGTTTTTGTTTAAACTTATAATTATTTCCTTTTTTTGCAAACCATGAGGAATCATCCCTCCTGTTCTGTATTAATATGTGTATTTATTCTGTGTTGTTTTGTCTACATTAAAGTTTCTACAAATATCAAATGTCATACAAGATATTTCACTTCAGGGATGAAACTCCATCTTTTGTCCCATTTATCACTGAAAACTGCAGTTAAGATGACAGTTTGTTTAAGTAATTTCCATCTCAGTATTTATTCCATTACCTCATACATCCTCATATGTCACTTGAATTGTTGTACGGGCCAGAGAGAATAACTGAAAGCAGACAGGAACGGTAGACATGAATCCTCGCCATAAACCTCATGAGCAGACAAGTACATTTATAACTCTTAGACTGAAAAGCTTCAACTACGATTGGACGACACATGAGATGGATAATTTGTTTTTAGTTGCCATGATTGCAGAGGATGATTACACCCCTCAGTGTCAGCTACGAGCATTATGCACTAACAAATTTCCTGTATGAGCTGATTACTCTTGTTAATCATCTGAGTCACAGTCGGATGTCTGATTTGGACGCTAATAGGAGCCTCAGATGCTGTGACTTCACTGTTAAAGATACAGAAAGAGTGAGGTTATATGTGAAAATTGTAAGGGAGCACTTCCTGTCGTCCTGTCGTTGACTCCTCACACCTGTGGTCAGTGTTGGAGGTACTATTTGGACCATTTACTTGAGTAACATTAACACTACCACGATGCAAATATACTTTATTTCAAGTAAAAGAATAAATTCAAACTTTTACATAAAGATCCCCTCCAGACTCCACAAATAAGTTATCAGCACACATGCGCACAAATAAACACTGTAGCAGCATCAAAAGTCTCCACACTTCTTATTTTCTTTTACTTAAGTGGTAGGGGTAAAGAAAGGAAACTAGGGAAAAGATATAATTAGAATTATTATGATTACATGTTTAAAATTATGTTACAAATTATTATAATTTTAAGCAGTTTTTGTTTTTTTTACTGTCTGTCTGGTTGTTGTTTTTTAAAACTGATTTCTTGCCTTTTCCCCTCAGTGACACATAAAACTCAGATCAAAGATTTTCTGGCCAAAAAAACACAGATTCCCTGTTCAACATCCAGGAAAACTGAGTTTCAGAGACAGAGTGAGGGTCAAAGACACCAGAGGACCAATTTAAGTCCTCCTGCCGCTGCTGTGGAGCCAGGCAGCAAGAGGAAACAGCATCAGACGGACAAATGAGAGACCTGCAGGGTGAGTTCATCTGACGTCAGCCTGAGGGTCAAAGTACAGTCACATTATTGTTGATGTCAGTTTGTCGTGTATACATTGCATGATTGCATACATGGAGCAGTGAGGAAAATCACTTTGTATAGACTGACTGGCAGCTCAATAACGCTACGTGTGCAGGTGCATGTGATCTCGTCTCTCACCTATAAACGGGGCTTTAAATGATGGAGGAGGATGTCACTGACAGGAAGGAACAGTCAGCTGAGTTTATAGAAATGCATCTCTCCGAATCTGCAAAATCACAGGAAACCAAAAAGTTCATCATGAAGCATGTTGTTTCTCCAAAGCAGCTGTTACCTTCAACTATACTGACTTTTCAGGTTTTTTTGTTTAATTGTGTGGAGCTGTGAATTAGTGTCACTCTGTTTTCTGTAGGTTGTTTAAATCAAAGGAAAAGATGCAACAAAATTCAGTATTGGAGTTCAAATATGTACATTTACATTTTGTACTGAAATATAAAATTTGAGGCAGCCTACTTCTGAGGTTCTTTTTATGCCACTTTATATGCTTCACACTGCAGAGTGAAATTAGTTACACTAATTTACAGTTGTAGTTACTATTTATGTAAAGCAAATAGTATTAAAATTGCATTAAATTAGTATAAATTAAAATTATTGCATACAAAATGTGGAAATATACAAGTACAGCGGGAAAAGTATTTAATTGACAAAAATTCATTTGCTCCTACATTGCTAATTGTTAGTCTTTTTTTCACACAATAACATTATCAGTTCATAAATCAAGAAATGAATGATCAAAATAATCATTAAATGAAATTATCATAATTAGTCCTTCATACTAAATAGTGAAAAAATAGCTCCAACTCAATCAACTACAATAGTAAAATTCTGCTTTTACATGCATGAGTAATAATATGGCAGCATATTACAAACAAAAAAAGTCAGTGTCACATAACAAAGTGAAAACTTTTAATATAATAAGGATACGCCATCTATCCCGCTATAATGTGAAATATTTTTATGTTGTAACAATAAATGATAACATTTTATCATGAAATGTCTTCCATTATAATAAGATTATATATGAGATTATATAGATTATTATATAGATTGTTACTGTTGTATGTCATGATGACATGAAAAATATCTTGTACAGAAACTTTTAATTTTCTAATGTAATAGTGACCCATGAAGGCTAATACACTTCAGTATAATAATCTAACCTTTGAAATTTCTTTGAAGAACATGGGGGAAAAGGCAATGAGCAACTTTTCAAGAAGGGTTCCACAAGTTGCCAGAAATAAGTTGATTTGGAAGATTATTTTTAAATAAGTTAGGGAAACTTAAGACAACAAAAATGTCACACTTGGGACTAAAGACCCAAAAGCAGACAGACAAAAAAATGTTCTTTATTACAATCAGTGAACTGTGCGAGAGAATGATGGACAAAATAACTGGCTGAGGTGAGGGGTGATCCGTGCTCCTGTGGTGTTTTTCTTCAGCCGAAAGTGCGGACAGGATGGCTGGTGAGGAATTCTGGCAGAGGTTTTAGCAAAAAAACAAAAAACAACAAAAAACACATAACAAAAAATAGGTAAACGGGCAAAAAATGGAATAGATCTGTAATATAGCTGGACTTGCCTAACAACAATCCAGCAGGGAAAGCCTGTGGAGCTGGCTCTCTTGTAGGTTGCAGGCTTGATTGCAGGCAGGTGTGCATGATGAGAGCAGACGAGGGCTGGAGCGAGAACAAAAGAGAGACAAAACCAAAACACAACAGGTACACACCAAATACTCAGAAGTGACTGAAAAAAAAATTACACTCACACAGACACACAGGAGTCACCTAGAGCCGGTTGTGACAAAAAAGAAAAGCTACAAAAAAATCACATATGTAAAATGACGTTACAGAATTATTATAATTTTGAAAGCATTTTGTCCATGTCCTATTCTTGTTCTTTTTAATGATTTCCTGCTAACTTGGGCAGTTATTTCTTCTTTGCTGCTCATTGCCTTATTCCCATATTATAAAGTTTCAAAGGGTTTAGTAACATTTTAAATGTAAGACTTTCAATGGAGTATTTTCACATTGTGGTATTTGTAAACTAACTTCAATAAATAATCTGAAAACTCCCTCTGACACTGGCAAGATTTGACAACAACAGATGAGGTTAGGCTTTTCACATATTAGACATTTTGACTTCTCACCAGAAAAGCACAGGTGTTCATAATGACACTAACAATGGCTCTGTTCTCTTCAAGTGTCAATGAGAGTGACAGTGAGCCAGCATGCACGACACAGGGAACCTGAAAACAATCATTGTTAATTTCATTATTTACACCTGTGTTGTTAGTGTGACAAGCCAAAATATTGTGAAAAAAGCCTTTTCCTTCATTTAGCAGCAGTGCATCGTAACAACAATTGCTCACATTGTTTCAGCATTTACTGTTTTCATGAGACATATAATGTGACTGAATCTATGCCATGAAAATCTAAAGAGCATTATCTGATACAGGACAATGAACTGGTCAGCTGCTCACTGGAGGCAGTGTCAGCTGCCACTCAGCTCAGTCTGTGTGACACTCTGCAGGCCACTTTCACAATCATGCTTTGTCACTGCAAGGAGAGACAAAAGGTGCTGCTCGCCCTGTCGGCTGTGACGTCAGCTCCTCGCACAGAGCTGAAACTCTAAATGTAGAATATTGATCACAAACATTGTCCTCTCTGCTGGAGCTGCTTTTTTAAACCTTTGGAACCTAAAGGAACTGGCTTAATTTCTTTCAGATACATGGGGAAAAACAGAAATTACACACAAATTAGCAAGACATGAGTAAAAGTACATTGTGAAAACTAGTTGTTTTTTTTTTTAAAAAAAAAGAGGAAAAAAATTTAAAAAGAAAATTACTTGGGGACCTTAAATATTATAATAATTTTGTAACATAATTCTAAAAATGTAATTATAATTAGCTATAAATATAGTTTCCCCTAGCTTTTTTCCTCCAAACATTTTCCCCTAATTAAAAAAAATAATAATAATTTCTTGCAATTTGTTGAACATTTCTTACCAAGTTCCTAATTTGCTTATTTGTTCCTTTGCTTCTTGTGTTTCTGAAAGAAATCTCAACAATTTGCTCTGGGTTCAAGGGTTGAAATACTTGTGACAGGCGTTATGAAGCAGCACAAGAAAAGTGACGTTGATCTGGGATTCAAAGGGTTAAAGGCACAGAGTGAAGTCAGCTTAAAGAGAGCTCACAGTTTCGGTGATAATGTAAACCTCCTACAGAACAGCTCGCCTGCATTTTTTGAAAATATTGAGCTTCAACTTTGTTGTGGGTGACTGTGCTCGTTCATGTCACAACCAGCGAGTGCAGCTGAGGATGTGCATTGAAAATCAATAGCAGGCCACATTCCGTTGCATGTGCAAATGCGCGCTTCCAGGATTTGGCGTACACTTTCCTGTGGATGTTACATCATCGAACACATTCATGAGGAAAAGGTCATCAATAAGTTCAGACAATGAGTAAACAAAGTGTGTAACAAACAAATGGGCTGTGAATAAACTGCTACTTGTGTTTAAAGAAAAGTGTGCCAGCAGCTGCATGGGCTCCTTCTGCCCACTTTACTAACAGAAACAGAGCAATGCTGAGCCCACACAGTATCTGGAGTTTCTCAGCTCAAGTTGTCAATGATGCTGAAGTTCTCTTCAATGGAAACAAAGGAGGATGAGATGTTGAATGTGGCTTTGTGGTGCTGATGTTGGTGGTGACCCACAGGCCGCTTACCAAAACCTCTGGCTCCAACACTACACCCACAGCAGCTGCTCCCTCTGCTGTGGACGCCCCTCCACTGCATTCAGCTGTGTGAGCACGATTCCTTTAAAGGAACTTCACACTACGGAAGCGTTCAAATGATAAATTCAGATACAGATGAAGAGGCAGATTAATAAGAAAACATCTGCCAATGGAAATTAGCCTTTTGGCTACAATTGGGTGCATTTACATTTTATTTTTGAAATGTCCATTAATGTACATTGTCCCTCTATAACAAATAAAGGTAAATAAATAAATAAATACTTAATTATGCAGAATTTAAAGGGTAAAAGAACATCAAACACATAGGATGCTATGCTTTTGGATTAATATCTTTCGATGCCTTTTGTTTGTTTTTTTGCAAAAAGATCGTCTGCCACATGCATTCATACACTGATGCTACCAAAACAAGTTGTAGGTATGTACCCCTGCCAGGACCCTTCACAATAAAATATTAGACACATCTAAATATAAAATTATATGTCTATTTGATCCTTTTTTATTCCTTCCTTAATTTTTCCACCAAACTGCCTTTTTCTTCTAAAAAATATGTATAAATTTTGATATAGTTTTTCCCTTTTATACTTACAAAATAATACAATAAACATGCATCCCAAATTTAACTACTACTACAAGATCTTATTATTTCATCTTTTTTTTATTATGTTCTATATCTATAAGATACAGTCACGAGAAGTTCTGTCCATCACCTTTTATTTGTCTGTCCCAAGAAATATTTCCTGTTCTTATCATTATTGTATCTGTAAAGTCACTATTTGACATTTGTTTGTGTATTTCACCAAGTAAATTATTGAATTTTTAAATATTAAATTGTTACTTTTTTTTTTTATCCCTTTGTATTATTGTAGCTTTTCAATCTACTACTATTACTGTTATTATAGGCTTTAAATCTATTTAATTACTTGTTTAAAAAAACAAAAATCATCTTTATTTTCTAGCATGCATTGGTTTCAAGTTGTCTTTTTTGTTGTTTTTCTAAACTTGTCAGTCATCTGTGAGGCACTTTGAACTGCACTGACGTGTATGACAAGTGCGACACAGATAAAGTTTGACTGATTGAGCAGTTTGTTTAGCTGTCTTTGTGTCAGAAATTTTTAAGTCTCAATGCTGATCTTAAACTGCTGACATTTCACGACTGTTACACAGGCTGAGTACTTGATGAGTAAACTGATCTCCACATGTAAACTTCCTCCCCACTGAACCTCTGTGCTGCAGACAGACTGCAGCAGACGGAGAGAAAAAGAGAGCACACATTACAGACAGTAAACAGGGGTCTATTTTATTTTGAACGAGTCTTTTAATTAATGCATTTCAAGTACTCCAAAAATTACATCTCTTTGCACAATACAATTTGAAATTTTTTTTTTTTAGTAAAAATGTTCAAAGTGAACAAAAATTTCCGATACTGTATAAAACACAGTGAACATTAAAATCAGACAGTAGTATTACTTTTTAATCTTGTGTTCTTTCGGCCTACATCACCTACAACATTTCAACTCAATTTGGACATTTTCAGTGCACGTTTATCTAAAAACTTTACCAAGACTACGAAATTAAAAAGAAAGTAAATTTACAGGCATTATTCTTCTGCTCTTCTACCCAAACCATGCCACAGGAGAACGAAGACAAAAATGAGAATGTAACATTAACTCCATCACCCTGAATTGTTTTTAACCATTGATGATGGCGGAGAAAAAGCATAAGCATAAGCAAACTCCAGTTCAACTAGCACATATAAGAACATAAATAACTTAGAGGAGAGGAAAGTTTGTCACATATGAACATCTTTGAACAACTTACTCTGGAATTAGAATACAAAAAATGAAACTGATGTATCAAAATGTAATTTTTCATTTTCAAATGAAATGCAAATTTTTCGAAGTACTGTACAAGTTTACATGTAAATTCTCTCCAGGCGTAACAGGCGCGATCCAGCCTAGAGGACGAAATTTAAAAAGAGCTCCATTTTTGTACAGACATGAGAAGTTGTAGCAACTGCCGACCCGCCTGATTCATCTGCCATGTGAAATAAACTATGAGCTGTGAGACACGTTGTGTTTTTTTAAGTCCCCTCCAGAGCGCATGTGCGATTACGATGACGGTCAGTGTTGTACAGATATTAGTTGTGATTAGTGTTGCATGCGTTTAAAAATAATTATACCGGAATTTAAAAAAAGTCAGAGCACAAAACATCTTTCGCGGACTATATCATACAGAATTCCCCCCTTTTTAATTTTTTTTTTTTTTGTCAATGCCAAACTTTTTAACCACTTGCCAAATCTGATCTGTGGGTAAAATGTCTGCACAGTGAAAGAAAAAAAAAAGGATTTTGCACCATATTATTAAATCCTCTTCTTAGTGTTGTAATTTTCCAAAATACCCCTCATGCTATGCTGCAGCCAGGGGAGGAAGAAAACACCTGAGGTCAAACAATCACCCCAAAAACAATCACATCTCCTTCATTTCTTCTGTTTAAAGTGGCTCAGAAAACTTCAGAAAAAGTGTATAAAGTTGTATGGCACACCGCCTGCACTCATGAGCTCTTGAGGGGATTCGGTCAATGATGAGATTTGACCGGGAGATAACTGCAGGTGAGTTTTTAAAAAAATAAAAACAGCAGCTCGTCTCTTGCGAAACCGGTGAACACACTGAGGAGTCGTGTGAATAGTGTGACAATACCGCTGCTCCTTCCACTTGTGTTAAGACTAACATTAATAGCTGTCAAAGTAAAATAGTGTTGCGTGACATACAAATATTACAGACCTTGGTCAATTAATAGTCACATTTAATAAATGTGTCTGCATGCCCACATTGAAAAAGTTCTTAGATTCGCTATCTGAAGAATAATAGAACGATTTAATCTTACACTTTTTTTTTGTTTGTTTTTTTTTTTACATCCACACTGGAGTCGTTTTTAAATTTATTTCCACACTCATGTAAACTAACTGTAACATGATACACTCTCACTTTCTAAACTAAGCCACAGCAGCCTTCACTTTCCCTCGTCTTCATATGTGAACAGGTAGAATCATCGCCAGCTTCAGTTAGTGGTTATTCATTCTTCATTATCAAAAAAAAAGAATTGGTAAAGACAATAAAAGGTGTATCAAACCAGGTGATCTTCCCTTTCTGTTCCCACGACTCTTCACCTCATCTAGCTTGTTACACAACATGAGCAAAACATGATGTTAGCAGGACAATTAAAAACAAAAACAAAAAAGATGAAAAAAGGGGACCTTGAACAAAGAAGGCCTGAAAAGTGGGATATGGTGACCTTGTTCAAATCTAGCTATCTAACGAAAGTGAAAGAGATCCACCTGATTGGACGACCGCGACGAGAACTTGATGGCGCCAAATCCTCAACAGCAGCGTCCAAGGAACTCATCACAACCATCATTCCTTCAGTTATGTGTTAAGAGTCCTGAGAGCACTAACCGAAAAAATAAAAGAAAAAAAGTGAAGAATTACACATTTACAGTAGAAGAAATAGTTTGTTTTCACTTATGATACACTAAATATGTACAGTCACATGCAGAAAGACTGTCTGCACGAGAGACCGGAGCCTGTGTCTTTTGCCGTTTGACATGTGTAAAACACAAAAAAGTGCCGCAAATCCCCACTGAGTGTCTCTCATTCCTGGCTAGGATGGCGAAAGAAAAGAAAAAAAAAATCACGGAACAATTCACCAGCAGCCACGGGCGTGTCACTCAAGAAGACGTTGCAATAGAACAAAAAAAAAAAAAAAAACACATCACAGAATGTACTAAAGCTACACATGATTCCTTAACTCCTTGGCACTCCTTTGAAAAGAAAAAAAAAGATGGTGGAAAAAGATGCTAGATCGCACTGCATTGGAAATGGCTGATGGTCGAGTCCACTCCACAAAGAGCCAATCGAGTTGCTAGATAGTGTTTTCTCTTTTTCATGTGTCTGTTTTGTCTGTAAATGGAGGATATGATGATGACTAACAACCATGTCAGGCTTTTCTTTGGATGGAGTGACGCTTTTGTTTCCCACTGTAGGCACAAGGAGGAGCCAAGGCATTGGGGGGAGGGGGGCGGGATGCGGGGTCTCAGCGTCTCATCTGGCCCATCTGATAGTTCTCTCTGGGCTGACGGTGGTGCCTCTGGGGCTGCGCCTGCCGCTGAGGCTGCCTCTGGGGTTGCCGCTGGCCGCCGTGCCCGCCGTGTCCGCCGTGTCCACCGTGTCCGTGCTGGTGGGCGTGCGGGTGCTGGGACTGGTGCTGCACCTGGGAGTTAGCATGCTGCTGCGCTCGCCGCCTCTTCAAAGTGCCTGCGAGGAGAAGGGCAGTTATTTGAGCTTGTTCAAAGACAGACTGTGGGTTTACTCTTAACAAAATTGCACCTCCGGACACTCTGCCACTGATGCCTCCACTGCAATAACAGCAATCTTGCGAGTTCATTGCGTGCCACACTGTGAGAGATGGCTCTAATAAAATCTTTGTCGCAGTCTGTCAGTCTGTACCATATCAATTTGGAGGAATGTCAGATGATGTGACGAGAGCACGGGGAATTGTAGTGCTACAACAACAACAACAACAAAAAAAGAGTTTCAAGCACACACATCATCGACTTGCATCATCCCTCTGCACCGCTCTCTGATGGTGCTGCCACTTTGCACTGAAAAACCTCTAAAGAAGAGGAGGAAGAGTGCAGACCCTCATGGAAAGATGATGTGAAATGCAATTCTGCAGAATGATTGGTTTATAAATAAGGTTCAGTCAAGGTGATGTCTACATGTACGCTAATATTTCTCTATTGTTCCAAAGATGACATTATTCTGATACAGGTCATAGTCTCAATTAAGGCCTTTCCTAAATGTAAAAATTCAGACATGAGGGATGTGCAGGTGTTATTCAAGTAGTATGAGTGTTCTTTGGCAGTTTGCGTCACACGACCTCTTGTCTGTTTACTGTCAGCTTGGTGTGTTGTCATGGATACACTGTAAAACTAACAAGCCAGCTGTTTGCATGGCTATGGTGTAGAAATGCATACCCAAAACAAAAGCCCGCATTTCTGGTCAGAAGGAAAAACACTTCTGCATTCAAACTTGATTTGGATATCAACTGATTTTTTTATATGCACAAACCTCCTTTTCTAGAAGGTAGCCGAACAAGTCTGCCACTAGTGGAAAACTTTGGAAAAAATACTATTTTGATGCAAAGACGAAAAAAATAGAAAAATAGCCCAATTGGCTTCAGATAACTGACATGTTAGAGCGCGTTAATTAGAGTATGCGCAGCTGCATGTAACTGGGAATATTCGTCGAATATTAATTTCTTAACAGCTTAGTGGGAAGATTATTGTTTCTTTTTAGGAATAAGGGCAAAAACTGGATTCTTGTATGCATGTAAATGCATGTAAACACTGTGGGGTTTTGGTCCTTCATATCTGACACTGTCAGAGGTTTGACGCAGTCATTTTGTTTGCTAAAGCTCTAAATTGGCCGGTAAAGTTGTTTCACACTGCGACTCAGGACCACTGTTTATGTTTGATGACCAAAGATTTCTCTCACACTTGTCATGTTTCTCTGGGGACGGCCCGAGATTTTCACACATTTACCAATATGACATTAAATAAGATGTTACTAAACTCCCAAACTCCTGAGACTCAAGGCCTGTTCATTTAGTGCCATTCATACCAACCCTTAGAAAAAGGAAAAGACTCATATGGAAAAAAAGAAAGAACTACAGAAAAAGATATATAGCAATAAATCAATCATATCACACTGTTCACATTCATGTGTGGGTGTGAGGTTAACGCAGCACACAGTGAGGCCATAAAAGACTTTTCATTTTGGTCACAACGCTGCCTTTCAACATGAGCAAACATGTCAGTTTCACTTTGTCCTGTAGTATAATTTGAGTTGTAATTAAAGGATTAAGCTCAATGCTGACAGATGAAGCCTATAACAGCAGAAAGCGTTTAACACAGTGTGACCATTGTTAATGTAAGATTACCTGACAATGAAAAACACCTGCTACAGTCACTTCAATATTTAGTGTAAACCTGATTAACATACCTGTAATCATGCTTTTTATTTTGTTTATTCAGGCATGTTGACATTGTGTAACACATACCTTCTTTTTTTTTCTGTCTATGCATGTGGTTTAATGGATCAAATAACCATGATTTTATATTTACCGAACATCTTCGATGCAACAACCCTGCAACTACAAATGAACATGTTTCAGTGCGTTGGAGCAGCAGGTGGTACATCCAGGTGAACGGCTTAACTGTTCACACACATGACTTTAAACACATCATTTGCCAGTGAAACAGCACATTTTCTCAGATGTGATTTACTTTGTAAATCTGTGTACTCACCTGGAAGTGGTTTGGGAGGGGGGAGTTTGGGGTTACTGCTCGGTGTATGCACACTACAGATCTTAATGAAGCCAGCCATGAGCATGATGAGGGCAATGCCCATCAATAACACTGCCCACCAGTGTGCCTGGGGAATAAGAATGAAGCGCAAATCAAGCACAGTCATTGCAAAAACACCTCATAACATTAACTAATCATCCAGTCAGAGTCAAGGACTTAATACGTACCACAATCCACTCTGCAATGTTTTCATAGAGCTCTGGGTTGAAGATGGCCTTCTTCAGCCTGGCCAGCGGTCCGTCTGCATCCACCAGACGGCACTTCATGAACACGTCGCAGTAGCCCTTGAAGTCATTGCACGGGGAGCCGGCTGGCAGCGTGGTCACTTTCTTATTGAAGAAACGAGCCAGACGCTCTGACCCTGTGCTGCTGCACGTGTTGGGACTCACTGTGGAGATGAATCACAGACAGTCAACACAACTCATATGAAAAAAGACAAAATCTAAATAAAATAAAAAAAACCCAGTTATTAAGGTTGAATAAAAAAAGGTGAGTGACTCACTCTTCTCCATGCAGCACACGTGGCAAAGCTCAGTCTCGTCTTTGCCATCTTGGCTGGCACAGGTGCATGCCTCAAGACCGTACTTCTCACAGATGGAGCCGGAGCAGCCCTGCAGGGGAGAGGCATGAGGACACGCGAGATTAGACACTGACTGGTATGAATATAAAGTTGCTATAACGACCAGTTCTTCCAGGTGTCGTCTTCAGCCACTTACCCCGTTGAGACAGACTTGAGTCTCTCCGTGGCAGGCGGTGAAGTTGGCCTTGGGCTCAGATGTGGGGCACTGGGCACTGACTCCGTTACACATGCCCTGGTGAGCACACTCTGACTCCTCTCTGCACTTCTCATTACGACCCTTGTAGGAGCACTCTGCAGTACAACAAGGGCCCTGGCTGGGACTGATGGGAAAGACGTTTATGGTTAAGAACTTTCCCAAATCAGCTGCCATTTTTTTTATGAAACATCAAATATGGTCAACAAAAATAACCTCAACATCTACCTGCAGACTTTGTTTGGCTTTAATTTGCACTTCTTGTTGTCCGCCTGGTTGGCGTCATAGCAGCACTGGTCCCTGCACTGATCACTGTAGCCACAGTCACACTCCTCTCCTGGCTCCACCAGGCCGTTACCACAGATGGGCTGACCAGACTCTGTTTTCGGAAAGAAAAATAAACATTGAGTCTGGTCTCCCCAAAACTTGTACTGAGGGCTAGAAGTGTTTGAAAATTCAGAACATTTACTGTGAGAACTGTCTCATTACAAAAGCAAACAAACGTTGTTCTGAAGAGACTGAGATGCTGCACTAAACAGGGAAACAAAATCAAAGTCTTCAAATAGAAACAGACCCATGAGAGAGCCCGATGCAACATTAAACTCAAACAAACACTCTTTGTCAGTTTGTTTGAAGAATGACAAAAACATAATGCAGTGCGGGTTTACAAGATAGTTTTCGGAAGCCTGCGTCAATAACTAATATTTTCTAAGTCAAATCAGCCAAGACAAATATGCATGAACAACAGCAAACATCAAAAAATGTTTTTGTATGCTAGTAATTTGATGGATGTTTTATTACAGGGTTCCTACAGCTTAAAGAAAGTTCGATTTAAGACCTTTAAAGACATTTTTTAATGCCACTCAGAATGACATTTAAGACCAATTTCACAATAGCCAAAACTGAAGAAAAAAAAGACATGAATTACTTACAATTACTTACTTAGGGTTGAGGACAATTTGAGTTTGAAAAACATTTTGCATTAAATATATTGAGCCTCATAGTTGCCTTGTAGTCATGCCCAAAAATGTTGGTTAAATAGCCAATCTTTTGTTGAATACTCACTTCCCCGTGTTGTTAAGGGTAGAGTTATAGCTAGCTGGCAGACAGTAGAATCTGTGACACTAAATAGAAGTGTTGTTGGAAAGATTTAGTCAACTATTTTTAAAAAAGGGCTTGTTATGTAAAAATTATGCAATTATTTTATTTATTCAATTCTGGAGATTTTACAATGCAACATCAGAAAAAAACATGAATAAAGCATATTTTCTGTGCTCTTATGAAACGTTGTCTGTTACATGTACAGTGTTGTTCCTGTTTTAATGTATTTTATGTGATGCTTTAGTTGTCATCACAGTGTAGTCCCTGCCCAGGGACTTCAGTCGAAAATGAGCGAAGTTGGCTAAATCTTAAACTACATTAATAAGTAAATAAATGAATAAAAATCTTACTTCTTTGCAGTTTTTATGTGCTGGAAACATTTGATTTAAGACATATTTATCTTTACCAATTAAGGCCTTATTTTTAGATGAATTAATCTGACACCTTTTAAGAGTTTTCAAGGATCTGCAGGAGTCCTCTGTCAGGTGTCACACTAAATTAAAAGAAAAAAAAATCACAAAGCAGAATACCATGCCAAATACAGTCAGTAAAAATAACACTGGACTAAAGCCAAGATTGCTTGGCAAATACCAACCAATATGTTGGTGCCTCTCTCGTTGCCTGAATTAAACCAGTAATTAGGGCACTGGGGTTAAAATCGCCCACACTCAAACGTAAAAGGACAGCACAATCAGATGAGATGAAAACAGCAAAACTTACCGACGAAACAGTTGCTTCTCTTCTTCTCCAGCACCTGGCTGATGTTGCGCACGCTACAGATGGAGAACTTATTATTGTTGAGCTTGTCTCCTGATGTAGCTCTTGCATACATGATATAATTGCCCTTCTCCTTCTTGTCTTGGCTCTTGGATTCTCCTGGGGTGCACTCAGATCCAGAGTCGTGCTAAGAATGAGAAAGAGGAAAAAAAATTGCAGGTTAGAGGAAGAAGAAGGGACAGAGTGTGCGAGCCGAATAAATTCCTTCTCACGGTGCATAAATGTGGCACATCTAAGCAACTCACCGGGGAGCCAAAGTTGTGTCCTACTTCATGTGCAAAAGTGATATGGGAGACTTTTGGAGGTACGTGGGAGGCATAGTTCTGTACAGTGATTATACCAGTGTTGAGAGACTTCTTTTTTCCGTCTGAGTACAGCTTGCTTTTTTCACAGATGCCTCCAGAGCTCCCTGGGAAAGAGAAGCACAAGTTGGAACAAATCTTCCTCTAAACCTCAGCTGCAAAACATGAAAGATTTCACTCATTAAAGAGGGAGAACCTGATTTGTGTCACGATGACATAATGCCTTACTTTAAAACATAATGAGCATGATTTATCAACATGTTTACTGTACATGTGTGACTCAAATGGTTTGTCATCGGCAGCAGGAGACACATAACCTCCCACGGTAAATTAAAGACTTCAACAGTGCAATATTTTTGGTTACAACTTCAAACAATGACTGCAGCACAGAAAACATCTTAGTTACCATTTTGCCAGTCGCAGAGTGCCACCAATATACAGTTAGGGCCATAATGAAAACCTCTGGGAATCATCACATCTGCATATTGTCGGAGTTGATGTTTGAAGCTGCAGTTAGTTCTCATGACAGTCTGAAGAAATCCCCATGTAATCCCAAATACCACTGACACTTCTCCTTGTTTCAGCTGCACTGGCATCCCACATAAATCATAATTAACTTACTCTGTGGATGCTTTCAAAGAATAATCTCATGTACAATCAAGACTGGAAGTCAATTATGATAATGTGTCTGCAACCCAGTGCAGAGTATATCATACATTAAAGGTCCAGTGTATTGGCAGATATGTAATTTAACATTCATAACTATGTTGTAAGTACAGTGTAATATCTGAAAGTAAGAACTATTGTGTTTACAATATCTTAGACTGAGCTGTTTCTATCTAAATATGGAGCAGGTCTTCTTCCACAGAGTGCACCATGTTGTTTAACAGTAGCCCAAAATGGTCAAACCAAACACTGGGTCTGGATAGGCCCGTTAGAATTTTTGCATTGGCCACCACAGCTCTCCTACGTGCTTGCAAGGCCCCAGGAACACTGCAGGGCTTTGAGGACAATATCAACAGCCTCCAACGCTGTATCCAGTTCTCTTTATACATCCATTAATGCTCGGCACAGGGGAGAAGTGTCTGTTGGTTGCATTCTGTAACCTCACCGCTAGATATCACTAAATCCTACGCACTGGACCTTTAAGATACACACTGTATAATGCTTTAAAAATAAGACTAATTATGATGTTTCTAAGTACTGATGTGTTTCAGTACCTGAGGGGGCTCCCACCCAGGCCAAACCCAACACCCCGTCATCAAAGTCTCTGTCGGTGAAAACATAAGCCAAGCAGTAATCGTCATGATTCTGCTCTGAGTTCAGCTCCAGGAACTTCTCCACGCCGATGTTGGCAAAGCGGAATGGGTTGGTCCTGTCCCTCTCATCACTGGTGGTGTTTATCTGCTCAAGAGAACAATGATGATGAGTTCAGAGGGAAGAAGAATAAGTGACCCAATCTAACATAAATAAAAGACTTAGAATCAGATTTACCCTGATCCTTTTCACCATGAAGCTGATGTTGCGGATGCCCATGAAGTCTGTGCCCTGATAGATAGCATCAATGGCTTTCACATGACTGGAGATCTGAAAGAATAAGACAAAAAAAGCTTCAGCTAGAAGTGTAGTTTCCTGCACCCTACTGTGTTTTCTTCACATCAAGTTGCTAGTATTCCAGTGTGGCTTCCCACAGTCAGCGTCATTACAAATGTGTGAATGTTATTATTCCAATACAAGTTAACTTTTATCGCGTATATGATGCTACTATTCGTTAAAAATGTGTCTCCCTCCATCAACAAAAAGACTTCACACAGGCTGTGCCAATCCAGTTCTAACAGATCCATAGTAGCATGCGTACAGTGTGTGACAGTGACTGTCTGTTACCTGAGCAATGACAGCCTCTCTGGTCTTGTAATACTTGAAGAAGAGGTGGTCAGTCTGAATAAAAAGCTGGCAGGTGTTTTTCTCAACCTGAGCCATCCTCTTCTTCCTCAGCAGCACAGGTTCATTAGAGTCAGCCTCAGTGTGCAACTCCTGGTGTGAGGAGATGGAGTAGGAAATAGTCAGTTAAATAAAACATATATATAGCATTTTCAACCAAACAGTGGCTAAATAAGTAATGTCTGGTATTTTTAGGCTGTGGTTTTTCATCTGCAGTATGTTCATGGAGTAAAACTGTTGCTGGGGAACATGGGCATGTCTCATACAAGAACATGGTGGAGGAAAACAGGATGAAATAATAAGAACAAAAGCATACTAAATGCCAAGTTAAAGGGATGCTTTGGTTTTTGAAACATATATGGGAAAGAAACATCAATATATAAAAACATTACTAATCATATTTTTTTGTTATGCACTGGACGGAATATTTTTTCATGCAGATGTTAGGACGAGTTCAGGGGTTTTCAAAGATCACTGGACAGTGAGATTAACCTAACCTTCCTCAATTCATGGAAGCAAAAGACATCAGTAATAGCTGCTCTCAAATAAAAGACATCAAATGCGAAACTTCTTCTTGAAGGCTTATTGGTCAAACTAAATTGCATATTATACATTTACACAATTTCACAATTTACTAAGACATTAGACTGCGTCAAACTTTAGATTTACTTCCTCTTTAAGGGAACACGCCTACAGTTGAATGAATGAATGTGCTTTTATATAAAAAGTAGATCCAAATGTTATTTTACTGCTATTATTCTTGTAATGAATTGCATTTATGTATGAAAGCCTGTTAAATATTGTGTGTTTAGGATTGATGATATCACTGTTTAATAGTTTTAACGTACCCTTGAAATAAAAAATACATTTTCCTAGTTGTAATCTTGTGTGCCTGAATTAACTAATTCATCTTGTTATATGCCAGATATATATTCAAATAAATCACTATCCAATTTTTTTTTTTTTTTTAACATCAAAATCCCCGATATTTATCCCATTCTAATAACAGGGAAAACAGTTTCAAATGTTTGACTCATCCTGCACTCAGATGTTTTTACCGAATGAGACTTTGGGCAAAAAGCCATCCAAACCAGTTATATTTCACCACATATCACCGTTTGTGGGTTGTAAGAGCTAGCCTACTAATTAACAGAGCAATACTGAGGGGGATCTGTGTGTTTGGACAGCAGTGGGCAAAACCTTTGTTTTCAGTTTTAAAAACAATGTGGCTGAAGTCTAATTCTTTCATCTCCGCCAAGTCCTCCTCCTGATCTTACAGCAAGACAGTCCGCAAAACTCCAAGCCTGCCCACTCTTTAGCAGTCCAATCAAATGCAAAGGGTCTGATTTAAATCCCTCTTGTAACCATACACCACTCAGATACTACACTTCACTGGGAAATATGTCACAGTACAGAACTAAATATGCTTTGGCTGCCATTTCACTGGGACTTCAAACACATAATATTTCCATGGGAATTACTCTTTCATGGACATTAATGGAAAACCACATCCCTAATTCACTCAGAAAAAAAAAATACAGAACTTTGTTAAAAAACTGTGTAGAAATCCATGAGCTCAGATATGCTACCAGTCAATATAACCTCAAAGGGCACACAGACTAAAAAAAGGCATCTATGGGTAATTACGACTAGCTAAGAAAAATGTTTATTACTGCTCCAAACCAAACTACCCCTTTAAGAGACACTGTGAGGGTTTGCTGTGGTGTGTGGTGAAGTTCACCTTGGGTGGTTCCTCTACGGCCGATGCTTGGAACTTCCTCATCCTTTCAAACACGGAGCTATCAGCGCAGCCTCCCTCTGGGCCGTACTTGTGCGGGTAGTCTGAGTGAGAGAAGCAGACACAACACAGTTAGGATTATGGGAGACAATGTTAGCTACTTAACCCCCTGAGTCCCTCTATTTCTGGCGCTATTCATGATCAGCTAATGGATGTACTTACACACCACTTGAGCCTAGCTTTGCTATGTGAGCTGTTACTTTCTCGTCGCTCTCATTAGCGATTCCTCTCACATTCCTGTTTAATTTGCCCCTTAGCCACATACTGTATGTACACAGATGATTTGAAATTAGGGGGTGCCAGTGTAGTGAAGTATGCTTGGTGCTCACTATCAGTACCAACATTGTAAAGACTGCTAAAATGAGCCAGTAGCCTGAGAGAAAGATCTTGTTACTCAGCTAATGAGCACCCCGGGTTTCTCTGCTCCCTGGGGGGCGATCGCACCAGTCTGCCTCCATCAGCTCAGCTGCCCTAACCTTGCACCTCCCCGATGACACATTTACATAAGCGTGACGATTACATCTTGTCAAAGTATTTGTGTAGCTTTGGCTGCTGGGGACTCACGTATGTCGTCTTCGTGGTAGATGACAGAGTGAAAGGGCACGTTTTTGCCCTCCAGGTATCTCTCAGCGGGCTCCACGTAGTAGGTGCCGTGGTAGCTCTGGATGAAGCCTTCAAACTTACCATCCACGATGGAGCCATGAGTCAGAGTACCTTTCTCACCTAGGAATCCAAATTACAGGCATATAGGTGTCAGAGGAGTCATGCAAGATCAAGCATCACTGCAGCAATACATTTAGTAAGTATATTAAAATGAAAAGGACAGTGTTACCGTAGATTTCTCCTGTGTAGATATGAGAGGTATCAAATGGAATCTCATCCCCTGAAACGTCTACCTTGAAATCTTGCGCAAACAAGGTTGTATCCCTCTTCATTCGTAAATTAAAATGCCTGTAATCAAAGAAATGGAACTTCAGGCAACAGAAAAACAAAAGACATTTGAATGTGATGAGACACGCATGGGAGAAAAGTGTTATCTGTATTGCACAAAGTTTGTTTCTGATGCCATCTGCTGATATTATTCATGTCACAGAGTGTGAGCCTATGGATTTTGGCGTGGATCTGAATTTTACCTCACTTTGGGAGGTACGCAATATTCACCCGAGACAAGGGGAAAATGCAAATGAAAAGGTGAAAGGAGGGGCACTGGAGAGAAAACATCTAAGCTGTTTTTTTTGTTTCAGAAGTGGAACTGCAGTCTTTATCTTGTGAGAGTGGGAACAGAAAATTAGGACATCTTGAAACAATGCTGTTTTTTGTTGATCAAACATATGGCAGGGAACAAAGATGTTATAGTAAACCTTGGGTTTCATCTAACACCTACACAGGGCTCTTATTGTGTGCTCGTACTGCATGTAAGTTACACAGCAGTTGAATTAAGAGCAAGAAAACGGAGGCCTTTGTAAAATGCAGAGCAGAGAATTATGCTCAAACTTGACATGATGGCACATACATATGATCCTGGACATGTGCAGAATCTACTGAACCCCAATTATTTTCTATTATGACTTCCTCGGGGGTGAAACGTAAGGCAGTACATTTCAATATGAGAAAACGTTTATACACAAAACCAGCATGCTGAAGGTGGATGGGGCGCTGCAAATTAAATGTTAGAATTTGAATTGTGTCTCTAGCTTTGTCATGAAATCAAAAGGAAAGAAGCTGACACATTCCTGCTTTTCAAAGGAACAGACATCTCCCTTCTGTGTGTTTGTTTGCACAGCTCTTATCGTTCTCTTCCCTATTAAGCAGCACCAGAGTTTGGGAACAGCAGGCCCTGCTACAGGCAGGACGATAAACAGCCTCTGCCAAGCTCCCAGCCAGATGGTCTTGACTTTGTCATGGAGAGTGTGGACGCTTTCTATCAAACAACACCACCTCTTCAAAATGCTGGAAGAACCATGACAAGGACTGCATGTGTCCATCCATCCATCCATCTTCTATACCTTGAGGGGGTTCCTGCTCAGGTATCAAGTGCAGAAACACCTGATCTATCACAGGGCTAACTACACACACAAACAGTTTCTGTTTCACCTGACCTGCATGTATTCAGACTGTGGCAGGTAATCAGAACAAACCCACACTACGAGTGAAGCTGGGACCAGAAAAGGCCTGTGAGTTTTGATTAGAAAATGTCTCAAATAATTAAATTTTTTTATCAAAATATGTTCTAATTAATTTCCTGTCGATTGACAGTTGGATTAATCATTCAAGCGCTAATGGAAAAACTACACAGAAAGAACCAAGGCTAAAATTTAAATCCATCCTCACCAAGAAGCCAATGTGATGTCCCTGAGCAGCACTACAAATTCATAAAACACTATGCATTAAATGTAAACAACTGTCAATCATGCAGCAAATCTCCACGACAGCTGACTTCCACTTCAATAGTAAAAAAGGAAGGCATACGAGTTTTGCAAATAAGTAGACAGACAGGTAAATAAAGAGACTGATGAAGAAACACAAAAATAGACAGAGAGCCAGACAGAATTTCGTTTTCGGTTAATATGAGGAAAAAGTGACAAACCTTCCATGGGCGTGAAAATCTAAATGAAGGAACTTGTCTTCATGAGAGAGCGCCCTCTTGGCTCTCTGATGTTTGCTGTGCACGAGCTCTGTGTCATAGGACAGGCCTTCATAGTGACGGATGTACTTGTTCAGGGGATTTCTATAGTGTCCTGCGTGAAGAGAACAGAGGAACTCATGTTATCAGCAAAAACAGTGAAACACAAGTCTTGTGACACTCAATAAAAAAAATTACATCCCTATAGATCCAAAGTAAATGACAACACAGCCATCCTTGGTGAATTAGTCATTCATTTTGGTGGGTGGGTGGTACATGTATGCATTGTACGAAAGTGGACCAAAAAATAACATGTACATAAGGGTGCCTGAGAGCTTATTACACGGAAATGATATCAAAGATGATAAAGAAGTATAAATATACAAATAAAGGACAATATGTGCACTGCCAAATGTTGAGGAAAAGAAATACTAACATCCAAGTCCATAAGTTTGTAACAGCCGGGGTATCACACTGTGTCTGTCACAACGACTGTTTTTAGCAGATGGCAGAGAAATTGAAACGCTCATTTTTTATGACAGGCAACATATTTCAAGCATTAGATACTGTAATTTTAGTCTTTAAGGTGACATTAGACTAAAAAAGCTATGTTCCAGGCAAGCCAACTCTTCATGGTACACAGTATAATTTTAGGTCCCACCAAAAATGGATGATCAGGTTGATGTTTGACAGGCATTATTAAAATGATGGACAGCAAACTAGTATGGTCTGTGTTTTAAAATTCAGCTAAATATACTTAAGCCAAATGGATGCCAGTTTTTGGAGCTGTGCTTAACAACAGCCCCCAGCGTCACAGCATAATTATTTCGCCACCAGAAGAGTGGGTGGTGGGCTCGAAGGAAAAAGATTCCCACCCATCTCACCAACTGCTTCACACTATAAAAGCTGTCTGACAAACTCCATTTCAAGAAAACATGCAGTAATTTCATGCGAGCTACTTGAGTTCTTCTTATGGTTAACTTGTTTTTGAGGTTTAGACAGAAAACTGAACATACTGGCGAGTTTGTATGATCAGATCTTTGCCCTTTAACATAGAAACCAAGAGAATGTATTTTCAGTAAATAGGGTATAATTAGTGCTGTCTGACAGGTAATTATGCCTGACTAGTGAGTCACAAATTATAGGATTCTGGGTAACTATGAAAGAAACATGGGTTAAGTAGACCAGGCTTCATTTAGTTCTCTGTTCATGTGAAGTATGAAATATTCAGGTGCTAACATTGAATTTTTCATAGGGGTGACTATGAGAAGTGAAGGCCATGACTATTCTGAAATATCTTTAATCCCCAAGGCCTAGAAAAGATAAAAATTAAGGTAATATATGTGTGATAATGTAAATCATTCACATGATTGAAAAAATTTACAAATATAACATTGATTACAGTATGGACTTTATACACAATCAAATTCGTGTTTTTATGCTGATTTTACAGCACGAGGTGGCCCTGTAATGTGAAAAAGTTGTGACTGCAGTTTTGTGAGTTTGACATGGAATCCAGATTGAGGTTTGACATATTCCCGTAGCAAAAAAACACAAATATGAACCCTACAAGTGACTGAAAATTATAAGCATTTTGTCCAATGTTGTTAATTTTATTTTGATGGTTTACAATTTTTAAAGCACGTCGGTCGCACATAGCAGGCATATGGTGCCATAATGCAATGTTAGATACATAACAAGCCAATACAGCATTTTACGAAGAAGCAATTTCGTTCCCCCAAAAATCAAATCAACAAATCGTCCTCAAAGAACTGAATCCATAGTTTAGCGGATAACAGTGCGTTCAATTAGAGAACAGCGACAATGGCACAAGACACAGCATTGACTAGTGACAACACAGAGAGCAAAATTATGCAAGTAAACCTTAAAACTTGTCAGTCACATACATTTTAAACCCCGACACGGTGCAGGTAACATAATGGCAGAGGCTACATGTATTTTTTTTGCCAGGAACCGTGATGTTAGCAGCTAAAGTGTTAGCTAGCACAAAGCTAACGGTCCGTTCACCCAGTCGGCATCTCCATCTTCTCATAACAATGGCTGTCGGCGCTATTCGCACGATAACAACAAAACCGACCCAAACCTGACAATAAAAACGGTGACAACACACAGAAATAACACGTCAATATCGGTTTATTTCAATCACATGCGCGAATCCAAGTCAGCTTTTATGCGATATGTCATTTGTTTGCTTGAAGTAATACGGCAAAAAGGGTGCAGTCCGCTTCATAACAAGCAGGCCCTGCTGATCCCTTCTGTTAGCTAACGGGCTATCAGCCTTTCTGCCTCTCTCGTGGATTCAACACAACTTGTAAGCTTTTCTCTGCAAACGCCCCACTCACCTTGAGTGTAGTTTAGCAAGTACACGAAAAGGAAAACTTTAAGAAGAAGCATGTCCGACAAATCCATTGTTAGAGCATTGATACCGTTTTCACTTTATTGTCCTACTTAGATAGGCGCAGACGCCCTGTGTGTTTATTGCACCTTCCTCTCATCGCCCCCTCTCTCTCCTGCGTCGTGACGTCAGACGCTTGGCATCCCTTCCCCCAAATGCATCCATGATCCAGGCATGCATACATTACAGCACGCCCAGGCACAGCATTTAATATGCCTGGGTGTCATGTATTGTATGCAATATGCACATCTAAGGCACATTAGAAAATAGGAAAAAATAGGAAAATAATGTCAAGGACTTCTTTTATTATCTCAGTGTACACATCAGTGCTTGCATTTTTACATACGGAGGCAATTTAGTGTCATATCTTTTTAATTGGCAACTGGTTTGATAATCAGTTAATCATTTGAGTCATTTTTAAACAAACATATACTAAGACACTCCCAATTCAAGCTACTCAATTGTGAAGATTTTCTTTGTCCGATGCAATGGTTGTTGTAGTAAGCGAAATATTTTTTCAGACTAAACAAGCGATGTGACGACCACAAAGGGACTCTAGGAAATTGTAATTTACACAGTTTTTTATTAATGGAGAACACAAACTGCAACTTGATCAATAATGAAAACAATCACTAGTTAAATACCTATAATTTAATTTTTCTGGTAGAGTAAGAGCAGTTTAAGAGCAGCATATTTATAGGCAAATTATTACAGTAATTACTTGCATAACAAACTTGTAGAGCTGTCATACAATTTATAAGCAGCCAACTAAATGTGAGTTGTCGTTGCTTGGCAACCCAAGATCCTGAGAATATAGTGTTATTGCCAAAGGAAAGGAAACACCATCAGTTTGGTGTGCTTGTTGGATGCATTTCCTGCCATGCATCAGCTCTGATTATCTGTTGGAAAGCTATTTCTGATCCTGGCAGTTCTCTGTGATGATCTTCATCTCATGATCCACCTCTTTCTGTTGAACAGAGTGGTTACCCTGATGTCAATGCCACATGTCACAAGGCATGCTTGCTGCCACAGGACTCCCTATACATAAATAAGATTAAAATTTGTGATTTACTGAATATAAATGGAGTTCTTGAGACAAATGTCAAATCTATTCTAGATAACCAGAATCAGAAAAGGCTCACAGATATTTTTTTTTTCTGTCTGTCGATGTTTCCATTTTCACCACACTCTGATTAATTAGCAGCAAAGTCTCATCAGTCAGTTCTTCTGTGTCTGTTTATTCCAGACGAGCTCCTCTGGCCCCAGTAGCCGTCACGTGACACACCTCCACATCAGCCCCCAGTTTCTGCAGCTCATCCAACCATATCTGTTGCTTCTGGGACAGCCGATCATTGGGCCCCTTCACCTCCACCAACTACAACAACAAAACACCCTATGTCACATTGCATGCTGCAGTATAATCCATAAAAAAAATTGAAAATATAAAATTCAAAGAGCCAGGAGGTGACGTGATCTCACCTTGTAGGTGTTGTTTGAGGTGTTCCACACCACTAGATCAGGTAAACCTCCACGGCAGTGCCTGTAGTCTTTTGACATTCGTGCTATTACCCCTCCCAAGAACACTCCACCCAGACATGACACGAGAGACTGCAAATAAGAGTATAAAAGTGGCTATGTTAGTGCCGACAGTAACACAAGTAGATCAAAATGTGTAACTAGAAATAATGTGAGAAAACCACTGCTATACATCTGCAAAGTGTGATACATATAATAATAAAAATAAAGATAAAAATAATAACAGTCAAAAGTCAGAGTTATCTTTATTGTCAATTCTGACATGTTTGTTAGACATACAGGCAATGAAATTGCATTTCTATCCATGCCCACGGTGCAAACAGTAAAAGGACAAAAAGGGAATAGAAAAACAAGGAGAAAAAAAATCTAAAAAAATATGAATGTACATAAATTCAATAATTTATATACATACTGTACATTTTTTTTTAGCTTTTTAAAATAAAATCAGAAAATTTGTTTTACCATCCCTCATGTCTGTATATATAACGATCTAGTTCAACACCACTGAATCATAATCTCAATAATAAACATAGTTGAAATGAATACCTTGCTGAATGTCAATCTAAACTGAGCATTATTGTCTCAGTAAAGGTAGAATTTCTGGCTGAGCTATTCTATTGAATTGCAATCGATTTTATATTTGTACCTAATAAAATGGCCACTAAGTAAGTTAGTTAGTAAAACTGTATATAGCACATTTGGAAAAAAAAACAAAACACAAAGTTGCAGAGTGCTTCACACACATACACAGACACACACACGAAATATTTAAATATATTAATAAAAATAACCTGAAACAAAGACATAAACCATGGAGTTGCTCTACAGAAAGACTTGCCTATAAATGTGAGTTTTTAGTATCTACTTAAAACAGTCTAAAGATTCTGCAGATCTGATAATATATTGGGGAAGATGGTTCCAGAGGGTTGGGGCTAAAACAGTGAATACACAGTCACATTTAGTTTTGCATTTGGAGCAGGGGGTGGATAAAAGGCCAAGATTTGAGGACAGAGTGGTCAAGAAGTAGAATAAGGAACAAAGATCAGAAATGTAACTGGGAGCAAGGTCATGCAGGGCCTTGTGTGTAATCAACAGGAAGCCAATGGAGCGATGCAAGAACGGCTGTAATGTTTGACCGACGGCTAGTTCTAGTTTTTGGGATGGCAGGTGTGTTTTACATGAGTATATATTTACAGTGAAGAGCGACAGTAAATACCTGTGCCTGTTGAAGTGATGAGAAACGCTCCCAGTTGACCAGCGAACACACTTTACTCTCCTGAGAGGTCCAGACATCTTCCAACATGTCATGCAGAGTCTCCACAGACGACTCGCTGAGTAACTGCACACGAGAATCAATCGCCTCTTTTCTGTTCTCATAGAAACAGTCAGTGTAAAGATCCAGTGGACATGTCTAAGAAGAAAGAGAGATGAGTTAAACTGGTATTAAGCAGATTCAAAGATAATCTGTAAATAGAATATTATATACATAGATAGAGCTTTTTTACCTGGTATGGATTTCTGAAAACATCTGGAATACCGTCCATAAAAATGATGTCCCATAGCAGCAGAGCAAACAATGTTGAGAATGTTGAGCCCTCTCCATGGATCCCTGTCACATTAATGATGGAAATACAATGTTACGGTGATGAAAGGACATAGAAACATTTTAAAATGGTGAAGTTAAAACTGCTTACCTTGGTCAAAGCCTTGTTGGCGGTAATGTGCCAAAGACAGCTCTTCCACAGAGCATATTACTGTGGCATCAGCACTCTCTTCTCCCTCTCCATTTACGGTTATAAGAAACCTGGATTTACCCATGCCCCCCTCATGAGGGAACAGCTGCCCCCTGATGGTCACCTGGAGATAAAAGCACAAACATGAATTCACCCATCTACTATTGTACAGACACACAACAATTAAAGGGAACTTTGGCGATTTTTCAATCCAATTTTTCCATGTTGTTGTGTTACAGTGACTAATAAGGGAGACAACACTTTTTAAAATTGGTCCAGTATTGAGCTTCAGCCAGTGTGACAAAGCAGGTGTAATTTCTATGGGCCATTGTGCACAATCAATTAACAACCATTAAAAAGATTTCAGAACAAGACTTCTCCTTGAGCGAGTCTATGTCACAATGACAAAACAAAATGTAAGGAAAGTATTTCACTTTTCTGTAGCGTCTTTCTGTCTTTATAAAGCAAACCTGAGCCTGTCAGAGACAAAAATAAGCACTTTTAATAGATGTAAGATATGTCAGTTGCCCTTAGGGATTACACTGAAGCCCGTTTGGTTCCTACAGCTGCTGCTCTCTCTCAATACTGGACCAGTTTAAAAAATTGTTGTCTCCATCAGTCACTTGGCAGGTTACCATTAACCCTCAACTTGCGCAAACTGAAACTGCGAATATAAAATATGCCTAAAAGAAACACATCAATTTAAAAAAAACTCCCATTTCTCGCAAAAAGTTTTTACACTCGGGGCTTGCCTTTCCATTATCGCTCGCATAACACGCCTATGTCGCCTTCAATTGGAAATAATGACAGTTAGCGCGGTGGCTGCAACAGAAATAAACCTGCTAATGTTTTGAAAATCCACCACCATGCTTCTTGGCATGTTATTGCGAGAGGAAAAGTCACAGAACATCAGTCAATAGAAACGCAGTCATCTCACAATTGTGATTTATTGACATTTAGAGAATATCGCTTCAGTTTTGCGCAAATCTTTAATGAAATCCTGCCTACTGAGACACGAGACAGTGTCCAGGTTGAAAAATACAGAAGTTTCCCTTTAAAACTTGTTTTTACAACAAATACTGACATATTGTGCTAAACTCACATGTGTGACATCTTGGACGTGGATAGTGGGCAGATCTTTTAGTTGCAGGCGATACTTCTTCAAGCTGGCAGACTCTTTCATCCTAACAGCTCTCTGATGAAGAGAGAGTTTATGTCCAGTCCGCACCAGAGGGTCTGAGAGCCCGTCTCTGATGGCACAAATAGCCTAGGAGCGATGGGAAAAGACCACCGTCAAACAGCTATTATTGTACACATTGTCACGGAAAAAGTTGAGTGATGTGTTACGCCTCTAACTAGTTCAGAACGCAGAAGCTCGGCTTCTTGCTGTAGTTTTAACATTTTGTGACCTTATCGATTTTAAGATTTTATTGATCACTTTCAAAGCTCGTCTGTGTCCGGCCCCAAGCTACATAGCAGAAATGCCGACCACTTGTGTGCCTTAGATTCTCAGGTGGGGCCATTCTGACAGTTCCAAAGTCAAGGTCTAAATCTAAAGGTAATCGTACCTTTGCCATCAGGGCCCCTCAGAACAACCCGCCTGAGGAGATAAGGCTCCCAGAATCTTAAGACCCACCTTCATACACCTGCCTTTATGTGACACTTACATGTTATTGCTTTTATTGTATTTATTTATATTAACTTTTTGCATGTTCCATTTTTGTCTTCTTACTTTAACTTTGCTTTAATTTTGTCTTGCTTATGTTTTTAGCTTTCTGTTGCTAAATTGTCTTTGGAGTATCCTGTTTTTGCGTTTGCTTTGTTATATGTAATAACTTAAGAGGTTAATGAAACCGCAGATAATGGTGAGTAAAACCACAGATACTGGTGCTCACTTGCTCAGGTTTTTTAAGGTGCTGGTGAAGGTTTAGCGCCAATCTGTCCCACCATCGTCCTCGACTGTCAGGACAGTAAACAAACTGTTCCAGTAAAGAACGCAGCTCCTCAACAGCCTCCTGCAACACACAAGCAGAGTTTTACCCTGTTAAACACTGACATATTATGAGATCTTTATTCAGTTCTTTCATTCTGGATTTATAAGCAGAAAAAGAATAAAAAATAAAAGCATTAAATGAGATTAATTCACTGAGTCTCACTATAAGTTATTCTGCAACATATGCTGAGGGTGCAGAGGGTGCAATTTCTGTATGAGAATTTGGAGAAGAAAGCATAATGTATCATGAGAACTCAGAAAGTACTGTCAGACACTTTTCTGCATGATGAAGACACATTAGCAGCATAGAAGCAACCCAAGAACTGCCTTATAAAAAAGTGTACCAATGACAGGGCCTTCAGATGGCCAGATTTTGCTTTGTTAACCACGTGAAGACATTGAGCAGAGGTATGCATATTTAACAGATCGTCATAATTCAGCATAGGCAAAAAAAAATGTCGTCAAGGAGTTGTTTTTTTTACATCAAAAGAAAACCTTTTTTGTAAAAATAAATAAATAAGTAGATAAAAATCCAGTTTTAACTTTAGCTTTTCACCACTTACTACACATGCTGCTTAAAAGTGAGGGCTCCATCAATAAACAACTCCTATTTCACTTCCCTCGAGAGTGACCACATAACAAGCATTCATAAATGTGAGAAATAAGAAACCTCATAGCGACGTAGCCTCTGCAGGATCTCCACCCCTCTGGATAAGATCCGAGTGTAAGCCCATCCTACAGTGAAGCTGCGCAGGAACACAGGCAGCTGCTGCTGGTGACTGTCCAACATAATAATAATGTTAACATTAAACAATATCCAGAGACTCTACATCTCTATTTCAGACTGAAGCAGATAGATTTATGTCACCTGAGGTCATGGTTTTTCCTCAGCTCCTGCCAGGCACTTTTGGCAGCAGTGTAAAGCTTCATGGCCTCTTCCCACTGACCTCCCTGCATCGCTGTGACTATCTCTAGCAGGGCTCGCATAGATGCTTCATATCTGGTGTGCCGGATGGAATCATGAGTATATACTTCTGGATATTCAGCTTAGATATAATCACAACAGACTCAATGTAACTCTTTTGGCAGACTGTCACCTGATAAGATCCTCTCTGTCCTGGAACACCTTGGCTTTACGCTGCACTGTGTAGTCTGGGAAGGCCAGGCGTCCCGAGTTTACCAGCAGGATGGTGAAGAGCTGGCTCTGCCCGCCAGCCGCCATCTCCTCCTCATCCATGGTGTCCGTCAGAGAGAAGAGGAGGAGGATGCGAGAGAAGACAGCCCGAGGACCACGACACAGGCGCACGCAGGAACTAGCGAGCTGCTTTGCCCTTTAAAGTTAGAGAGAACGAGGGTGAGGTCATTACTGCAATACTGTGAGTGTGAGCAATGTGTTTGATCCTCTCACCTTTTTAGGATGACAGTCCCGATGTTGTTTTGAGCAGGTGTCTGAGAGAAGAGGGACTTTTGCCTGCTCAGACGGAGAAGTCCGTCCACTAGCTGCTGTTTCTGAATCCCAGAGTTTCCCAAATGAAAAGTCTTAGCCAAAGCTTTGAGCTCAGGAGCAGGAAGGAGATCCAGGGCCTCCCCCAAATCCTGAAGGTCGCTTTCTGTGACATACAAAAACAGCATATGAGGGCATCAAAAAAGGGAAAACCAGGAAATGGACCTGTTTGGTGTGATTTGGTCTTTCAGAGGGATAACATATATTCCTTATTATATATGTATGTATGTATGTATATGTGTGTGTATGTGTATGTATATGTGTATATACATGTATGTGTGTGTGTGTGTATATATATATATATATATTTACACACACACACATATACATACATACACATATATACACACACACACACAGACATACATATATACATTTATATACATACATACATATGTGTGTGTGTGTGTGTGTGTGTGTGTGTGTGTGTATATATTTGAAGTCTTTCACAACAACCAACCAAACAAAAAACATTAATATGGTAAAAAATATTGGTACAGTAAAAAGTAAAGTTTAGAAATGGCATGGCACATAAAAAACAATAAATGTAGAAAAGCAAGTTTATAATAACGAGGTTTAACAAAGGCTTTAAATCATAAAATCAACAATTGTGGATATTACAAAGTCTGCCATGATACAGTTTCAATATGATTCAATTCAATTCAGGGGTGGGTGATCAATATAAGACAAAATTAGTAAATATCCTCATTGTCTTTTTCTTGGCTGCTTGCCATTGTCTGCATGGTGCTAAGCTGCCAGAACTGTTTGAATGTTGAGGAGGTGCACTTGGACGGAAAAGGACGTCATTGTCATTGAGGTAAAAAGATGAATTTCAACAGGAATAATGTTTTAAAGTTTGGGGGCCCCTGGGAACCCAGTGTTGCCAATTTCACCAATCAAGCATTCAAAGAGTTAATGCAGGAGCCTATCCCATCATGCATCTTTCCTATTTTTCCTCACTCTCGATCTATGTCGGTGTTGAGGAACAGCAGTTACAAATCCGAAGGGATTAAAGAGTTTTAGAAAATAGGGCTGCACAAATAATCCAATGTTACCAAAATCAAAATATGGCCAAGTGCAACATTCAAGTCACAGGAGCTACAACTTTTTGATAAAGGTAAAAGGTTTCACAATCCACCATTATGTATGAAGCATTGTGGTGCTACAGAGGTGCCCCGGCCCACAAATCACATTCCAGATGTGTAAAGGAACATACTTGTTTAGTTCAGATCTCAGCAAACATCACATCATTGTTTTTATGTTTTTTCCTATCAAGATTAAATTACCATTCCCATTAAAATATATTGTGATATCAGTCAAAATATATTTTTTTTAGCACACCATGCCATAATATTAGGAAACAGAGATTTTAATCCAAAACATTTTTTGTGTTTCTTACTTAAAACTGTAAAAGATGTAACCAACAAAATCCTCATTAACAGCATGTTAATTCAAAGAGTTTCAGCCAACTCTCTGAAAGATGTTCCAAAATGTATAAATTAATTACTGTGGGATTATTTACCCGATTGTAGAAAACCACTTTGGACCAGCTCCTGAGCAACGGGTCCCAGATCACTGCAGATCTCCTCATAATCCAGTTTATTCACTTGGAGCCACCTCAGTTTCCTCTGAAAGAGTCTCACATAGAGCTTCTGTCCCATCACTGTGAGAGGAAAAAACACGGGAGTGATGAATCCTTCCTTATATATCAAATAACAAAGACTGTCGGACATATCAGCATACCTGAGAGGTTCTCAAATGCATGTACGAGTGACATATCATCCTGGTTAAACAATGACCCATCGTCCTCGTTCTCCAGGACGGCCTGTAGTACGGTCCTGAAGTTACGGAGGTAGTAGGGAAGCCGTGGGGGATGAGAGCTCTCGACAGCCTGGTCACTAGCAATGTTTTCAGCACCAGACTCTGCCAATGAATCACTATTGATCGCTGCACCACTTTTCTTAGATGTTTCCTCTGAACTCGGAGGGGGGTCCCAAGTAGTGGAAGAAGGAACCTTTGTTTCAAGCTGGTCTCTATTAGTCATCTCTGCTACACTCTCATGAGACGTTCCCTCCCTGCTGTTCCCCTCATATTTTGCTTTCTTTCTGAAAACAGACACCCTGCTAGAGGAAGATGTTCCCTTTTTTCTCTTTGATAGTTTGGAGGGAGAAGAGCGCACCTTTGGTGTCAATACTTTTTGGAAAGTCTCTGATTTAGATGCTTTCTGTTCAAGATTAGATCTTTTGTCTGATAGATCTGTTGTAGTGTTGTCACAAGTTTCAGTAAAGTCAGTGACTGCCACACTGTCTTGTTTGTCCTCTAAACTCTGAATCAGGAGATTTTCTTTCTGTGAGCTGTTGAGTGTCTCATTTTCAGGACACATTGCCGCATCCACAGTCTGTGTCCTCTCAGGTACCTTGTGGCATTTTCTTGATAACTTGGAGGAGAGACTTCCCAGATCAATCGTCCTGACCACGCTTTTACTTTTTATCTCCCGTGGTGCCTGCTGAGAGTTATTCTTTTTAAAATATGGACTAGTCTCCGTGTCTTTAACCTCTTCTTCCCTCTTTGCATCCAGCTCTGGAGACTTTGGGGGACTCCTCCTGGGTGACAGCTGGATGCTTTGCACAACACTATTACTTGCTGAGGCGGCACTGCAGTCTCCTCTCTCAAAGTTCTGACATTGAAAATCAATGTGCTCATTGATCTTGAATCTTGGTACCAACTGGCCACACAGGGGGCAGGCCAGCTTGGGTGGAGGCTGGCTGCTGAAGAACGAGGTGATGGGAGTTGTGGTGGCAGCACTGGCAGTAATCCCAGCATTGACGTTGCCTTTCTTCTTACTCTTTGACAATGACAGACTCCGCCTGGGTTTGTCTTTGCTGGCTCTCTCGGTCATCATTCAGGCGGATGTGGTGCTGCTCGATTAAAATCCTCTTTATGTTTTTTAGAAGCTTTCTTTTGTTGCATACCTGAGGAGAGTTAGCGGCTCGTTATGCTATGGCTATGTTTAGCTAACCTAAATGCTAACTTGGCTCGAAAGGAAGCACTTCCTTTCTAAATTGTCACACATTTTAAGCTATTTGCGCTTCACAGATATTGAGAATCCCCTAAGCATTCATTAAAAAGCTGTCAATTGAAAACATAAACTAGCATACCGGTATTAGAGTTGCATGTCGACAACAGTAACAATCCCGCTTCTCAGGCACAATCAGAGGAACGCAGAGTGCATTTCAGGGTGTACTAATCCATCCTAACTACATCGATATTTTCCACAATTACCTAAACCATAGACTGTAATAATAACAACCTAAACGCAAAAAGCGTAAAATAAAAAAAAGAAAAAACATTGTTCCGTACATTTTTTCAGTACATATTTTGAAATTATGTAAATGGCAATGAAAGCAAAATATATTAGAATCACCCCTTTTAGACCGTTTTAGACCCTATTTTTGTGTTTTAAACTGCTTTTAATGTGTGAATAAAATCGCGTGTATTTTAGCGTGCTCTATTTTATGGTCAATTTTAGCTAATGTAAAGTTTATATAAAATTATTATTATTATTTGTATTATTATTACCTAACGTTTGACTATGTGGTGATTATGCCTCTCATTATTATTTATGTTATTGTTGATGTTTTGGGTTTTTTTGCCGTTAGTTTTTTTTTATTCATCTTTTTTAACAAACTTAAATACACTAATATTTTATACACTGAGAGCTAAACATGCTAAGGGTACATTTACATTTACACATAGCAAAAAAGTGATATAAATCCAAAATACTGACTCATTAGTTCATGAATTTATCAGACACATAGTACGTTTTGTTATTGTTTCTTTATTTTTTTTAAGGATTTTTGTTGTGCCATAATTGTTGTGGTTCTTGATAGAAAAGCTCAGAACTAGGTTTTGCGTCCGCCCATAAATTTCCCCAATAATAAAGTCAATTTTACTTCGAAAATAATATCTTACCCCACGTCATTACTTTCAAAATACGGGAAATGCCTTTATCTTGCAACCACTGTTGAAATTGTTGGGGGACAGAGCTGTGAGCACATGATGTGGGGGGTATTTTTTCACACAGGTTCCTGGGCTGCTGTGCGGCTTTTATTCAAAAATCACCATTCCGGAGAACAAACTGGTCTGATCAGCAGCTCACGGGCTTTTCACAAGGAGGGCCGCCGACAGGACTGATGTTGGTAAGTGGCACGTAGGATTATCTGCGTTTGGATGGGGAACAAATGTAATAGTGATGCACATAGGCCTGTTCGGCTTGCGTTAACAGAGCTGGAGACAATGCTGGATGTGCTCCTCTGCTACAACATCAGCCCATAAACTGGATGTCAGCATGGTGCAGTCTCGATGCTTCAAATCAAGGTCGATGTGAATTGCAGCGGTAGGATAATGTTTGCATTCAGATGCTAAAAACAGCAGTGTGTAGGTGTGTGTGTGTGTGTGTGTGTGTTTGTGTGTTTGTGTGTTTGCGTGTGTGTGTGTGTGTGTGTGTGTGTGCTTGTGTGCTTGTGCAGGGCTCCATCACTGCGTGCTGTGTATATGCGCAGGATATATCCGATTATTTTATCGATATTTAAGCAGATGGGAATGCGGCGTCCACATGTGGGGAAACCACAGCAAACCACAACAAGCGATCCTGCAGCTGCGGCAAAAGTTCAGCGTAATGGGTTTATAAAATACCATCACAAATACGCCAAGGGCAGGGCGAAATGCGTGAAATCTTAAAAAATCCAACCGAGCCTTAATTACAGACAATAATGTGCCATATTGTTTTTAATTAGCTCTTCAGCACCATGGAGAGGTCATGATTAGGTCCGCGTGTTGTACTGTATTGGAGGCGATCTGATGGGGGGGGATTAGTTGTTTTTTTTTTTCTCGTAATACCATAATCTCAGTTGCATTATCATCTGATCAACGCTGTGAACGGTTGGAATTCATTGTGTTCAGTGTGTCAAATCATATCCAAAAGCTTGAGCCAAACAGTGCAATCGTACTGTTATTTTCCCCCCCAACCTCAAACTGACATGATTCATGTTTAGATGAGGGTGTTGACATGTTTAGTCTGGGCGTGTATCAGATCACTGTGTTCAATCTGAAAGCTCAAGCACATTCAGTGCTAATCAAGCGATAAAGCCTTGACTGAGAACAGTATTATCACACATCAGGGGGTGTCAGATTTAAAAGGCTTTTCAAATCATATAAAAAGAGATGAAAACAGTTTTAAGGTAGAACATTTTCAGTCTAAATCACTGCATTGAACCTCAGTAAATGTATATTTTATTTGATATTTTAAAAATGTTTCTAATGATGTATTTTAGTTGGTGTCATACATACTGTAGGGCTGCAACTAAATATTAATTTCATTATCAGTCAATTATCTTCTTTGGTCCATTGAGTGTGGAGCTGCAACAATTAATCAATTAGTTGTCTAATATTATATCAATTGCCAGCCAATTAAATAATTCATTAATCAGTTTGAGTAATTGTTTTAAGAAAAAATAACCTCAGCTTGTTAAATGTCAAAATGTTCTGGTTTCTTTATTCCTCTATGACAGTAAACTGAATATCTTTGGGTTGTGGACAAAACGAGCCATTTGAGGATATCATGATGGGCTTTGGAAAACTCTGATCAACATTTTCAACCATTTCTGACATTTTATAGACCACGCAACTTATTAATTAATCAAGAAAATACATGTCAGACAATCAAAATAAATTGTTGCCATTCTTGAATGACAGAAAATAGCTAAAAATGAAAAAATCACATTCCCCCACAGCCCAAAGTATCTGCTTTAAATTGTTTTTTTTGTCTGACCAACAGCCCAAAACTTAAAGATGTTCACGGAATTGACCTAGAAACCTAAAAGTTTGAGAGGATGGAAACAGTAATTTTAGGCAAATTTGAAAAATGGTTATCAAAATTGCTACATATTAATCGTCTGTCGGTCCACTTATCTATTAAACCACTGATAGTTTAGTAATGTATGCCTTCAATTTAGCATATACTGTTGTGGTTGTTATCTTTTTTTGGCACCTTAAATAACTAAAAAAATAAAAATACAGAGAAAAATACAAAGAAATGAGTTTTCTACCAAGGGCTGGGCAGTATATAGATATTATATTGATACTGCGATATCAGGCTAGATGTCGTTTTATATTTTGGATATTGCAATATTGTATATGTTGCCTATTCCTGGTTTTAAAGGCTGCATTATAGTAAAGTGTTGTAATTTAACTTGACCAGCTCATTATGCACACATTATTGGTAAAAAAATATTCAAATCTCATAGTGTTACCTCCAAAAGCACCAATAGACAACCTCTCAGTATCGTTGCAATATTGATATTGAGGTATTTCGTAAAAAAAACCCAACAAAAACACACTAACCACATTATACAAATGCTTCAGAGATGAATTTGTAGTAAATAAAAGTAATTATTTACACAAGAAAAACATCATATGCTGTTGGCCCGATTTACTTAAATCAGTTTTGCTGCATCATGTCTCCTATTTTGTTGAACATCAAGACAAAATTAGACAGACAACAAACAACATCATATGCTGTAGATGAAAGGACTCATATGTCGCATGTGGGTGTTAGAGTCGATGATGAGGAAGCAATAGATTTACGTACATTATTATGGCTTTAATATTTGTCCACTGTTTGGCCTTGAAGTAGGGATATTCATTTAAAGCTTGAAACAGAGACATTAGTCTGATACTGTCTCACTCCAAATTTGTGTGTAGGTGTGGAAATAAATCTTTGATCATATGTTCTTTAAATCTGGTACAGTGTGAAGTGCTTGAGAGATGCTGTGGGAGAGTGTTGTACTGTAATAACCTGCAGAGTGAACAATGGAGGAGGTTGTTCTGTAGCTGAAACAAAATCATAATGGCTAAATAATTTGTGTATTAATGGAACAGAAAGGAGGTTCATTTCTACGGTATGTTAGTTTCAGTCATGGGTGGATTATTAAATGGGCCTACTGGGCACAGGCCTATAGGGGCCCAAAGTGCCAGGGCCCCCCCTGGCTTTAACCTACAAAATGTCATTCAAAGTGACACATACCGACCTGGAAGAGGCCCGAAACAACCCCAAAGAGACACAAAACAACTACAAAGACATGCAAAACAGCTGCAAAGAGACACAAAGAGACTCATAAAGACAATAAAGGGGGCAAAACTACTACAAGGGGACAAAAAGAGACGAAAAGAACCTACAAAATGACTAAAATTTACCATTAAGAGACACAAAAAAAAATACAAAAAGATGCAGAATGAACACAATGATACACAAAACAACTACAAAGAGATGCAATACAGCTGCAGAGAGACTCATAAAGACTACCAAAAAGGGCAAAACAACCACAAGGTGATGATCAAGACACAAAAAACACCAATGTATTGACTCAAAATGACTACTTAAAGACACAAAACAACCACAAAAACATGCATGCTGACTACAAAGAGAAACAAATATATAAATATATAAATGCATAATGACTATAAAGAGGTGCTAAATAATAGCAAAGAGGCCAAACAACTATAAAGTCTGTGTGTTTTGCTTCTATGTAGGAGAGGTGGTGGGGCCTTCTGTATTATGTCTGTGTCCAGGGGCCCGTTGTCTCATAATCCAGCCTTGTTCCAGTGAGGAAATCACACATGACTTCTGCACATTCTGTTATAAAGCGTTTACTCAGTTGTTTTTATGGCTGTATTTTAAAAATGTACCGTTGAATGTATGAAGCAAAAAGTGTATCTCAAAAATCTAATTTTGGCTATCTATTTTTGTTCACAGGGCTGAGGGTGGTGGGCTCACAGGGCCAGTTATGGCTCATGGAAAAAGGTCAGGAACCATTACCAACATACTAGCTCCTAGCCCTCCAACGTGCCCCGGTTCAGGATTCCCCAAACGGAGGCAAGCGGAGCAGCGAAGTTTGGTGAAGGAGGCGTCTGAGAAACCCCTGAGTACCTTGAAGGATGACAACAACGACCAGCTGACTCCTCCTGCCCCTGCAAGCCACTTTTACATGAGTTGTGACCCGAGTCCTGAGGACATGGAGGACACCTGTTCAGAGTACGACAACGTGGGCTCTGATGTGGAGCAGGACTATGATGAGGTGCTGCATTTAAACAGAGAGGGCGTTGTGGACACCAGGTACTACAAACAGTACTCTCCTGAGGATGGAGGCTATATAAAGTATGCAGGAGGTGATAATATTAATGAGAGCGGCAGTGCTGTTGAGCAGCTCCCTCCCAGGCCTCGGCATGGCACTGAAATATGTGAGGGATCACAATCAGACGCTAAGATTCACAAGACAGGCCATCGCTTTAGGTCACATTGTGGTCCAGCTGCTGTGGATCAGGCAGAGAGGGAGGTGGAAAAGGGCCAGGAGAACAGGTTCTTCTTCAGTGACGGAGATGAGATAGAGGAGGTGCTGGATGGGGCCAAATTCATCGAGGATTTAGAGGAGACGGAGAACAGTGTTCAGAGGCCGACCAGCCTTTATCAGGACAACGAGAATGAAAGAATTAGAAAGGGAGGTGACGAAAGGGAAAGAGAAGATGACACTAAAGTCCAGAGAAACCATAATATCCCAGGAGCTGGTAAGAAGGGTGAGTCGTCTCACATAGGCTTAAAGGAGAAGGAGAGGCAGGGTAAAGGACGAGGGAGGAGGGGAGCCGGAGAGGACATGGAGCATGTTGTTTCTGGGATCAAAGGATGCTCGACCAACAGCACCGAGCAGCAGCAGCGTCCAAAGACTTCGTCAAAGGACTGCAAAAAAGCCTCCGTGCGGACCAAAGCCAGGTCTGCTTCCGGTAAGCAACATCCTCCTCCACCTCCTCGTCATTCCCATGCTCCGCCACCTGCAGACACCCAGAAGGCCCCGCCTCGCAGAGAGACTCCTCCTGTTCCCAGACCCAGTCCCCCCTCCTCTGCTAACAGCCGGGAGAGCGAACCCAGGGTTATCAAGCCATCCCTGGCTCCTCATCACACAGCGGAACAACAGAGGGAGCCTCTGGAGGAGAGGCAGAGACGGACAGAGAAACCCCAGCAGGTAAGCAGCACAAATAGGCCAGATCTTTGTTAGAGCTCGTCCCCTGTGGTTTGTTTGTTTCTGCACAATCTTCCTTCTCTGTGTCCCTGAGTGAAGGAAGATTTGAATTCAGTGGTGGATGAAGTACCTGAAAGTCTGATATCTTACCAGAACATGACTTTGGTAGAAGTTAAAGTCAACTATTAGAATATTGCTTGAGTAAAAGTCTCTACTATACTTAAGTATTTAAAGTCATTTTATGATATTTAATGCACTTAAGTATTAAAAGTAAGAATACAAGTAAAAACATTATGACAGTACAAAATACAATATGGAAGTACACAATCCAATAAAATAACAAAACAGCACCCATGGATCTGTTCCTACGATGCCTAGGGCATATGTAGTGGAGTGAAAGTATATATTTTTTTAAGAAAATGTAGAGGAATAAAAGTGAAAGTTGACAGAAATATAAAAACCCAAGTAAAGTACAGAAATTCCAATATTACTCCAAAATTTTAAGTACTTTAACAGAGTATCATACTTTGATACAATACACCACTATTTTAGCTGTATCCTTTGCAAAAAGTCTTTCTCGCCTTTTCCACAAGGTCATCATCTACACAGGCCAATAAGAAACGTATGAAGGGGAACAACACCTAAATTAAGAATTCCAATATAATATTTCCATGACCAAGAGAAATTAAATAATTTTTTCTGAAGATGATCTACTGTCTCTAAAAGCCAGAAACCACCGAAATAAATGTCAAACGTGATGTCATAGTGTATAAAGTTTGGATCTGCTTCATAGACAATGAAGGGAGCCTGAATATGTGGACCCACAGTAAAACTTTTGTAGTGTTCTCAGTGCTAAAACAGAAAATGCACCCATATATTAAGAATATTCCCCTGGGGAACAGCTCCAGACTTTAGACTTGATAATATCAGAATTTATTAATTTTATCAGGATTTGGGAGAGTTGTTCATGTTTACTGACATTGTTTGACCATGAGAATAACATGTATGAATTTAAGCGTAGTTCCCCTTTAAAACAAGGCTTGCTGAAGTTAAAACCGATGTTTGTTTATGACAGGGTGAGAAGCAAAGCACAGCTGTGATACCTGAAGATGTGCCAGAGCAGCCGAGGAGGCCTCAGGGTCCAGAGCTCGTCCCTGCAGAGGAGAGCAATGCGCCCAAGGTGAAGACTTGTTACTTAACGGAAGATATTTTGTAAAAAATGTGATGCAACTAATTTTTAATTTATAAGCATATTGTTTTTGCAAACTGATCTTTTTCTGTCTTTATAATTTCTTTTTTTGTTAGTTAGGCTTCTGTAACTGCTATAATATGGGCCAGAATATCCAAAATCATGTGGTAATTGATATGGCTGATACATCTTCTCAAGTATTATGAACTTAAAATATATCAAATTCTATCTAACTTGTTAACTTATTTCAAGAACACACAGGAAGCTGCTTCTTTCCCCAGTTTTGAGGACGGTAATTATCACTTAACATTCTTACATTTGATCATTCTTTGGAGCACATTACTATGTTTTACAATGAGAGCCTTTTTTGTTTTTTGCTGCACAGTCCCGGGTCCGTGTGAGCCAGAGGATCTTATTGATGGAATCATCTTTGCTGCTAACTACCTTGGCTGCACTCAGGTGCTGTCTGATAAAAATCCATCCAAGTCTGTGCGCATGTCCCAGGCCCATGAAGCTGTCAGTCGCATCAAGGTAATCTGCCTCTTCAGCGAGATGGTCGTTACCATCTATTTATTGGGTTTATAAATATTCAAGTCTTACTGCACGCTTTCATCCTGTGTCTGAGTCTCATAAATGTAGCAATGAATTTCAAAGAAACAGATTCGCCTTGGATCCAATAGAAATTGATTAGAAGTTGATAGTAATGCAGTAAGTAATCCAAAAGTTGCCTTTTTTAAGCTTTAAACCTTTGATACCTTTTTTCAAAAACATGGTAAGGCAACTAGCAAATTACATAATAGGTAATAGGTAATAAATTACCTAAAAATAAAAATGTAAAAAATCATTAAAAAAAACAACCCAAAATAACCGCAAGAAAGTTTTAAAAAAATAATGTTATTATTAAAATATATTATTAATATGTTTTTTTTCCTTTTTCTGTAATATTATTTAAAATATATAAAATCAAATCAAACCAATATTCTCAGGTTTCACAGGTTTCAATGATAGTAAAGAAAATGGATGGCAATCCAGGTGTTAAAGGGTTAAACTTGCAGGGAGACCTGATTCCAGTGCGTTTGCAGGTTTAAGCATTAAAATTGCTGTCTCTCGATATAACAGCAAGGGACTTGTTTAGCACTGGCAGAGGCCTGTGCTCCTAAAGTGCCTTTTACTTTGGATTTTAATGGAATGTTTGAGTGCATATGTACCTGTATTGCCAGCTGAATTATTTGTGAGGGGGAAACTATGCAGCAGAGTCATTTCTTACCACACGGTGGAGCTGTTGCATGCCTTTTTTTGCTCACCTGCCCATGTCAGTGTTTCCATGATGAGCTGAAAGTTTGCATTGTGAGGTAACAGTAAATGTCTGATTAAAATGATGTGTTATTTATTTCATAGAGCCAAGATGAAGACTCTCAAATGATGACAGAAGTGGACTTATTTATTTCCACTAAAGCTGTCAAAGTGCTGAATGCTGACACACAGGTTAGTAACTCCTTATGTGTTGAGTCCTCTCTGTGTTGAATCTATTTCCAGACCTAATGACTAATGAATGTGATTATTTTTGCTCCACCTAGGAGACAATGATGGACAGTGCCTTGCGGACCATCTCCTATATCGCAGACATTGGCAGCATTGTGGTTCTGATGGCACGCAGGCGCATGTCTCAGGCCTCATCAGAGGATTTCTCAGAATCTCCCGACTCTGCCAGCGAAGGGAAGAGTCAGTACAGGATGATCTGCTATGTCTTTGAGTCAGAGGATGTGAGTATTTGCTGCTCAACATTTTTAGTTTGGGGTTTATACTTTTTGATATTTGTTCTGTGGTCACTAAAACGCTGTGATCTCTCTCACCCTCCTGCTGTTGTCGATTGTGATAGCCTTTCTGCTGAGTAGTTTTCCCCAAACTCTCCCCTTCCCACAGGCGCAGCTCATTGCACAGTCCATCGGTCAGGCTTTTAGCGTGGCCTACAGAGAATTCCTGCGTGCCAACGGCATCAACCCCACCGACTTGAGCCAGAAACAATACAGTGACATCATCAACTCCCAGGAAATGTACCACGATGACCTCGTCCATTTCTCAAACTCAGACAACTGTAAAGAGGTGTGACATTTCTTTATTTGGCTGCAGGTGGATTGTGCGTGATGATGGATGGATTTCCCTTAACATAAATGGCTGAGCCATCTCACAAATCTTCTAAACTCCAGGATGTGACATTCAAAATGTGCCCGAAGATGATTAAGAAATGCCTTGTCATTGTTCCAGCTGTATGTGGAGAAGCAGAAAGGAGAGAGCCTCGGTGTGGTGATCGTGGAGTCTGGCTGGGGCTCCATTCTGCCCACTGTTATCATGGCCAGTATGCTGAACAGCGGCCCCGCAGCTCGCTCTGGAAAACTCAGTGTTGGCGACCAGATTATGTCCATCAATGACACCAGCCTGGTGGGGCTGCCACTTGCCACCTGTCAGGGCATCATCAAGGTACGGAGCTTCAGGCAGCTCCAGTTTCACATATTCAGTCTTCACTTAGTCTTCACTTAGATATGGAAATATTTGAATCAGGGAATGGCACTGTGGCTTACACCTAGGGGTACTCTGGAGTACTGCAGGGACTATGTGAGATTTAAAAAAAAAAATTAATCTAACCAATACCGCTCATTATTCACATTATTATTATTATACACATTATTCCTAATATGATTATACTATAATAAGTTCATAAAAACATTACATTTGAGTTTGATAGACCACATTTTTATATTCAATACACGTATTTTCAATGCAGTCATTAAGCTACAGTTGGTAATGTTTATAAAAGATAACTGTTTTTCATATTTGTTGCAACTGTCTTTATATTCGCACAGAGCTCATCCAAATATCAGCTGGGCCAGCTGTTTACATCCTATCAGCTGATGGGTTTTTTTTGCATCAGGATTAAAGAAGGGACCCATTTATAATTTTTTACTTTTCAAGATTTAAATTAGTATTGTTGTGACATCACAATGTCATAGAAGTCCTAATGACTTGTTTACTGCAAAAGTCTCAGTCTGTCTGTCAGGATTGAGCACTTTGATATTTTCACAGTATTATATAACTGGAAATCTTATAATTTTTTAGTTTTGCAGCGTGACACCTTTAAAATTAGTGTAACATGAATGTGTTTTTATGGATTTTTTTTTGGTCCAGGGTCTGAAGAACCAGGTGAAGGTAAAGCTGAGTATTGTGAGCTGCCCTCCTGTCACCACTGTCCTCATCAAGAGACCCGATCTCAAGTTCCAGCTTGGTTTCAGTGTGCAGAATGGCATTGTAAGTTTTATTATTATGAAGCATGACACTAAATTTTCAATGGAGGCTTGAAGTGAAGTGAAGCTTCTGAAGATCATCACTGTTTTTAAAGAGTAAGGGTTTTGCTGTTACATACAAAGTGTATTTTTTTCACCTCCCCAGATCTGCAGTCTGATGCGAGGCGGCATAGCAGAGCGAGGCGGAGTTCGTGTTGGACACAGAATCATTGAAATAAATGGTCAGAGTGTTGTTGCCATGGCACATGAGAAGATTGTTCAAACCCTGTCTGTCTCAGTGGGTGAGGTAAGAAGTCCTCATGCCACAAGGTGGCAATTTTCACTGATTACTGCACCTAACAAGTCACTGCACCATGCAGGTCTTTTAAAGACACACACGGATCAAATCAGTTTGTGATTAGTCCAAGGCCCAGAATATTGGATATGATACTACAGCGCACTTGAATTTAGAAACAGTTATTCCTTCACATTAGAGTATAAAACTGTGTTTAGATATTTGTCAGTCTTTACTTTATGATGAGCCAAATGAACTTAACTATATTCAGCAAAACAACCAAAATGTAACAACAGAATCTATTTTAGCTAAACTCTCTTTACTGTCTTTACCAGTCATAATCTTCCTCTCTTCTCCTTCCTCTTAACCAGAATTAGACTGAATACATTTTCTACATTTAAGTATACATAAAGATCCAGTGTGTAGGATTTACCAGGACATACTGGCAGAATTGAATATAATATAATAAATGTGTTTTCTTTAGTAATTGCCTGTAAATGAGAACTGCTGTGTTTTCTCTACCTTAGAATGAGCCATAATTCACTTTAATTATACATCATGTGGTCATACTTTAAGAAAAGGCTGTTCTGCATGATGAGTACTTTTGCTTGTATTGTAGTATCTGTCACTGTGGAACTTCTAATAAAAAAATACATTTTTTTTTAGAGTTTTGGAGACAAAAAGCTAAATAGCACCTGCTTACATGGCTAAGATTAATACAATATAAATTCACACATATGAATCAATACATTAAAAAATATATATATATTTTCATCACCCTGAAGCATGAACCAAAAAGGAATTAAATATAGCAGCTGCAGGTTGGCTGGCACAGGAACAGAAGCTCCTTTAGCGCCTTGGTCTGATTCTGTCAGCCCTTTTACTGTTAATGTTGTTTTCTGTGGAGACATAAGATATAAAAAAAAAAAAAAACACACACACACATATATATATATATATATATATATATATATATATATATATATATAGGACAGCAGTTTGTGTTACAGAGCATTCATCAAGATGGACACTTTAATTTTTCAAAATTATAGAATTTTGTACGATTCAGGAGAGACAAAGTGTACACATAAAAGGTTGGTAAAATATGTCAGGAGTGAGACTTGAGAAAAAAATAGAAAAGCAGTCAGAATAAAACAGCATAATTGGGTAATTTATCCAATACCGCCACAAAATCTCGCCATAAAGCACATGGAACCCAATGAATACATTTTTCTGAAGGCGAAAAAAGAGAAAGTTAAGTTTTACATAAATATCATTTACTATATTATCCACTCCTGTACATTTCAATGATTGGCTTCCTAAAAATCCAACAACAGACAGCAGCTTTTGCCCTGATTGGGAAAATCTGCAGGACGCTACAATCAGTCAGAATACTCAGGAACAAGATGCAGGGCTTTTCACATCAGAGGAGAACGACTGACCATCAGTTATCAGATCATGGCTCTGAAAGAATAGCATCACCATCTCCTTATTTAGGACCTCTCATCTGTTTAAGCCAACTGCCTGAATGTTATCTGTGTTATTGCAACAAGTGCCAACTGACAGTTACCTATTTTAACTAAGTTTAATTTTTCAGACAGTGATAAGCCACAAAATTACAGTTTAGCAATTTTGAAGAAACTTTCATAGTTTCTTTGCACTGAACCAAGAAATAGTGTGGCATACAAACTCTCGTAATGTATACAAACCAAAAGTGAGCTTTAAAGACTATGGGAATGGACAATAACAAGCAGATAACCAAAACACAAAGTAAAATGAAAAATTGGGTGAAGACAGGAGCGATCACTGTGGAAACAGCAGGGAGGATAACAGACAAACTGATAACAAAGGACACAGGTTTATATACACAGGGAACTAATCAGCTGGGGTAGGTAAACACAGGAGAAAGGAGGGAAACACAGGGATGGCTGACAATCAAGGTGTGACAATGGTGGAGCAAACAAGACTAAAACAAGGTGTGCAGAGAGAAGAAAGGACACAGGAAAGTGAGAACAGCTGGAGACTCCATAAGTGTTATTTCACCGGCAACTTGAAGACATTTTGCCTCTCGTCCAAAAAGCATCTTCAGTTCTGATGAACTGGAAGCGAGTTGCAGGTCTTAAACCCTTTGCTACACAGTCGTCAGGTCATATGTGGACTCTGAGTTGATTCAGAAACCATTCTTGGTCTGCACCATTTCTTACATAGTGTTTCAACAGCTTTTAACCATCTGTGTTTTTGTCTGTGTGTTTTCCTCCAATTTTTCCTAATATATTTCACCAATAAAGCCATAAAGGTGTATACTTTGTCAGTAATAGATTCAAGGTCTCTTTTGACTCTCTGGCGGCACCAAAGGGAGTAAATTAGGCCTGGGGTCAAGAGATGTGATTAGGACTGTGCCTCTATAAATGGCCCCTGAGGCTGACGGTGTAATTGTCCCTTCTCCTCTCTGCCAGATCAACATGAAGACGATGCCCGCGGTGATGTTCAGACTGCTGACAGGTCAGGAGACGCCTATCTACATATAGAGACCCTGCATGGATCAGCCCGCTGTTGTTCTGCATGTCGAAGGGACAAATGATGGACAGGTGGCTCAGTGGGATGAGGAGAATTTATTTTTCTATCATTTTATTTTCTCGGCCTCTTGTTGCAATGCTGTAAAGAACATCCGGTTCTCATTTTCAGGTTTTATCTTGAATTACATTGTCATAATGGCCTTACAATGTGAATACTCTGTCTGTAGTACTGTACGTGAGTTACTGGTGTTGAAGAGAAGTAGCTTTAAGGTCATGATTATTTTCTTATGAAGAGATAAATTAGTACATTTATTTTTTATTTAGTCATTTTTATAATGTGTATGGAGTTTAAAAAAATGTAATTCTAACTGTAAATACTTTGGATTACTCAAGGACTTGGTTGGAAAGGCCATATTACTCCTACTGTATATGCATGTTATTATGAAGAATTACAGACCAGGGATTCATTCTCAATCTGACATGATAATCTATTACAGTAAGTATTAAAAGACGATAATAATATGCTGTACAAAGGCACTGAACTATGTGTATTATGGTGATGCTGAAGGCCAAAGACACACTTTTCAAAGACATACAGTATGGGTGATCATTACCTTTACCAGAGAGTACAGTACAAGAATGTATCAAAATATACATTACTGAATGAATGTAATGTTATAAACACATTAAGAATACAATCTCACCAATGAATACTTGTTGTTTTTATTTCATTAAGATGTAACTGCAAAAAACTTACAAAAAACAAGACACAGTATATTTGCCTGAATTACAGATTAACTTATTGCATTGATCCAAGAAGTTTAATTTTTCTTGTTGTGTTTTCACGTTTTTTTTTTTATCTAAGAAATTGAGAACAAACAGTGATGGGAAGGTTATTTTTTAAATGTAATAGATTACAGATTATAAGTTACCTTAAAAAGTGGAATTAAAAAGTGTGAATATATGAATTACTTCATCAAGGTAATGTAACTTGCATTTGATTACTTTTTAGATAACTTTTTGGGCAAAATATTTTAACGTAAGCAAATAAACCTGAAAAATGTCCGGAAATAGATTATGCCAAAAGCAGGTATTTGTGCACAGTACAACAATGCAAAACAACAGGATTAATGTTTTTTTTTATCCAAAATGATATATTTGGATGTAACTGCTTTTGAATCCTCAACATTTTGATTAGTAACTGTATTTAATTACATTTTTTCTCAGCAAATGTGACCGTTTACAGTTACATTTACTCAATTTAATTAATTAATAAATAAGTAATTGAATTACAGGTAACTGGTTACCAGCTAGTTGCATGTAACTGGTTACTTCCCAACACTGCGAACAAAGGATGCTTCAGCCAATTAGCCTTTTTCATAGAACTAATTTTGGCTGGTTATAGTATTAAAAGCACAGGTGTAAAGAATGAAATTATTGATGGCTGAATGGCATTTAGCTGCTGTGATATCAGGTTCCTTGTATTGTGCATGCTGCTTCACCGTCTCTCTCGCTGGGACACTGAATGCAACACCATTGCTGGTGTTATAAGTATCACCTGTGTTTTTCCTACTATGACAAGTCAAGCTGCTCAGAAACAATGCACAAACTAAACCCCTTGCTGCTGCTGTGCAGCGTACACACATGGCAAAAGATTCTGCAGATGCTATCAAAAGGTAAGAAATATCAAACTAACAATTATTATGTCTCATCTTTCATTTCTAATGAAACGACAGACCTATAATCCTTATTGATCAGTGTATATACATGGTGTATGGATGCCATACGGCTTTATACATTGTACTCAACAACTACCGCAACATGGCAAATACAAATATTAACAATGAAATCATTTATAACACTTAAAAGGCTCACACAGATAATTCAAACAGGCATGACACACCATCTGCAACACATTCAGCAAAAAAATATCTTCAAGTAAAGTTCCCTGAGGGAAACCTGGACAGCTTTATATATGTTCCTAAAACACAGAAACAGAATGATCACAGTCAATGAGCAGCAAAGGGGGAAATAACTTCCTTACAGGTTCAGTGTGTACGATTAAAGGGGATTTAGCGGCATCTAGTGGTGAGGACTGCTGATAGCAACCAGCTGAAACTTCTCCAGGTTAGAATTCCTTCAGTGTTCATTTTTTAGAGGTTTTAAGGCGGAGCAGAATTATTCGTAGATGTCTCTTTCTCTCCAAAACAAGCTGACCAGTAATTTCAAATGGTAAAGACACGGATTAAAGCAGTTTTATGTAAAAAAAAAAAAAATGGAGGGGCTGCCAAATATGAAGGTCAATGTGAAAACATGAAAGAGCAATATTTGGTTTGTCGAAACATGGTGCTGCAACATGGTGAACTCTGTGGACCCACTCCCCATGTGGATACAGATGACTTTTTCTAAGGTAACGAAAACATTATGATTCTCATTTTGAGGTGATTATAGACTTAAGAAAACGTTATTATTATATGATATTCATTTTTTGCCAACATGTCCCCCTAAATTCTACACAGTGAACCTTTAAAGGTGGGCATAACATTGCAGCACTCAGGATTCAGGGCATACATGCAGTGGTGGCCATGATAGCGGCGATTCATTTCAGTTTAATCTTGCATCCTTTTTAATACTGCATTGGTCAAAGGGCTGAATATGTATTTGGAATCAGTAAATGTAAATCAAAGGCAAATTTTCCAGCAAAGTCATAAAAGAGCAATGAATAATGAATTCACTGGTATAAATGAATGACTAATCCATCACTGTATTAGCCTGTGAGTGTTGTAAACTTACCGCTGTGACTTTTGATGTCAGAGGTGAAACTGTCACTCCGTCAAGAAAAACTGAATTCAGGTATCCCCTCCCATCAGAAACATCTTCGTCCTCATAACTGTCAGCACCAACACTGAATGCCTCTTTCATCTTCTCTGGTATAAAATAGTTCAGCGTCACCACCAGAATCCCGAGGACAATGCACATCACACCTAAGAAACACATCAGTTAGTAAAAATCACCAGCTTTTAACCCCTTGAAACCAGGGCAAATTACCCTGATATCTTTAAAAAAATATGGAAAGTAGGCAACAGCAACTTAAAAAGAAATGACCCAGAAATTAGCAGGAAATTAAATGAGCTGGGGGGAACAAAGCACTTAAAAATTCAAATAATTCTATTATTAGAAAAATTCAAATATATAATACGATTATTAATTAATTTCAATTCATTGTTTTTTTTTCCCAACTTTATTAAAAAATATATAAATCAAATTTCTTTCAATTTGTTGGACATTTCTTTTCTATGGATTCAAGAGAAAAGAGAGGTGATGTTTATCCAGGTTTCAAAGGGTAAACAGCTGCTAAAGCTGACGTTATAAAACCTATGAAATGAATGTGCGGTATCTTTACCTGTAGCCAGGGCTAGCCAGAATGAATGGCTGTAGTTAGTTTCAAAGGAGTCAGTGCCGATTGAGAAAACACACTGTGGCACGTTCATGATGGTGGAGAAGGACGCCATGGAGAAGAAGATGAAGGCTGCAGTGGCCACCATCATGTACCCGGCATACAGGATGACCGGCATGGAAAAGAGGATATTGGTGAGCAACCAGCAGCAAAAGGCCGTCCTGTGAAAGTGTACAAACATTGTCATTTATGCTACATTTAACTGAAATAGACAACTTTAAACTGTGAGCAGTTATTTATTGTTACCAGAGGGTTGCAGAGGCGTATCGTCCAGAGTATCTGTACTGAAAGATGAGTCCACATGGGCTGCTCAGGGTGAATTTCTCAGCGATATACAGGATGGGGTTGGGTAAACCTTTTTCCAGAGCTTCCTCATACTCTTCTTCAATAGTGTCATGCCAGGTGAACATTTCATTGTAGTCAATGGTCTCATTGAACTGTACAACAGGATTCCCTGAGATAAAAAAAAAGTCAAAATTATGCAACTAAAATACACATAGGGCACAAAATGATGTGAAATTAGGGGTTGACAGATTATCGGCCTGGCTGATTATCGGGGCCGATATTTGGTATTTTAGGAAAGACCTGTATCAGCATTTTATCTGAAAGATTGCCGATAAAATTCATTAATTAAAAAGTACAAAGAAAGTGTCAGCCTGGAAGGAACTTTTACTTTATAAAACCTCAGGGAACTATTTTCATTCATTCATTTTTTATTCTTACCTGACTTTATAGAAAAAGTTGCTGGGAAGTTTCTGATTAAGCATTTGCCAAAGGCATTTAAATGTTCTGTGTTGAAGTTTGTTATGTTACAAATTCTAAATATTGACAAAGATTTTAATTGTCATTGTAAATGCATATCAGTTCCAACTATCGGTTATTGGTCTTATTAACTGCAAATATTTGGTATCAGCCCTGACAAAACCAATATCAGTTGACCCCTGTAGTGTAGTTTTTACTTTTTTGAACATAAATATAGAGCGAACATCCTTATAAAGACCCAAGTTGGTCATAGCATTAAAACTGCCAGCGTACTTGTGTATTGTTGATATATCTGCACGCAACAGCAGCCACAGTGACTCACCCTTCAGTGTCACATTAATGCCGTACAGTCCAACATGCAAGCCGATGTCAGCGTTAACCACTGCGTTGCTGAAAGACTTGTAGGTGGCATTAGTGGTCATTCTGGCCTCGGCCCAGTCGTTGGTAAAGTTGAGCGCTGCAGAGAAAGGACACAGAGGTGAGTGATGTTGGCGGTAAAAGGAAAACCTGAGACTTATTCAACGATGACGATAAGAATATTAAACTCACCAACTATCACTACGCCTATGAACAAGCTGATGATTATTCTGAGCAGCCAGAACAGCCTCTGATTGGAAGGGAGAGAGCAGAATAAAAATAATGTCAGGTGCATTGAAAAAAAATATCCAAAGAATACACAAGCACACAAGTTTGGTTTTTTTGGGGTTTTTTTTTGCAGTGAGTAATAGTTTATCTGATGCTTTGTACTCACCGATTTCCCTCGTATCCCTGGCAGAATGAGAAGAAGACTGATGGCTAGCACAAGGAAGACCAGAATAATGGTGAGCAAGCGGCCGTTGAAGATGAAGGAGGTCCTTTGTAGAGGGTAGAATGGGTAAATGTCATCGTATAAAGTCATCTTAGCTCCTGAGCTGAGACTAGACAGCGCAACAGAGAAGACAGTGTTAGTGGAGAGCTTCTCAGTTTCCTTCAGATGCAGAGATAGCAGCTCTTGTTCCTTACAGTGGATGTACTGCTGTGAAACAATGCAAATGATTTAACACAACCATGTCTGACTCATTTGTATCATCTATCGTTCTCTGGCACTTTGCATCTTTACTGCAAAGAAAATGAATGCATCTGTATGATACACAAAGACATGCAATTCTATAGAAAACCCCTTAGGTCAGTATAATGGCAATTGGTGCTCTGGATTTAAGTAAAAGATTCCAATAAAAGCAATCAGAGAAAATCTGAAAGATCGCTCTCACCTGAAAGTTGAAATACAACAAGCTGAAGTGGAAGAGGACTGAAGTGTGAATGTTGATGGAACATACACTTCTTTTATACTGTCGGTCTCCCTTTGTGTCACAGAGGAGGAGGATACATTAACTGGAATGCTGTGAGGGGAAAAAAAGAGGTGTGATCCAGAGGCAAGACCATTCCCATTTGGGCAACACAGGTCACATGCAGTTTGTGAAAAGCTGTGCAACACATGTTGGCTTTAGTATTGCACCATCCCTCAAGCTGCACCTGTGCCCCTGCACCACTTCTGCCCTGCATTTCAGCCTCTACAGCAGGTAAAACTCTACTGTTTCATCTCCAACTATCAAATACAAGGTGATACAGGCAGCAGGACTTTGGCTTTGGATATTTGCAGTTTACAGACATGAACAGACACATTATAAGCAAAAGTGTGGAGGTTTAGTAAGATTTTGGTGAAAGGTAAAGTGTACAAAGGGTGGTAGCTGTAGACTTCCTGATTTGTCTTTCTAGTCTTTGTTATACTAACAAAGTAATACATGAAATGTAAGAGTAAATGTTACTTACCGAAAACTTGTGTTTAGCCTTTAGGGGTCCTTCAGTCCTCTTGGCTGCAGGCTGAACTGAGGAGCATCTCTCGCATCAATGGATTTGCGTAAAAGGGTTTGGAGTATCTGCGCAGCGGTTGGCTTAGTGCTCATAATCAGTGAACGTGAGTGGACAACAGTTGTACTTCAGATTCAGCAACTCCTATAGGCAGAAACCTACAAAATGAATGTTTGTTCTCGATATGTCTTGAACAGATTCCCGCTGTGAAATAACCTGGGAGGTTCCTCGCTTTGACGGCTGGTACAACAGTTTGGGATATCCGAGGCGCGGAGCTGTCGGTAAGTTACACGGGTGCCAAAGTGCGCAACAGCTGCCAGCAGCCGTAGTCAGCCTGCCAAAACACCTGCTTGTGTCTGTGCTCGCGCAGGTTCTCACCTTGTGCGCCTCGTGCCTGCGCATTACTGGGACGGAGTCTACCAACCTGTCCAGGAGCCGCTGCTGCCAAACCCCCGCAGGCTGAGCCGCCTGCTGACAAGGGGCCCCTCCGGTCTGCCCTCAACACGCAACCAGACCGTGCTCTCTCTGTTCTTTGGTAAATATAGATCATGCATGATGTTGCATTCAAGTGCGCTATAAAAAAACTTTAGAAATTGTGTGCAAATTGGGATACCCTAAACTGCACTCTAGTCATGTGGACACACCCATATGGCACACTAATGTTTTCAACCCATGTCACTAAAATGGAGGTGTAACACAGGTGTTAGAATTTAAGGTCATTACTTAAGATTTATAAAACTGATACTGGCTAATGCTATCCCTTAATATACCAAGATGTCTTGTGTTTGTAAGCCAAAAATGATCAAACATATTTTGTACTAATTGCTTTTAATCATTTTTACTTCTCAGGTTATCATGTTACTTTTGAAATTTTCGACTTAAGAAATCCTGGGTGTCCACCTGAGTTCATGAACATCCCAGTCCCAAAAGGTGACCCTATCTTTGACCCCACTGCCACCGGAAACGTCCTGCTGCCCTTCCAGAGAGGACCGTGGGACAAAGAGTCCGGCCAGAGTCCAAGTAACCCTCGCACACAGGTATCACTTTGTTAATAACATGTTTGGTAATGTCATCACCAAAATGAGGCAGTAAATGTGAACAGGAGCTTATGAACTGGCGCTAAAGGAGCGCACTTAACATTATTTTACCAGACGTGTCCCTTCTTCCTGAAGTGCAATCATTTTAGAAATAAATGCAACATATACAGGTGAACATGGTGACAGCATGGATTGATGGCAGCTCCATCTATGGCCCCTCCACGTCCTGGTCTGACTCCCTCAGAAGCTTCTCTGGAGGGCTCTTGACTTCAGGCCCTGAGTGGAACATGCCCAATGAGGCAACAGGACGCAGTCTCATGTGGAGTGCCGCTGACCCCTCCACAGGAGATCACGGAACCAGTGGCCTTTATGGTGAGACATTTTATACCTCAGATCTGACCTGGTCATTTATTTAGTACCAGACATTGGGGTTAGTATTACCAAGGGCATTTTTTACATACAACAGGGGGGCTGTTAGTTGCAGAAAAATGCACTAAACAGACTTTATGTCATTTATTCACTCAAAAGCAAAGTCAACCATAATTTCCACCGTACCTGGAGTGCAGTACATCCAACCATGTAGTTAGGTGTGATTGATTGAGGAAGCGTGTTGGCTGGAACTCAAAACACTGGAGCTCAGTGACATTTAATTTATGGCTTTTGAAGCCCAAAAGCTCAACAGCAGAATCTCTTTTCAGGTTCACAATGATCCACAGCAGCCAGGAGAAATTCCCTTCTCCTCAAAACAGTAATTTTCAGTAAAATGAGCCCATTCATTTACACACAAACTAGTTAAAATTGGTTGGTATTGTAAAGGTGTGCAGCAAACTTGATGGTACACCTTTGAATGACCTCCACGACCTGTTTAAGGTTAGATATTTGAAGACCAGAGCAATCTTGACTGATCTGAGCCATTCATGGCAAAGAGAATTTATGTTGTATTTGCTTGTTCTGTTGATGTCTGTTTATTACTTCTGGCTGTGAACCAAATTGTCCCCATGGGATATAAATAATATACCTCGACCTTTGAACCTTAAAAATTGCACATAACATATCTCCAAATCACTCTCAAACTATCTGGATGCACTCAAAATCAGAAAATGAATAAATAAATAAATCAGAATATATATATATATCTGTATTATGTATGTTTGGCTGAACTGCTCCTTTAAATAATCAGGTATCTGTACTGTTTTTACACTCTGCATGGTAATACCCGCCCAATCGATACTGTGGGCAGCTGAAAACAAGCAGCAAGAATTTCTTGCAAATATTTTTTCCCCCAGGTTTGCGCTGATCAGCCCGCGAGGCTTAGTCAAAAGAGGCCCTGCCTGACGTATGTTATGACTGTGTAATTATTGTGCAAATAGCTTGTCACACGCACCGCAGTAAATCCTCTCTATAGCATGGAGGATGCCATGCAGGTGTCACGAAGCCAGTGTTTTGTTGCTTGTGTTGTTAAAGGTGTGTAGTTATTATCTTAAGGAGGAGGCGAAAGATCCTGTCACCACTCCTTTGTCACATCCTTCAAAACAAACAGCCAAATTATCATTCAATTAGTGGTCAGAGATCCTCATTAATGAATGAAATTGGAATGTATGCTGAAAAGTTGTCAATGGCATTCTGTTTAAAAAGAACATGTTAAATGTAGCTTTTTCTCTGATTATTGTGCTGTAGCTTCAGTGATGTTAATTCAAGTGATGGAAGAGCAGAATTCTCTAACGTTTGTGCCATCTTCTGTGTCCAGAGTTGGGAAATGCCTGGGCCAATGAGAACATGTTCACAGCAGCAGAGGGGATTATCTGGTTTCGCTACCACAATTATGTCGCCTCCAAACTGCATGAGGAACACCCAGAGTGGTCAGACGAAAAGCTGTTTCAAAACGCCAGGAAGACCGTCGTGGCCACATTCCAGGTAGAAGGAAAAGTCTCTGTGTAATCCTCTCGCTGCTCGGCTGCTGATTTAATTTGCACTCTGGAGAGAGCGAGGTTGCATCAACGCCAGGTGGTCGAGTTTTTAGGGATGAAATTGATGGTTTTACTTTAAGTGTGCGTGCATCATCTCTTACTTGTTTGATTAGTCGAGTCTGTTCTCTGCAGAAGTGTCCATTATGCACATGCTAATGATTTTCACTTCTGCTGCTGAAAAGTTAACAAACTACAACCACACTACATTTTCAGTCATATTGAAGGCTAGGATTTTAGGGCCCTCCATGAGAAAAGTTTTAACATCAAACACTCGGTTTCCTGCATTCTGGGAAATTTTTAGGCACCAAGTTGTGTATTTTTTGCATCATATTGTGATGTAAATGTTTTTAACCCTCTATAGAATGCATTATGATGCCAGTTGGTAAAAAAAGAAAAGTTTGTGTGTGTGTTTGTGTGTGTGTGTATCATAAAATAGACTAAATATCATTTAAATACATTTTCAAAAAACTTTTTTTGCAAATGCATTTTTGGGTACATTACTTTAAAGCAATAATGTACCATAATGGTAAGAAATGAGACAGAGAGTTATTGTTTAAACTATTAGAATTAAAATTTGATAAAATACTTGTGGAAAATATTCAAGAAACCTATAAGTTTAAAATGCAGTTTAAAATGGAAAAATGTAAGTTTGTTTGTCTGGATGTTAGCCTCAGACAACATGGTACCACTGCAGAACAGCCCATTGAAAGATTGTAAGTATATTTCAACAAACTTTCCATAAACAATGTATCAATCAAGGATGTATTGTGTGAGTGTAAACGGCCAAACATGGATGTGTTACCTAGTGGAAACATAGTGAAAGCTAATCTTGTGAAAATAAAAGTCCTCTGCCACTTCCATGTTTTTAACTGTGGGAGACAAATGCAAAAATTCTAAATCTTGAGGGTGATGTGCCCCCTGCGTCCTCCCTTACCCCCCAAAATCTACACCTATGATCATATCAAATCCATAATAGCAAGCTACAACTATGTGAAATATATTTTTTATGCCTCTGCACCAGTGATAGCATTATGTTTTCTGGTCGTCCATCCACCCGTGTGTCCATCTGTCTGTCCCATACTCGTGAACATGATATCTCCTGAAGGCCTTGAGGAAATTTCTTCCACTTGGATTGAATAGAATTTCATAGTCAGAGGTAAAAGTTATTGTGACCTTATGTCCGTCTCATTCTTGTGATATCTGAAGAATGCCTTTATGGAATTTCTGTGGTGGTCGAAGGTCAAAATATCTTTTTGGTCATAACTGAAGATTTCATAAGCTAATCATGACAGAATTTCACACATATGTTCGAAAGGATAAAATAATAAAGTGATGACATTTTATATCCAAAAGGTCAATGGTCAACTTCACTGTGACATCATAATTTTCTGCAAAAACACTTTGCTGGCCATTATTCAGTGTCATATTTTAGACACAGAGGGGGAAACATTTGGTCAGGTACTGAATTGGTGACACTAATCTTGGGCATCCACCTTCAAACTTCATAGATTTTCTCTGCAGGTGTGTGTGAAGCATCCATGTTTTCACAGACATGGATACACTGTAACTGCAACTAGGCTGGTGCGCGTCGTCATACTGCGAGGTGGCAATTCTAGTTTAAAAGAGAAATCATACCAATAAACAAAGACATATATTATCATCATACATACAATCATGCTGAATTGCAGCGTGGAATCTGAAAAAGCTGCAATAACTGCAAATCCCTCCTGTTTTTCCACACAGAGTATCGCTCTCTACGAATGGCTGCCTGGATATCTTAAAGGCAAAAAGCTTCCCCGTTATCCAGGTAAGACTCAGCCAGAGTGCGTGTGCGTACAAGTGGAGGGGAACAGGTAATGCACCACTGACCACAAGCCGTGGTGAGGTGAGCTATCGTTGGTGGTGTTTGACAAAATATGTGCTCCGTCAGCAAAGCATCACCCAGAGTCTCCTTCTCCTGCTGAATAGGCACCTGCAGCTGAAGAACGTTAATGGGACAATGGTCACTTCTCATTTTCATATTCACACTGCGTTTGTTGCCACATGTTGAACGTTTGGATCATGCTAAAACGTGTTGGCATGTATGAATTCAGCCTCTAAGTGATTTAGTTCTTCTTTTGTTGTTTGGTATGATATTCTGTGCACAGGTTACCAGAAGTTTGTTGATCCGGGGATTTCTCCTGAGTTTCAGGCTGCTGCCATTCGATTTGGCATCACTATGGCCCCACCTGGTGTTTACATGAGGTATTCTTTCTTTTTCCTGGCTCATTGTGAAAAAGCAAAGCTCACTATTGTGTGTTTGGAAGGTTTTTAGTTGAAAAGAATATTGTCAGCGTGTTACTGTATCAGACACTATCTAAAATAACTATATAGAAATTAGACTCTCTGCATTTGCCCTCGTTTTTCCCTACAGAAACAGAACCTGCCATTTTCACAAGATCGTCAACACAGATGGCAGCTTATCACCGGCGATGCGTCTTTGTAACAGCTTTTGGAAGCGTCAGGTACATCATAATCACACATCTGCATTTTTATAAGATCAGGAAGAAGAATTTTACAGTAAATTAACTTGTGTGCTCATTTAAATACTGAATCACCACAAACCTTTTCTCCACCACTGACACTGCTTATGTTCTTTGTAAATTACTGTCTTATAAGTACTGAATTTTTCAAAAATGAGAGCAGGCAGTGAAGTCACATTTAGTACTATTATTTATTTATGGAGACAGTGGAAAAGTACAGAGGGAGAACAGCAGAGAGGCTCTGGCAGGATTTGAGTCGGGATCTTTGCGGCTTCAGAGGCTGGAGAATCAAACAGAGTCTCTGAGCACAAATGAGGCCATTTATAAAGGTGCTTTGCCACTGTTTTAGTTACAAATGAATTTATTTCTGTAATACAGTCAGTGTTTGCCTAAATAAATAAATTGGGATCTGGGGATTTTGGAGGCCAGGTCAGCAGTGCGGGATCTTGCATTGTCCTGCTGGGGGAGGCCACTGCCATCAGGGGGTGCTGTTTTCATGACGTTTAGTTTATTTTATGTCATTATTACAACTTATAAAACTCAAATAAACGGGTAAGCGTACAATAAATAAACAATAAGTCATTCCTTTTATAGCATTTAAAACAGAGAGAAACAACAAACACACACACACACACACACACACACACACACACACACAAAACAGGAGTGAAAAGGTGTTGGCTGAAGCCCTAGCTTATTACACCTAGCCTTTTAACAATAATAATGATAATACTACTACTACTACTTTAATAATAAGAATTGTTATTATCCTTTTCCTCAGCTCCCTTTAGATTTATACGCATTCAATTAAAGAAAATTAAGTCAGAAAACAAGTATATAGTCCTACTATCTGTCTAACCCCTTGTTGCAGCTCATACTTTTAGTTTTATATTTGCTAATCTCGTAATCGTACATGTTTAAATCATTTTTAAAATCTGCTTGGTGTCTTACACTTTTTCAGTTCTTTTTCTACACCATTGCAAAAAAAAAAAGAATCAATGCCAGCACCCATGGTTTCCCAACAGAACATCGTGAAGAGATGATAAATTATTCACTTCACCTGATTGGTGAATTATGTATTAATGCCTTGTCATTTCGCTTCCAGAGAGAGAATGTGAAGACGAGCCAAGACGTAGATGACCTCATCATGGGCATGGCTTCCCAGATTGCGGAGAGAGAAGACAATATTGTTGTGGAGGACCTGAGAGGTGTCTATACTTAATGACTATATGTATCAGGAATCAGAAACAGATTTCACATGCAGGGCCTTGTAATTTGCCATGGTGTATATGATTTATTAATATGTTTTCAACATTCAGAGCTCTGATTTGATTTGCACCCTGACAGACTTCATGTATGGACCACTGAGGTTCACCCGCTCAGATTTGGTGGCCATGACCGTCCAAAGAGGAAGAGACTTTGGCCTGCGGAGTTACAATGAGATCAGAAAAGCTCTGGATATGCCACCTGTCAAAACATTTGAAGAGATAAATCCTGAGCTCGACAGCACCAACCCGCAGGTAAAACCTAGAGACTCCAAAGCAAAAACTGATCTGACATGAACTGCATGAAATCCTGTGTAATCCTGTGAGTTAAAGTGTGCTCTTCTGTCCAACAGTTGCTCCATGATATTGCAGAACTGTACAACAGAGACATCTCAAAACTAGAGCTCTTCCCTGGAGGACTGCTGGAGTCCCTCAATGGTCCAGGTCAAGTTTTCTCTGCCATAATCTTGGACCAGTTTGAACGCATCAGAAACGGAGACCGCTTCTGGTTTGAGAACAAACAAAATGGGTAAACTCCTCTCTGAAAAACTCAAACATAAAACTAGCCGCTGTGGTATCTGACGCTTGACTGATTGATCATCTTACCACAATTGTGATCTTTGGGGTGTTTTGCAGTTTGTTCACAGGAGAGGAGATCAAGAGGATCCGCAATGTCACCTTTCATGACGTCCTTATTGCAGTCACAAGTGCAGAGGCCATAGATTTACAAAAGAATGTGTTCTTCTGGCAGGACGGTAATAAAAAGTGTTTCTTCAATTTGATTTATGAACGAGTGCAGATTTATTTTTATTCAGTGACATAATATTTAAAACGCGGGGAAAAAAAGGTCTCTCTATTGTCTTAGGTGACCCTTGTCCTCAGCCCACACAGCTGAAAGCATCAATGCTCCAACCCTGCACTAATGCCACCAAACTTAATTACTTCGATGGGTACAAAGCTGGCTTTGGGATATTTATCATTGTTCTTTTCCTCTTCCCTGTTGGTCAGTATGACACTCGCACATACATTCTCTTTCTAACCCCGATTTCACTCAGCAGCAGTTTTGTTGTGAGACTCATCATCAGTTTTGATTGTATTTTTCCTTCACAGTTAGTTTTCTGGTGGCCTGTATGGTGGCTTATCTCCGCAAGTACCGTTACAGGAAGTTCCAGAGAAGAAGAAAAGCTTGTGACAAAACAGAGGAGCCACCAGTGGGAATCACTGGTATGAAATCTGAAAAAATCCTTCTGATACCTCTCATAGTATTCAATGTAAAAACTAAATTGACTCAACGTCAATTGTATACAAGCAATTGTATATAGAATATACTATACTTCACCATATTCAATACTTCCCCAGAAAAATAACCATTTGTATATCACTCACCAAGTGTTTAATTTAATATGTATCCCTCATATGCCTCCACAGTCAACAAGAAAATCCAAAAAACATGAACATAAATTGAAGCCATCACATTAAAATAACTGCAAAACTATGTCAAAACATCTGATTACAAAATTTCATATAACTCATGCAGTATAATCAAATTCTCATTAAGCTGATCATATGTTCAGTGCTTCCCAAAAACATGGATTTTAGCTAAAAATGTTACAGTACAAAACATGAGTAGTGTGCCCTGAGTTTATAGGTGCTCCACCTCAAACACTTATGTTTGCCTATGCACTCTACTCAGCTGTGCATGAGGCTGCTTGTACTGATGCATTTTTAATATTAAGGTTTTAGCTAAAATGCATGTGTTTAGGAAGTACTGCGCATACGACTGGATAAATGAGAATTTGATTATACTGCAGCAGTTATGTCAGAGCTTGCAAACAGATTTTTTGATATTGTTTAGCTATTGTCGAACAGGGTCCCCATTTCCTTCAATTTATGAAGAATAAGCCGTTCAATGTGGAGGTATGCAAGAAAAGCAAAGTTTTCCTCACAAATTCAAGGTGACATGTTTATTTATTAACACACAAATGGTCATTTTGTGAATGAAGTATTCCTTTATGTGTTAATGACCTTTCATGATTTGTAGTCTGTCTGCAACAAAACCTAATTTATAAACTTTTGACAATCTGAACAGGTGACAGTGAAACCACACTGTTAATTCCTATTATTTTGTACCTGTCCTCATCATCATCCAGAATCCTGTCTTGCATCTCATTTCATTCTGCTTTTATTCTTCAGCCTACGAATGGCAGGGTCATAAAAAACCTCTGCACCCTGTCAGCGTGGAGGTCGATGAGAAGAGGAGGCTGCAGGTCTTTGACAGATGTGGGTCTGCTCACCGCTGCCTCAATCTGGGCAACCAGAACCACATAGATGTCCTTCTCTCTAACGACCGGCACCGTAAAGCTCTGCTGCTTAAAGTATTGAAAGAGTACGACCTGGTGAGAAGCTGCACTTTGATTGAAGTTGAAGTTCAAAAGTGGCTTTAAAAACTTTAGCAGTTTCTAAGCACATCTGACTTTTACAGTGACTTTTATTTTTCACCTCATCTGTTGATGCAAGCATGATTCTGCACCTGATCTGAATCACTTTTATCTCACTCCAGTCCTGTTTTCCTTCTCCTGCCTGCAAATCCAGGTGCTGTTTTTTGATGACGAGAGCAAACGTGCAGCATTTGTCAATCATCTGCGCCCACAGGTGACAGACATGGGTCAGGAGATTAGAGTGACGGAGATGAGAGAGAGGGAACTGCTGAAGGAGGCTTTAACCAAAGAGCAGAGGGCTCAGATTGTGGAAACTTTCATCCGACATGCTTTCTCTAAGGTACCGTCAGTCTGTGGATGTTTAACTCATCCTGCGCTCTGTTACAGCGGCAGCAGCTTTGAGATCGGCCACAAAATGTCGTCAATCCTTGTTTGAGGTCAAATTAGGGCCAACCTCCGGCCAAACGAACTAATTGTCAGTCTCGATGGTGACCTCATCCATGATGGACACACAGTAACCTCAGTTAACGTTGGAGATATTACTAATGACACTATGATGACATGTAATGATGTGTCCCTCTGATGCACAGGTCTTGGAAATAGAGAAGTGTGATGCCGGGGACATGAGTGGCGTTTCCCGCAAGAAAGCCAGAGAGGTTCTGCAGTGCGAGCTGACCGCGTCTGAGTTTGCTGATGCGCTGGGCCTCAAGCCCGACTCCTTGTTTGTGGACTCCATGTTCACATTAGCTGATAAAGATGGAAACGGTTACCTGTCCTTCCAGGAGTTTCTTGATGTGATGGTTATCTTTATGAAAGGTAAAATGCATGTTGCTGCGTAGCTGTGCTGGCATCTAATCTCTGCCGTTACATGTAAATCTCATTTTGAAATTTTCTTTTCAGTGCTAATTTAGAGTAACAAAACAAAAACTTCTACTGTCAGATATGACAAGTGGGGTTATACCTGTCATTGCCTGGTTCAGCGGAAACAGAGCAGAATTTTGCCAGTTTATTTTAAATCTGGATAAATAACCAAATTGATCAAAAATACAGATATAATATCAAATATACAGTATTTGATGGATACACTATGCACCATCGTATAAATAAAAAAGCACCTCATCAGTATATAAGTGCAAGCAACTTTTTTTATATTAAAAAATCATAAAAAATCATGTTTCCAGAATTTAGGAGAAGATGGGAGAGCCCCTGTAACAGCATTTAAACCGTCACATGAACTTTTCTCTGAAACTAATAATAATCTTTAGGCGTGATCTACTGCAACTGTCTAGCTGCAAATAAAAATAAAGTTACAGAAATCAATTAAATAAATAAATCAAGTAAAGAAAATATTTTTGTAGGTTTTATAGACTGATGTTTTCTGGCAATGGACTACATGAAGGGCATGTAATCTAATGTATTAGTCTAATCCTACACTATGTCATTGATGGTGTTTGTCTTTAACCAGGGTCTCCTGAGGAAAAATCCAAACTGATGTTTTCCATGAATGACATTGGTGGAACTGGTTTCTTATCAAAAGAAGAATTTGCCCGGATGCTTAGGTTTTATCGACTTTTCCTTTTTTTTCTCCATGACTGCACCAAGTCATTTTTCTCTGTCAGATGCTTCATCTTTACCCTTTTGATGTTGCTTCAGGTCTTTCATTGAAATCTCCAACGGTGCTCTGTCAAAGAGCCAGGCAGAGGACGGCATCAAGGCCATGATGCAGGCTGCAGGCTTTGATGACAAGGAGAAGATCACGTGGGAGGACTTCCATTTCCTCCTGCGGGACCATGAGAAGGAGCTGCAGTTTGCCCAACTCAATGTCAAAGGTTGGCAAAAAGTTTTGTCTTCTTTTTAATGCTCATTTCTCTGACCTTGTCTGGTGAAATAAATGCCTCTGCTGTGTGAGCAGGGATGGAGAAACAAGGGAAGAAGCGGCTGAGTCGAGACCAGAGAGTGTCCTTCATCAGTCCAGGAAACAGGTCAGAGAACAGGACACACAGGCTGTAATCAATCATCCAGATCACAAACTGTTGCTTGACGTCACTGTGGATAAAAAACAATGATCCAATGTAGCTTTGTCACTTACTCAATTCATTTCTGTATCCCTTGTGACTATTGTGTCCCAGCTTACAGTCTTGTTCATTTTTTGTTTACAGCAACAGCAAGACAGATGGATCGGAGATACGTAGACGAAAAAAGTTTGTTCTTTGTTTCTGATTTTTCTGCTCCAGTAAATGTCTTTCTGGGGGAAGCATACTAAAAAGGATAGGATGACTGACAATCAACCAAAAGAGATAAAAACATACAATTCAGTTTTAGATTTTGTATAGTTTTAAAAAATATGTCTTTGCATACCTTTTGCATGAGTTTGTATGGCTCTTCACCAGTTATAGCTGTGGCCAGAGGCATTATGTTTTGAGTGGTTCGTACATCCGTCCGCACAAATGTCTCTGTGTATGTCCGTCTGTCCTTCCATTCCATTCTTACGCATGTGATGTCTCAAGAGCACCTTGAGGGAATATCTCCACAATAGACACAAAATATTAAGTCACACTTAAGGATAAACTGATTAAATTTTAATGGTCAAGGGTCAAGGTGACTGTGACCTTGTCTTTCTCATTCTTGTGAACGTGATTTCCTCAGTAACCAATTGAGGTCCTTTTTTCAAATTTGGCACAAGTGTTTACTTGGACTCAACAATGAAGTGATTACATTTTGGTTTTGCGAAAAGTCAAGGTCAGTGTGACCTTGCGTCTGTCTCATTGTCATGACCATAATGTCACAACATGTTTCTGAGGGAGTTTGGCTGAAGGTTGAATTTAAGAATAGAATTTGGTGGTCAAAGGTCAAGGTTACTGTGACCTTTCGTCCATTTGATTCTCGTGAATGTAATATCTCAAGAAGGCCTTGATGGAGTTTCCTCAAACATACACCAATGTTTACTTAGACTCAAGAATGAGTTGATTAGAATTTGTTGGTTGAAGGTCAAAGGTGACCTCACAAAACATGTTTTTAGCCATAACTCAAGAATTCATTCACTATGACAGAATTTTATACAAATGTCTAATATAATAGCATGATGAAGTGCTGACATTTTATATCCAAGAGGTCAGAAGTCAACTTCACTGTGGCATCGTAATGTTCTGTAAAAACACATTTATGGCCATTAGTTGACATCATAAATCAGGAAAAGATGGGGATGTTTCGTCAGATCCTGAATTAGTGACACTGATCTGTTTGAACATTTTCAGATTAAGTGTCAACACTCCAAATGTCTATGTGAAGCCAAAGCGTGAGCAGTACATAAGAAACCCCATCCAGCAGAAGATCCAGCACTTCAAACGTTTCATTGAGAATTATCGCCGTCATATTATATGCTTCTTGGTCGTGTACGGCATTGCAGCCGGCGTGTCACTTGAAAGATGTTACTGTGAGTAGAAACCGTTGTTTTCCTTGTTTAGCTTCTTTGCTGTGTTAATGATGCATGTTGTATACTGAAAGTAATTAATTTTTTTGTTTTTTTTTTCATCTAAAAACATAGCGGTAACATGACAAGAATCTGGCATTTAAAGGGTTAAAATTCTGAAAATGTATGAATAATTGATATTTATGATTAGGACTGATGTTTGTTAAAAATAATTAACTTGAAAATTTTAAAAAATCAAATTCATGTATATTTTTTTAAAGCCTGATTTCAAAAGGCGCATTTTGTGTGCAGAACAGTATAAGTATTTACTTAATAGTTCTTGTGTACCCTCATCATCATACCTTTCTGGTCATAATGAGACTTTTCTAAATTGATTAAAAACATTGTTTTCAGACTACGGCTTGCAGTCTGATTCCACAGGCATTCCCGAGACTTCAGTGGTTGGCATCGTTGTCTCCCGTGGCTCCGCCGCCGCCATCTCCTTCCTGTTTCCCTACATGCTCCTCACTGTGTGTCGCAACCTCATCACACTGTGCAGAGAGACTTTTCTCAACCGATACATCCCCTTCGACGCTGCCATTGATTTCCATCGCTTCATGGCCATGACCGCCATCCTTCTCTCAAGTTGGTAGATTGGGGGCGATGACAGCAGAGAGTGATGATGGAAGGTTTTGACGTCTTTACATTTATTGTATGAGCTCACTCATGTTTCTCTTTTGACTGTAGTTGTTCATAGTCTGGGCCACGTGGTCAACATATACATCTTCTCCATCAGCGACCTCAGCATACTGTCCTGTCTGTTCCCCAAAGTCTTAGCCAACAACGGGTAATGTTTGAAAGATCTGCTTGAATTTACAACATAATTTGTGGGGAGTTATGTTCTCTGATTTACAGGGTTTTCATTTTAGGTCTGAACTTCCTCAGAAGTGGTCGTGGTGGTTCTTTCAAACTGTTCCAGGTATCACAGGAAACTGACTTTAGACTGTGAGTGGTACGGTAACATTTTTTTATGTTTTGCTATAACTTTGTTTTTTGTTCTGTTTGTTCTTTTCCCAGGAATGACTGGCATCTTGCTTCTCTTTACTTTTGCATTCATGTATGTTTTTGCCTCACACTATTTCCGCCGCATCAGCTTTCGCGCATTTTGGATCACACATTACCTCTATGTTGTCGTGTACACTCTAGTAAGTACTTTTCTGACTTTAAAACTACCCAAATTAACTCTGCTATCAGGTGACTTTTAAGACAAGAGGTGTTTTCACAAATACTGTGATGCTGAATTTGTCAACAGACAGTTATTCATGGCAGTTTCGCCCTGCTCCAAGAGCCCCGTTTCTACATCTACTTGATTCCACCTGCGCTGCTCTTCCTGCTTGACAAACTGATAAGCTTGAGCAGGAAGAAGGTGGAGATCCCCGTGGTCAAAGCTGAGCTGCTGCCTTCAGGTAACACTTAACTTCTTCTGGAAAATCTTTAAAATGTTTCATCATTCTCTCTCTTCACTTGATTTTAGGAGAGACACTACAAGTGAATACTGTTTTTCATGCATGGGTCTCTTGTAGGATTTTGGACATAAAATACTAGGGTTGAGTTGAATACTCAGATGACACGAGTATCCGGCACAAATACAATTATCATCTGACTAAAATGTGTCATTATCTGTACATGTAATGAAGGAAAATCCTCATTTAGGCAGCTGTATTCAATCTCTCACTCACTCACTGATGAAATGATCTGAAGCTCAATCCTGAGGCTGTGCTTTTCTCGTAAATGATAAATAAAGCAACTTCTGATCAACCCATGTCAACCTAAGAAGTTACAATTCCTGGTTAGATCCCATCCATTCCTGGTTTGAGTCCCACCAACTTCTGGTTTATACCCTGCTCACCCCAAATACAAATACAGATAAAGATAATGGTGCACTGGCTAATCCCTACAAAAGTCATATTTGGGTTTATTTTAGTTCAGATTTATGGTTTGGAAATGTATGCAAAAAGAGCATATTAAATTAGGTAATGCCTTATTTGCATATATAAACATACAATTTCAGAAAACTTGAAATACAAAAAAAAAAAAAGTACTTAAATGGGGGGTGTTTCATGAGGATCTGTTAATTAAAATGTTTTTTTCATCCATCATGACAGGCCAATTTTTCTAAAAGAGTTTTTTTTCTCAAACTTTGAGCCAGAAATATCCATTTCAAACTTTCTAGTTCTCTTCCTATCTATATTCTGAATATTTTTACTGAGAAGTTATGTATTATTCATTGCCTGTAAAAAGAAGAGAGGGGGTCTCCAGGAATTTATCTAGTTTAGAGTAGCAAGGCGTAGTAGGAGAGTGGTGTTGACTGCTTCCCTCCCCCGCAGGATCCAAAACTGACAACACAACTCTGCCAGGACTCTTTCGAGTCCAGGATGCAGGAGGGTCTCATCAAAGTCCTGGATGATAAGGTTGGTCAGAGGATGCTTTGGATCTAGCAAGACCTGGTGGATGGTGTCTGGCTCTAGCTGCTCTGCTCTAACCTCCCCCTGCTTTGCTGGGCGAGTGAGGGTTTGGATCGGCTGCCCCGTGTAGGGACCGTGCTGTAGCCTGCATGAGGTCCTTCCATGTGGAGAACATGCTGACATCAGGGAGTTGAGGACAAAAGTCGACAGTCACCTGTCCACAAAAGGAGGTTTCCTCAGTTTACTATCCTCTGACTCTGGATAAACTGATGGGCTGGTCGCAGGAAGTCAGGGCCTTGGTGCCAAAGGTGAGGTCAGGACAGCTCCTTCAAGGTCTTGCCCCATGTGATATCATCAGCGCGGTTGTTTACGCTCTCCACATACCTCCAGCTGTTGGTAAATTGGTAAAGCTCTGGATCTCGGCCACACGTGTACCAACGAAAACATTGTAGTGGCAAGATTCTGACCTGATCCGGTGAAGAACGGTAGTAGAGTCCGACCAGAGGATGACCTTTCTGATGGGTAAGGTGAGCTCAGCCTGAAGGTGGACCGGTGAGAGCGGCACTCAGCTCCAACCGAGGCATGGAGAGTTGCTTCTTAGGCACCACAGGGGATCTGGCCAGGACAAAGTAGATATGGACTTCTGTCTGTAAGTAAGTAACAGACCCGTACGCTCTCTCAGAAGCATCGCAGACGATGTGAAGATCTCTACTTGAGATTGGTGAGTCTGCGGCCCTGGTGCATAACATCTGGGGATTTCCATCTAGATCCGGTTGGGAATCTCCTGTTCCCAGGCGAACCATCTGACTCACAGGCTCTGTGGCTGGATTGGGTCATCCCAGCGGATTTGCTCCTTCCAGAGATCTTGGACAAGAATCTTGGCTCTTGTGGTAAATGGTAAAATATAGCCTAGTGGATCATATTGACATGCGAGTACTTTATAGACATTCTGCAACGTGGGTTCAGTTCGCTCCACTGGTCTGTGTTTGTACTTCAGGGAGTCGTGGAGGCAGTCCCAACCTAACCGAAGAGTTGGCTCCTGAAGGTCCATACTTGACTGAGAAAGCCATAGCTCACTGCTCTCGGATCTGGCGTCCGTTGGAAGAACTTCAATGGCAGCTGGAACGTTGCTGGCCCACTGGCGTAACTCATAGCCTCCAGTATGGAGCAGCTGTCGCAGACCTTCGACAACGCCTCTGCTTCCTCCTTTGAATGGGTACTGTGAAGGCAGTTATTCACATAGAATGACTGCTCAACACAATCATCGAGATTACTGTTGGACTCACTTGTGTCCTGGACATGTCGCTGCAGGGCATAGATGGTGCAGCAAGGGCTACACGTAGTGCCAAATGGCAGGACTTGCCATTCGTAGATCTTTTGCGCTTCAGTCCTTGCAGAATTGGTTTGTCAACTGGCAGAAGGTGTATTTGGTGGAACATACTTTTGATGTCACCACTCACTGTGACTGGGTACTGCTGAAATCGAATGAGGACTCCTAGCAACGACGCACCTGGGCAGGTCCAGGGAGGAGAAGGTCGTTGAGGGACTTCCCTTCGTACTGGAAGGAGCAGTGACAATCCTGTCCTTGTTGTTGTGCCGCACCATATGGTGAGGTATAACCCAGGATTCTGGGGTTGATGTAGCTACCTCGGGTGGCACCACTGCTACGTAGCCCATCTTCTCTAATTTCTGGATCTCCTGGCAATATGCCTCGGCGTGTTGTGGGTCTTTGGCGAGTCTCCTCTCAGTGCTACAAAGACTTGGCAACACTGCTTCCATAGGAGCTTGAAGAGTGGTGGAGTTGGCTCGGCGAAGCAGCAATGGGTCATATCTTTGGACCCTGTCAACTGTGACCATGTCTGGGGCAGGTTTAAGGCTTGCTGATCTTGATTCGATTAGGTCACCTGCCTCTTGCTTGTGTAAGGCAGTGTATCAGTCTGTCAAAGACGCTCAACGTTCTTGAAGAGTTCACAGGTAATTGAGACTGTCGCTGTGAACAGGCACTGCTGCTCGAATGCATGAACTTGGTCAATACTGGTGGGACGAACTGAGTTTGGCGTGGACTGCAACAGGGCCCCCTTGTGGACCCAGCTGCACCGGCTCTACAGGTGTCAGAAGATGAGGCATGCCAGATCCGATGAGTGGCAGGGGTTGAGCGTAGTCTACAAGAGGCAAAGGTAGGTTGCGGAGGTGCTTATATCTCCGTTGGAGAGTTCTCACAGGATAGGAATGTTCTGACTGTCCCAGGTGGTCAGCGGTGAATGCCTGACGTATGTGATACTTTGCCTATGTGATACTTGATCCTCCTCAGGATTGGGCAGGCAAGACAAAAATGGTGACTGAAGCACTGTGAAGCTGCACTACATCTTGGTGAACAGTTCAAAGGGTAAGTATTTCAGGCTGTGCGGAGAGGTTCAGGCGTTGCACAGCATGTGGCAAGGTTATGCTTCGCACTGAGCCACCATCTAGTACTGCATAAGTCTCTAGTACTCTGTCTTGATTATGAAGTAAAACTTTCACAACCAAACTTGTGGACTGCAGTGTTCAGGATGGCACCCAGTTCACTTTGAACGAGCTGATGGGGTTGACAGTACTTGTCCTGCAGAGCCTGCATGGCAATTGTGTACGGCCTTGGATCCTGGCTAGTGGAGTGCACTCTGTAACGTCAGTTGTCCAAGGAGCACTGTCTTTACCACTTTAGAAGAAGGGAATCATAGGTTTGGGAATGCCTTAGGACGAGGCAATGAGTGGGAATGCATCAGCTGCCTGTGGTTGATGTGGACCTGATTGAGGCAAAGCTGGAGTAAAGCACAATGCTTCCTGGACAGAGTAGGTGAAGGCTGAACTGGATGATGCTGAAATGGATGATCTGAATATGAGGCAGGGACTGGTTAGTAGTTCACAGGCGCTGAACTAGAAGACAGGGTTGCAGGATGAACAACAGAATTTAGCAGTGGAGGAAGAGATGGATTTTGCACAGAAGGCAGAGCTACATGTGGGGCTGGAGGTGAGCTACAGTCACTGGGGGTGGCGCCGCGCAGAGTACTGGAGCGGGGCTGCATGGAGCACGGAAGATGGAGCTGCTGTCACCAGAGGTGGAGCTGCTGTCACTGGAAGCGGAGCTGGACTTGCTGCATTCGCTTGCCTCACCATGATCTGATGGACATGGTGAAAATCTGGCACCATCAAGTTCCTGTGTTTTCTCTTTAAGGATAGAACCATCTTAGCTATCTTCAGCTCATTCACTCTCTTCTTTAGCTGTCATTGATTCTCCAGCTGTCTGGTTAGTAACTCTTCTGTTCTAATGCCTTCCTCTTGTAACTGTTGGGCCTCTTTGGCTTGAGTTTGAAGTCGCTGAAATTCATATTCTACTTGTTGGTTCTCCTCCATTTGTTGCTGTGACTCCTCAAGCTCCAGCTCCTTCACTCGCTCTTTGAGCTGAGCTGTTTCCAGCTCAGAGAAAACATTAGAGGGGAACCTGCTCATGGATGAGCCAGATGACCGTATGGACCTTGGGTTGGAGCTCCTCCGAGATGAGCATGTTTTTCCACTGTGTGAATGTCGGGATGAGGGAGCCCGTTGTGTGGTGTTGGTTTGTCCCACAGAAGGGAGAGTTGCAACCACATGGTTCCAAACCATGGTTGACCATAAAAAGAAGAGAGGGCGTCTCTGGGAATTTAGCTGGTTTAGAGTGGCAAGGCGTAGTAGGATAGGGTTTTCCCATTAAAGAACACGGATACAGATGTCCTTTTTAGAGTTGATTTTTTAGGCTGTGGTCTGTAATAGCAATACAAATAACAATCAGTATAGCAAACACCACATCTGCAACATAATAGGATAACTAACGTAACAAAGGACTGAACTCATTACTCGAATGTCATTTGGATTATAACTTAAACAAATCACCTCTCAGGAGGCTTTCAGACAGCATGAATTGGCTTATTAGCTTTGACCACGCACCAACGTAAGATAACATTAGCTTAAATGCACAACAAATACACATTAACACAATTTTTGCACCCACCTTCTACAGTATAATGTTATTAGACTCACCTTCTGGCATTTACACACAGCAATAAACCAGCAGGGTACAAGTGAATGATGGTAAGGGCAAAGGAAAAATACCACCTATCCACTGTTGTATTAGGAATGAAACTTAACTTTAGGGCAATGCATATCACACACAGGTGTGGTGCATTCCATAGCATCAGAACAACTATAGTGCATTCAAGAGCATGGGACATATTAAAACTGTTTGAGAAACAAACTAGTAGTAAATGAAACTTAATTCAATAAAAAAGTTAACAACACATTAACAGTGTTCTAACAGCCTGATTTATACATGATTTGTTCCTAAATCATGACAAAAGGGGATATTTATGGTTTATGACAGTATTTTCTGATTGGAGTGATAAAAGGAGCTATCTAAAATCCCCTCTGTGAAAACCTTTGACTCCATATGTCAACAAAATGAAACATAAATTTTTGAACTGGGCTTATTACATGTTTAAAATTTAAGGCAAAAATAATTGTATATGGTGATATATTAGTTAAAAGTTTTCCCCTATTCACCTGTTGTGCCTCTCCTTTAGTCTTCACTAACTAAATTGCACTTTTCCATTGTCTGCACTGAAATCACGTAACCTCTACGTGCATTTGAGCTCACACTTCTTTTGGCTGTTCTCCCTGCAGGTGTGACACATCTGGAGTTCAAGCGGCCACAGGGCTTTGTGTACCGTTCAGGCCAGTGGGTTCGCATCGCATGCCTGATGCTGGGCACAGATGAGTACCACCCATTCACGCTAACGTCAGCCCCGCACGAAGAGACCCTGAGCCTGCACATCCGAGCCGTGGGGCCCTGGACCAGCCAGCTCCGAGAGCTCTACACCGAAGAAAGCCTTCTGGATCTCGGAGCCTATCCAAAGGTAGGTTCAAGCATAATATTGTGTGTGTGTGTGTGTGTGTGTGTGTGTGTGTGTGTGTGTGTGTGTGTGTAAATAGTTTCATGTGCCTCTTTGTCTTTTCATGACACAAATATTCATGTTTTATTTCATCCTAAGCTGTACTTGGATGGCCCGTTTGGTGAGGGCCATCAGGAGTGGATTGACTATGAGGTGTCTGTTTTGGTGGGAGGAGGAATTGGAGTCACCCCATTTACCTCCATCCTAAAAGACCTGGTATTCAAGTCCTCCATGAAGTCCAAGATTCAGTGTAAAAAGGTGCTGCTTACAATTAAACAAGTACACTTGTCTTGTCTTATTTCCCTGAAGTGTTATGTAATTGTGCAACAAGCTTACTCTGTAAACAATCTTTCTCTCTTTGCTAATTTTTTGAAGGTGTACTTCATCTGGGTGACACGCACACAGCGTCAGTTTGAGTGGGTGTCAGATATCATCAGGGAGGTGGAGGAGATGGACACTCAGGAGCTGGTCTCAGTTCACACTTACATCACTCAGGTGGCCGAAAAGTTCGACCTCCGCACCACCATGCTGGTGAGATCCACAGCTGCCAAGTCCAAGTGTAGACATAGAAAGTTGACTGAAATCCTGCTAAAATGCTGCGGGGAATATTAAAACAGTCATTTTAATGTTCCCCGCTTAATACATGCCTTGTATATTATGACAGTAGGTGGGTTTCCATTAACCCTCAAATTGCGCAAATTGAAAATGCGCATATAAAATAGGCCTAATGGAAATATATAACTTTTGAAAAAACTCCTATTCATTGCAAAAAAGTTTTTACGTTTAGTTTTTCTCCATAATTGCTTGCATAACATGCCTACATCGCCTTCAGTTAAAAAATAATGACAGCTAGTGTCGTGGCTGCAATAGAAATAAACCTGATACTGTTTTGAACATCCGTCACCATAATTTTTGAAATGTTATCGTGAGAGGAAAGTCACGGGAGAAGTAGGGTAACATTACTCAGTGGAAACGCTGTCATCTTGCAGTTGTGTTTTATTGAAATTTCAAAAATATCACTTACGTTTTGTGCAAATCTATGCACTTCAAACTCACCTAGTGTTAAAACTTTTTGAAATATGCTAATTTCCCCATTTGCTTTGAATTAGATGAGAAGACTGAACCGGGGCTGTATCTTTGTTCTCGGGGTCTTATGTTCCCAAGATTATTAACCTCTCAATATGACACAGTAGAAAGACCTTCAAAGGGTTTTATGTTCTTAGCAATGCTTTTTCATTAGGTCAAATGGGTCAATATGTTGAAATCACCCTCCTTCAGCTTATAGCCTTCTGATGTTACACCCTTAAAACCTATGCCTGTGACAGCTGTCATGGTTTTAGACACAGTGGCTCAATGGATTGTTATGCCTCCACGTTAGCCATAGCTAAGGCCAGAGGCATTATGTTGTTGCATGTGTAATATTTTAAGAACGCCTTGAAAGAATTTCTTCAAATTTGGCACAAATGCTATTGGACATAATGATAAACTAATTAGACTTTTGTGGTCATAAATCAAAGGTCAAGGTCACTGTGACCTCTTCTATCTTATTCTTGTGCACCCGATATCTCAAAAACAATTTGGCACAAATGTTCACTTGGACTCAACTATAAACTGATTAGATCTGGATGGAAAAGGGTCGCCGTAACCTTGCATCTGTCTTATTCTCCTGACGACGATATCTCAACAACACCTTGAGGGAATATTTTCAAATTTGGCACAAACATTCTCATGGACTGAAGAACGAAATGAATTTAGTGATCTAAGGTCAGTGTCACTGTGACCTAACAAAACTTTTTTTTTGGCCATAACTTTTTTGGCCACTTCATCCTTATACCCCGGTCTACTGGGGTATAAGGATGAAGTGATAACAGAAGTGATTACTGAAGGGATAACAGTAAGTACAACTGGGGTGGTTTACTGAGACATACAACCACAGGGCAGTAATTCTAGTTTCCATTCAAACTGCATTTGAAACGTCCCTGTCCTTTTGTTATTTTGCAATTTGAACTGCGTAGATATCCTTTATAAACCTCTTACACTGGAGACTGTGAGAGCAGAGGACCTTTGGAACAAAGTGGTGACCCAGATTGATATCGCTCTCTTATCTGTACAGTAAATATGAAGCTACAGCCAGCAGCTGTTGCTGTAGCTGTGGCCAGAAGCATTACATTTTTGTGCTGTCCGTCCCTCTATCTCATTCTCGTGAGTCAAGGTATTTCTTCAAGTTTGGCACAAACGTCCGCTCAGACTCAACAATGAACTGATTAGATTTTGGTGGTCAAAGGTCAGAGGTCAATATGACCTTGCACCTGTCTTGTTCTCATGAACGTGATATCTCAAGACCACCTGGAGGAAGTTTCCTCAAATTTGGCTCGAATGTCCTCTTGGCTACGCGAATAAACTGATGCACTTTGTTGGTTGAAGATCAAATGTCAAGGTCACTGTGACCTTCCAAATAATATTTGGGCCATAATTCATGAAATCATATGGTAATTATGAAATTTCACAGAATTGTCTAATTTGATGTATGTGACGTCATAATGTAAACTGTTAGTGCAGCCTTACTGCTTTATAGAGGCATACAACCAATAGGCAGTAACACTAATTAGTTGTCTGCGTGCGAGTTCGTCCTTGCTGCACTACACTTTACCCCTGACCACTGTACCAGAAAAGAGGACAAAGAAAGAAAAGTTTTTTAAGCTGCAGCCTGTGACACACAGTAACGACTATTTTTCCTTTAAACTGAACCAGAGTAGCTATTTTCAGTTTTGGCTCCTATGTGCTAAACTAACCAGCTGCTGCCAGCAGCTTCATATTTAGCATTCAGATATGTGACCATCAGTGATCCTCTCACTTAACTTTTGGGAAGAAAGGCTTTTGCCACACAGTTCCTCTAATATGAAATAACTATGATCCCTCCCCTTGTCTTTGTAATGTGTGCACAGTATGTGTGTGAGCGCCACTTTCAGAAGGTGTGGAACCGCAGTCTCTTCACCGGCCTGCGGTCCGTCACCCACTTCGGCCGGCCGCCCCTGGTGTCCTTTTTCAGCTCACTGCAGGAAGTTCACCCTGAGGTCAGTCCTTCATTCCTCTTCATTTATCTCACATTTATTGAAATATCACCTGATACATCAGCCTACTTTTTCTATTCGTATTCATTTTTTGCAGGTGGGTAAAATGGGTGTATTCAGCTGCGGTCCTCCCGGACTAACCAAGAATGTGGAGAAAGCGTGCCAGCAGATGAACAAGAGGGATCAGGCCCATTTTATACATCACTATGAGAACTTCTAACTCGTCCTGAAGCACTGGACTACAGAAGGAAAGACGAGCCACTTTACACTGGAGGATTCCAGTTACTGCAGCAGTTAATGACAGAATCACACAATCACAGAGGTAGTGAAGGCAGTTTAGGTAGTGTAGGAAGTTTTTGATCTAACATAATATCTTGAAGTGAAATATTAGTGAATATTATTGTTACATTAATTTCCATCAGTCAAGAATGAGACATTTTATTTCACATATCACAAGAATACAGAATTTTATTCACAAATCACATCAAATAATTTTTTAATCATTATGTGAGTTTTTATTTGCTGTAACTCGAGTTAGCTGTCATGACATGTTTTTGAAATTATAATCTGTAACTGATCTCTTGTGGTTTTGTTTTAAAATACCTGAAATAAATGAATTAACATTTTACAATAGATTTGTATCACTGTCATCTCAGAAACATTGTGTCAGACTCATCGACATAACAGCAGCTTTAAATGTTACGTCTCTGTTCTGGGACATTAGATTATGTAAGGACTTGTGGGGTTTTGTGCAGTGAAAGTTCTCTAAATTCTGCTGTTGGCTCCTTATGTTGCTTCTAGCTTTTGGACTAAAATTACACTTGAATTACCGCAAACTCCTAAATTTGATTTGTTGGTTGAGTGATAGGCCAGACAGCTCCTCCACCCAGAATAATAATAGTAAAGTAAGAATGTTGATTATATACAGGGTGACACATTTGTCTTTAGTGCAACATGAATCACTATTATTAAATAATGTAAGACTCTTTGCCATCATTCTGTAACAAACTGCATTTTTCAATACAGTGAGTGCTGCCACTGCTGCACAATCCCAAAATAATGAGCTGCATAAATTTGCTTGCTTATCAGATGCACTTAAGATAACCTGTGAAGGGTGTATGCAGAGGTTTAAAGGACTGAGCTGATATAATGGTAGCCTAGTAAAACTTTATTTGATCACACAAGTACTTTTTGTATTTGTATATTTTGTTTAAATTTCATCTGAGTAGTACAAGGAAGGAGACTGCACTTTAGCCCACTGACATGTATTTTAAGGCATAAACATCCACTGTATTAAGTTTCTTTGAGTGACAAATTAAACCACTAGTGGCTCCAGATGCACCAGGAAGTTCCCCAGTTACCAAAAAAAAAAACCAAAAGAAGAAAAAAAATACAATTACAAGAAGTAGCCTGCAAGTTGTTGTAAGTGATACATTTTCCTTAAATTTCGGGGTAGTTTCACTGGGCATTTTTTCAAGAACGCCCTGCTCCACTCACAGTTACTCACATTCATACCTGCCACTGGCAGCTGCCCAGTTCAGCCACAGTCTGATGTGCTGGCTACCGTGCAGCTGCACGCAGGAGCAGTTGGGGGTTATGGGTCTTGATCAACAGAACCTCGATAATGAGCACTGCCTTTTAATTGTCCCCATTAAAATTTATATTGCCAGTTTGGGGAGTGAACTGGTGACCTTCAGTTTTATTTTTGTCCCTGGAGGACAATATGGTTATCCAGCAGGTAAAAACACATAAATGGCATGGGTGAACATATTAGAATGTACATACATAACAATCAGGGGAAGAAAGTGTAATACAGCCATTGCAATGTAATAAAGTACTGTGCAAACTGAATTATTTGTAGAATTTAAAAGTACACAAGGGGAAATAAAGTTCACAGTGACCCTGAAAGATGGATTATAAGATCTCTCCATCATGACACAGTTTCCAACATCACACCCTGGGTATCATCCTGGGTATCATCTATTAAATCTGGTCTGGTTGCTGGCAAAAACCATCATCATTATAATCATCAACATCAACATCATCATCACAACCATCAATCATCATACTAAGAATAACAACCTGCCAAGAGAGGAGCCTCAGTACTCAACTTGGCTCTTCCCCTGCCCTGCATTCAAAAGAGAAATGGCTGCGGGGATGAAGGAGAACTTATATCTGTTATTCTTAACAGGGGATATCTGAGCCGAGATCCAGAGGGCCATTCCCAAAATAAGGGGTGGGAGCTGTCGGAAAGGATGGCTTTATTCTTCTTTCCCACATGTTTGTGATACAGGTCAGTTAATGTTCTCTGCTTAAGTCCCAAGATCTTACTACTTATTTTCACTACACTTAAGCACTTTAAAAAGAGCTGCACCAATTCAGCACTTAACTGCACTGTTTGGCTCAGAATGGCCGATAAAAAAACTGCATTCATGATAATAATCTTTAATGAAAAACTTTTGGCATTAATGTAATGTAATATGGATGACTAGACGTGTACATTTACTTCCAGTTATCAACTACTTACTATAAATGGCACGCAGACATCTACAGTGACCACCATAAAATCTATCAAGCAATCAGAATTATTGTGCAGAACAAACCTTATCTTACATGTAGCAATTATTGCTTCTGTTATCTTGAGTATTTGCTAAATTTTCTGTTCTTATCTGTATGCAGTTCTTTTAAGCAATAACTCAATTTTCTCATTATTATATACTCATTTAATCTAATCAAATCTGTTCCGAAAATCATTTTGTTCTCTATATAAAAGCTATTGCAGTAAGTACATAAGGTTAAGGGTTTGGTCCCAAAGTTACATAAAGAAAGAAAAGAACAAGAGAACATCTTGCAACTGTGATAATTTTAGCAGCGATAAAGCAATCTGCAATTAAAATCAAATAATGGCCAGGGGTGTAAAAATGGGGGGAAAATGGCCCTTTCCCTTCTTTCTAACCCCCAACTTCTGACTCCCTATTCGAACTTCACCCAACTTCAAACTTGGCCTTCATTTTGATCTCAACTTAAAATTTCGTGACGGCATATTACACAGTTACAACATTATTGCATGGATTGACATATAAAAACCTGGCCAAATTCTCAAAATGGAGTTCTCGTTTCCGTGGAAATCACCAACACCACAAAGACACACAAACAGACATACAGACTCAGGAGGTAAAAACGATAAAAGCCGTATCAGCATTGTCATGGCCGGTAAAAACAAAAAAAAGAGGTGTTAAACATGTCAAAAAAGCAGACATTGCTCCTGAATTACTCCTTTTTCTTTGCCTTGTTACTTTCTTTTGTTTGCCAACTCTTGTCCAGCTGCCATACAAATGTTATGGCATGCTACATACACCAAGTCAAACAGAAGTTGTGTCACAGAGTCAGTAAGGTGCTGACATTATGGTATGACTCAACTTTCATATCTGTGTGCTGGCAGAGAGAAAAGTTTGGAGCAGAAACTGATCAAGAACTTCTCTGTCAGCTATGAGAACAAATGGCGCAACCTTATTTAAACAAGCCTGAATGCAAGGTCATAATCATTACTGTAATATTAGAACTTTTTATTGACAACTGATAAGCCTTTTCTTTATTTATCACATAAGAAAATGTTCTGTTAAATTTACATTTGGAAATATTTAAATAGTCAACCAAGGGATTACATTATTCACCCTGTGTGCTGATGACTGTACATGCGGTGAAAGAGATCATTTATTCTCATGATTCATGACATTATTTAGCAAGGGCCAAGAAATCTTCCACACTGGGAAAGAGTCTGCTGTGAACTGTAACAACTCAGACGTGCATAAATAGTTTTAAGCTCATCCAAACTGTGCTACATTTTCAGCTAAATTGCAATTGCAGATTGCAAACTTTGAAGCACTGAAGTTTAAAGGCTCTTAACTGTGCAACAGATATGTATGCTTTAAACCTTCATTTAATGCTTTTTTATGCAAAATAACCATTGTCAAACTTAACAGATAACCTGAATTAGACACTGTCTGTTTGGACAATAAAGACTGCAGGGATAAGCACCAATATTCATTAACAAAATGTGGCCTCGTCTTCACATCTTGTCCATTTGAACAACTTACTGGGTTGCACTATCCTCTGCAGGAGATGTTTGAACATGGGGTCAGGTATTTAGAAAATGGAGATTCTGCTTTCAAGTTCTGAAATGGTCTGAGACCCCCCCCATGTCTCTTTTTTTTAAACAGCCATATCCCTGGTCATCTTGACACAGTCTAGTAGTCGTACTGTTTCATATTAGGATGAACACGTTCTCGGATCAATAAGAATTAACACATATCTTTTTTTATGGGCTCTTGCAATCACTGCCATAGAAAATGAACATTACTCATCATTAACTAAGCAGCCAGCTCTTCGCAAATAATCAAATCTGTGTAACACCTTTCAGTCTTATATCACAATATTACTGCTGATCTTTAAACCCCCGGAACCAGACGGGCACAAAGAAACCTCATACCTTTTATGTCAAACAGCTGTTGTGCAATTCTGCAGCTAAATGGAGCATTTAATCACATCCTCACTTATCAATGCAATATCATGGGCATGGGCAATCAGATAAGGCGCTTCAGTTAAAAGAATCAGGGAAGACAAACATCATATTTTTTAGATAATAGCAGCACACTGACAAAAAGGAGGTGACCAACAATGAAATTTGGGCAACAAAAATGTATTTAAGATAAAGTTAAACTTTCGTGACTCTGCTGTGACACAGCAAACTTCATTGCTCCCTTGCTGTTGCAGATTTAGGATTTATACTATGAATAATATTAATTAAAAGACAATAATAATGTATATTAATTAATAATCAACTAATTTTCAAGAACATTAAAAACTTAAAGAATAGGTTCAAGACAATACTCAAATGCTTTTTGAATAACTGGTGACAGTTATTCCTTATGTCCATAATGGCCCTGAACTGATCCCATTATAAAAAGACTATAATCTCACAAATGGGGTCCAGAGTCACTGTTTAATCCAAAAAATACAATATATTTCCCAAACTTGCTATGTTTTCTGTACAGAATGTAGTTTTTGTGTTACCCCCTCCACTGAACTCAGCCATGACATAGTGTCTGGAGAAATGCAAAGAGAGAAATTCAATTCTTAAAAAGACACAATATGTGTTATGTGTTTCTGTTTGAAGCTTTTGAACAGAGTTACTCAGGATCTGTATTTGTACAGTCTGAACCAACTTTTTAAGTATTTCAACAATCACAAGTTAGTTTAAAGTTGATTTAATTAGCATGACATGTTAATGGAAATTTTTGTATCCATTGATTAAAATAAAGAAAAACAATAGTGATGATTTAACACAAGTTAAAATAGTGAACATTATGAAACATTAAAGACAATCTGTCATGACCTGTCCCAATCTCCTCTTGAGGTCATCTTTATTGAATTCAGAATCATTTGAAATAATGCATACAGATATACATATGGGACAAAACAAACAAAAAATACATAGATTAATGAAAAAAAATAATAATTAAAAGACAAAAATTAAAAAGAAAACCAAAAATACTGAAATTCTCATTTCATGATTCCAGATTCCATCATGTTATTATTATTTAATAATTTAAATGTCCTAATAGTCTTTTTGACCTTTGTTTTGGCTAACAGGGTGCTATATTGTCAAATGTCATTATTAAATTGTAGGGAAGTTGGTTTAGCGTCTGAGCATTTCTTCTTATGAAGAAGAAATATGAAATATGACAAACATGACGTTTTCCAAAACAGAAGAAAATTGTATGATATGGAACTTTCAATCTTAGCTTGCCTATAGTATAACATTACCTCAAATATACCTATTTCCTTTTTTATTTTGTTACTCAAATCTTCCGTTTTGTACGACTACACTTCCTGCCCTTGTGTTTTCCCGCCAGTTTTGATGGTATGCCCACTCTGATGAGTTTCTGTCTCTCATCAGCCCTGTAGTCAGCTCACCTGTTCTCGCTCTCCCTGCTAAGCCCCGCTTTTCAATGCCACGAGCCACATTTTTAACAGCTACACAATGCACTCAGACATCCTGCTATTAGACCTCCATAGAAAAGCATCAGAAAATTTGATTTTCCTGCAGTTTTATTTAAATGTATGCAGTCAAAAAAGGGTCAGACAATGTGCATGGGGTAAATGCAACAGTGATACAAGGTATCCTGTGAGATTAAAGAATGAAGTGTGTTTTATCCTGTTCCTCAAACCTCCCATAAACAGAGCAAAGTGTCTCCTCTGGATAAAGCTGTGTGGCACGTAAAGAAGATAAACAAGGATGTCTACAATTGTTCCAAGGTGAGGCAACATAGTGTTAACAAAATTTGCTGAAATGTGACAAGTATGTATAATCTCATACATTATGTTGGCATTGTCGTGGTGTATAATGTCACCTTGCAGCCAACTTTGCTGGGTAACATTAGCTTAAGTTAGCTAATAGCTGCTAAGGTTTTGGCCGACTTCAGCTTTGTAACATTTGCTCATCATGTCATCTGTTTAACTTAGTCTTAGTATTTTTGTTCTTTGACAACTGGACATCAGTTTTAACTGTAGCAAAAGGTTGTAGTTAAAGCCCACCCAAGTGAAAACCATTAAGGTTAACTTAGCTTTAGCGTTACAAAGAAAGCACTGGCTGGCTAACGCTAACACCACAGCATACTGAAGACTCCTTTGATGGCCTCTGTGTGAAACAAGGAGCTTCTGTCTCCAAAACTTCTGTATAGCGTCTTTGGATATGACTTTGACTTTGACTTTGACAGTCGCCATTGTTAGTTTTGGTGAGCAAAAGGAGCGGGGCTCAGCAATAGGTCGGTTGTACTACCTGCTTTCCAAAATCATGCTACAATCCTGCATTTTAGAGCCTGTTCAGACCTGGTATTAGCATGCGTTTCAGTGATACATCACAAATGGGCAGCCAAGACACATTGCTCTTCACACCCGTGTCTATCATTCGTCTACACTTGTGTTGACATTTCATTACTGCCCCACACTTATGTCTGCGCTTAAGCTGGCTGATCTGTACCACGCTTGCTTGTCACTTTGGAGGTTTTGTGAGCAGAATCCAACATGTCTCCTTTCATAAGGCAAACTGATGATGGATTTTGTGTGTTTAGTGCTCTCCACTAGTGCTGTGCTGTGATCGGATCCCACCCAAAACATATGTTAATATCAGTTGTAAACAGAGCCTTTTTGAAGATCAGTGATACTCAACTTATGGCCTGAGGACCTGATTTGTCCTGTGATAGGGTGCTGAATGGTCTTTTTTGTGTACATTGCATGTAAATGAGGTGCCAGAGTGCATTGTAAAAACATGAAAGAGTTTGTTTGAAAAAATGTGCCAAGAAAGGATGCCCCAGACCCTCAGACAGAAGATAAGGTTAATTATTTATATCATTTATTAATGTTTGTTTATTAACTGGTCGCTTGCCTCCTGTCATTTGCAGAAGTAGCCAGCAAAGAGTATCCCTCTTGTAGACACTATGTGTTTTGTCTTCATAAAATGTTCATCTAGTTAAATAAATTCAGGTCTAAAGCTCCATATATATTTATTTAATATTTCATTTATTACATATGTCAGTAAAAAAGTAGACCCATTGTTTGCTATTTTTCTGTCTTCCTTTCAAGACAAGCGTTCAGTCTCTATGGTTTTATATTTTGGACACATCGAGAGGAAATGTATCTGTGTTACAGTTTCCTGGTGACATTGGTTACAGATATGTCCCTGATGTCCCCATGATTTCACACAGTGACCTCTTTTGACCTTTGGCTCATAGTCACTAACTCAGATTTTGTTCTCATTCACATTTTTAAAAAAATCAATTTAAGATGTTGTGCCGGTTGAATTTCTCTGCTGAGGGATTAGTAGCAGCTCATTTTGTTGAGCGATCGAATTTCTTCCCTCCTTTGTTCTTGTTTTTCAGACACACGTCACCGTATGATATATTGTGTATGTTTTACTCACTGATCAAATAGCACCCTCTTCTGGTTAAAAGGAGTCTGTCCTCTCATACAGCAGCTGGATAAAATGTAATTCAAGGTCACGCTGATTTTTCTGCTGCATTACTATATCTTTAAAAATAGATTTTCAGTACAATGCATTAAGCTCCCCTTTAAATGCCCTTGTTCCATTCTATTATATGTTAATGCTTCTCCTCAATGCAAGCCTGACATCTCAATGTAACGGGTCAATGCCCGTGACAAAATGGTTTAATCTTGCTTTAATCAGGTGTCACATTCATGGCAATAAGCAGGAAGGTGAGCTGTTTGAGAGCAGTCAGTGGAGCAGCTGGAGTGTACGTGCCTTGCTCAGAGGCAGCTTAAAAGTATACAGAACAAAACAATTAAATGCATCATTTTTGTTTTGGCCTTCTTTTTTTTACAGGATTAAATTAAAGATCTAAGACTTTTTATGCACACTATAGATACAGTATATTTCTCCCACATTTTACAACAACATCATTACTACACAGGTGTGTCTTGGGATGGTCACAATTAAAAGACACTTTAAAATGTGCGGTTTGATCACAGCACAATACCACAGACAATACAAGTTTTTGGGACAGTGTGTCATTGACAGTCTGACTGCAGGATGCCTACCAGTGCTGTTAGCTGTGAACTGAATGGTCATTTCACGGCCATAAGAAGGCTCCATTGTCATTTCTGTTAATTTGGCAGTATATCCAATTAGCCTCACAGACCACACCAGCTCAGGACCTACACATCCAGCATCTTCACATGCAAGATGGTGTGAGAGCAGCCACTCAAACAAAGAATGCAACATTTGGCTTGCACAACTGCATAATTTCTGCAAAAAACATCCAAAACAGTCTCAGGAAAGCTGCATCTGCATCTGCATGTTTATTGTCCTCATGAGGGTCTTGACCTAGCAGCAGTTCATCATCATGACTTGTGCGGCTGTGAGGTCGTTTGGATTTACTGCCAAATTTACTGGAAATGTTGGCAAACTAATGACACACTCCCTCGATACTTGCAACACCTGTGACACTGTGATGTGTGATTAAACTGTACATATTACAGTGTTCTTTTACTGTGACCTTCCCAAGATACACCTGTGTAGTAATGACGATGTTCAATCAGCATCTTGTTATGTCATACCTGTCAGGTGGATGGATTATCTTGGAAAAGAAGTGCTCAGTAACATGTTTTTCAATTAATTTTCAACCAAATTTTGAGAGAGATACTGCATCTATTGAGTACATAAAAAGTCTTATATCTTTAACTTAAAGCCTTGAAACCTGGAACATCAGTTTTCTTGTGCTGTGTTCAGTCGCCTTTCACATGCATTTAAACCTTTGAAACCTGAGCAAATTGGATTGATTTCTTTTGGAAACATGGCTAAAAAGGCAATGAGCAACTTGACAAGAGATGTCCCATAAAGTCAGTCAGTCATTTTCTGTAACCGCTTGTCCTCGTAGGGGATGCGGGGGGGCTGGAGCCAATCCCAGCTGTTAGCGGGCCGAAGGCGGGGGGACAGGTCGCCAGACTATTGCAGGGCCGACACATAGAGATAGACAACCAGTCACACTCACAGTCACACCTAAGGGCAATTTAGAGTCACCAATCAATCTGAGCTGCATGTCTTTGGACTGTGGGAGGAAGCTGGAGACCCCAGAGAGAACCCACGCAGACACGGGGAGAACATGCAAACTCCGCACAGAAGGGCCCCTGCCCGGACCGAACCCCGTTCGGTTTTGAATCAGGGACCCTCTTGCTGTGAGGCAACAGTGCTAACCACAACGCCACCGTGCCGCCCGTCCCATAAAGTGTCTCAAGAAATTAGTAAAACATGACAAGAAAATGATCTGAAAATTAGTCTTAAAAGAGAGAGAGGTGGGAAATTAATTGATTGATACATCATTAGAAGTTTATAAAAATTTAAAACAGGGAAAATATAAAGAAAACCATATTTATGGTTATTATTATTGTTTTTATTGTTAATTTATTTTTTTTTGTTTATGTATGTATTATTTTAACTTTTTGTATTTTGACCTTTTTTTAAACCTGTTTTCTTTATATAGTTTTTTTTAATATAAATTTTAGGTAATTTTATTGTAACTCATAATTTTTAACTTCCTCCATTTTTGAAATAAATCAAGCCAATTTGCCAAGGTTTCAAAGGGTTAAACCTGTTAAAAATTGAAGCAAAAACCAATGTGGCATTAAAATTTTTGTTCAGTGTATGTTTCATTCACATTCTGCAGAGTTAAGATTGGGAGTGGATTTGAACCTCTCAAGCCTTTTTCTGTAACTCCCTGATGATTTTTTAGGATAGTCAGCATTCCCTAAAATAACTGCAGGGCATGTGACATGGTTGTTCCAAATAATTTTTAAGTAACTTACAGGAAAAAAAGAGAAACTAGTTGGACAGATTTTTATTTAAAGAGGGCATGCGTTGATTAAATGACAACTTGAGTAGCTCAAATGTTTGATCATCTCACAAGACAGGCCAAAATATTGTAAAATATGTTGTCTGCACAGTGGTGAGCAGTGTGCACTGGTGTACTTAGGAGTCTGCTAATCTTCTTAGTGTCGGTAAGTACCCAGCTAGAAATCAGCTACTGTCCAGATTGTCTCTTCCTGCCCCAGATAAACGTCTCAGACAACAACAAAGCGAGGCCTCGAGGAAATATGTGGCATGGTCGCTTCCCTGGCATGAAATATGCACCTCCCCTCCTTTGGGAACTGTGTTGACAGAGCCGTGGAAGAAGTTTTGATTGGTCTCCTCAACTTGAAGATGTTTGGCAGCGGCACCAAGAAGTGGTTTGTGAAGAAACAGAAGAGGCATCATCCGCAGAGGGCTGGAAGGAGGCCATGCACCAGGAAGAGGAAGAGGTGGGCGGCTAAGATCCTCAAACAGCACAGACAAAAGATCCTAAATGAGCTGGATGTCAGCACCGTGCTTCCCTACCTGGTGTATGATAAGGTTTTCTCACTCGGGGAGTACAAGGAAATACTGGGACACGAGTCCAGCAAGAAGCGGACGGAGATATTCTTGGACCATCTGTCCTCAAAGGGACCTGCTGCATTCTGCTCATTCTGCTCCGTTTTGGAGGAAGTGTGTCCCCACCTGCTAACCTGCTTTCTGCTGGATGAAAAAGGTGCATGCACTTATTAGACAGTTATTCATTAGGACAAAATAAAGGTCATGGAGGGCTGTGTGTGTTTGTGCTCTGGCTAAGTGAGCACCAGAGCATCGATCTGTTGCTGCTTTCCACTTATTTCTTCACTATTTTACTGAACTGCATTTGATCTTCTGCAAAAAAATGAAAAACAATATCAAGGAAAGAAAACTGCTTTGCAGTAAGCCAGCGCCACAGACTAAGAGCCAGCAAAAATAGCTTCTTAAATCTGGATGGCTGAAGGGATTACTGAGACGCCAGCGTTCCTAACTGGCCTCGGACAACATATGGCCTCAACGAGGCTGGTGTCTGCATGGCCTCCTCTCCGCTGCACTATTCAAAATCAATATGCTTTACTTACATTTACATAAAACTGAGTACTCTCAAGAAAATGACCCACACTTCCAGCTCAGCGAGTCTGTGGCTAATGCCACCACAATTAAAAACTTGTGTGCAAGGGTGTAGGTTTTCTTTCAGCACTGGGGGGCAGGGGTTATGCACCAACATGTACTTTTTATGCATCAATTTATGTTGTAAATGTCTCTGATTTTGTCAATTTTATTACTTTTATGTGTTTATTTGGGGGGACAAAGGAGCATGTGGCCAGAAGGAAAGATGTAAATGACATAACTATAAAAAAAAGTGGCTAATATGTAAATCTGTCCCCACAGATGGTGTCCCGGGAAAGGGCAGGAAAGGAGGTCTCCCCGTGCCCCCAAACAGTCTGGGAGAACAACCTCAGTGCTCCCCGCCCATGTACACCGACCCTGTGTTTGACTCCAGGTGAGAACTGCTTTACTCACTGATGTTGTGTGAAAAGCCTCACAGAGTGCTTAAATCTGCTGCATTGCTAAATGTTCGGTGAACTGTTTTTCAAACTACACTGGAGGTACAAATATGCTTTCATGTAAGTTTTTAAAACTGCTCTTAAGTGTTTTTAAAGGGTATTAACAAATGTTTTGAACCCTTACTATGACCATTACAGTTCCTGGGGCCTATAGAAATATAAAATTATTCTAAAGTCTGTTGATTTTATCTGAAAAACAGACAGTGGCAGTCTCTTCTTATCACCTCATCTCACACTCGAGGCAATATTAGGTGTTTTTCTTATGAATGGAGCTATTTAAGGCATCTGTCTGTCCTGCAGTTTTCAAACTGCCATATCTGCTCTCTTGCTAATGCCAAATTAAAGGAAGAGCTTGCTGCATGACACAAGGGCTCACTGAATAATTTGAAGAGTATGAAAATGATTGCTATGGACTTTGCAATTACCAGATCTCAGCCCATTTGAGTGCCTATGGGAGACTTTGAATCCATCTGTCTTTTTGCCTTGAGTGCAAAATGTGGTCGTAACAGTGTCTCTCATTTGTGTTCTGTTGCTTTATGCTGCTCGCTGGTTATGGCTGCACGTCCTGAATGATGGATGCTGTTGTGTCAGATCATTGCATCGATGTTTTGCTGCATGATTTCTGCACTGCCTTGTGCATGCTGATGTTGTGTTATCACACCGCTGTCTTGCTGTCTTTTATTTCTCAACCTGTCTCTCACTGCATTGGGTTTAAGAAATTTTGGGGCTGCAGTTGAAAGATAGTTGATTGGCCAACTCAGTCACTAGAAGAAAATGTTGGCATTGTACATTTCTGCAAATCATGAATATGTTACATTTTTATGTCATTATGTATTTGATACATTGAAACCTTACATTTCAACAACAGTGTGGTTAACGTGAGGTTTTATGCACAAAATACACCTGGTTATGGTTTGGAAAAGATGATGTTTGGGCTTAAAATACTCCGTTTTGGTGGCACTATGCCGGCAAATAACGCATTGATATCTTGCTGTCTTTTTTTTTCTGCGGGTTCTCCAGCTTTCACCCACAGTCCAAAGACATGCAGACTACTGACTGACTGAATAACTGGTTGATGACTCTAAATTGGTCGCAGGTGTAAATGTGATTGTAAATGCTTGTCTGTCTCTATGGGCATGCAACCTGTCCAGTGTGTACCCCACCTTTCACCCAGTGTCAGACTGGATAGGCTCAAGCACTCCCACAAACCCTGAGAAGATAAAGTGTTCATGGTTAATGAATGAATGAATAAATAAATGAATGCACTTTACCATCCCTGATGGAAACACAACAACTTGTTGATAAATGGGTGTTTGGCGGCGCAGGCACATTTACAGCAATGTTGATTACAGTGTGATGTTCTTCTAAATCTATAAAAAAAAAGAAAGTCCTGAGGAGATGTATAGGGTGTTTTGGAGAAAAAACAAAAACTTCTAATTTAACTTTTAATTTCTCACTCATCTGCAATTTGACTAATTTGGCAAAAATCATCGTGCACAAGTGACGTCTATTGCAGCACTATATCCATGTCTTAAAATGGTGACACTTAAATGCGCGAATAAATGAAATGACCAAAAAGAGGAGCATAAAATGACATCTGCTGACCTATTCTTTTGTATTTGAGGGAGCGGTCAAAGCAGTCCAGTACTCTGGTGCAGAGTCCTGCGAGGCTGCTTTTGTCACTGTGTGTCAGGCCCTGTGAATGCATCATGGCTGAGTGTTGGTGTCTTTCTGTGTGTGTGTGTGGACCCCTGGAGAGTACCCTCGGCCCTGCTAACACAGCAGGGGGAAGGGGAGAGATAGGGAATGGTCGACCGTGTGTATATGTATATGTACTCTGTGTGTGTGTGTGTGTGTGTGTGTTTGTGAGGTAGAGTGCTTGCCTGGATGTGATGCCTGAAGTGACGGGACAGACAAGCTGATATGCTCCCTAGACCGTTAAGAAGGCCTCTTTAATGTATGACAGCTAAGTCAGCATGGAGACAGCTATCCCAGTGGTCTGGCCCTTGGCACTGACACACACACACACACACACACACACACACACACACACACACACACACACACAGACAGGCTGACAGAAACAGACTAACACACAACACAGCATAGCAGCACAAACGGCCAGAATAGTCACAGAGCCTCTACAGGAGATGCAGTACGCAACAACGTAAGTCCTCTTAAAATCTCATTGCAGAGTTTGATACTTTATTTGAACACTCGAGCACAGCTGGATGTGACAATGTATCTGTTTTTGTGAGGAAACTTGGGATGCTTTTTGTTGTTGTTTTTTTTTCATGTATCCCTGTATTACCTGTTAAATCAGGCTGATTCTGAGAGTGTCGGGCAAGGTTGACTGCATGTTCATTTCGATTAAAAACGGCATAATCTTTTGTTTATTCACTCTTAGGAGAAGTAGGACAGAAACCGCCTCAAGTCATGGATGCTTGGCTTCAGAATTTGTGTCCCCGTGTGACAGAGTGAAGCATGTCTGCAGCCGCGCTTGTTATAAATGTGGAAACAACCTGGGAATATGTTCCTTGTGGTGATCCGTATCTCTGCACAAAGTCGTGTGTGTGTGTGTTTTCACCTTTCTGATGTGCACACTTTCTCTGATCCACAGCAGAAGAGCAGATTGATTGTCAGCTGCGCGGGTTCAAAGAGACACTGTGTTTATTAGTTTGGCTTCTCGTGTCCGCCTCTGGTCAGTTTCCTGCTGACTGAAAGCGAGCATGCAGCATTTAATCACATCTCTGGGCTTCTATCTTAAAGGGCACAGAGGAGCTGTGTATCACTGTGAGAGCGACGCGGGAAGTGATGTGAAGCTGACTGAATCCGGTTTAAGGGCCGCTGGCTGCCATATTGTTTTCACGGGACTGAAATTTTTTTAACCAGCATATAAAGAGCAATCACCTCAGTCTGATCAGTGCAGATTTAAGTGCATTAAATGCATGATTACGCCAAATTATTGATTTGCTGGCCGTTTTGTAGCTGCAGGATGTATTACTACAGAGTGTGTGTGTGTGTGTGTGCGTGTGTGTGTGTGTGTGTGTGTGTGTTTCACCAGGATGTGTCGGCCATGTGTTTGGCCTTATATGTATATGTGAGGCTGCAGCGATGATGTAAGTCCCCGTGCCTTCATCCATAAGTGGAGAAAATGAGATGCTGGCAGGTTGAGGAGGAGGAGGAGGAGGAGAGGAGAGATTAGCTTTAGCTGTGAGGTTATGCTTCTCTGTGCTGATGACTCACCTCACAGCACATAGAGAGAAAGCACTGCGACAGCACCGAGGTGTGACTGTGTGTGCGCGTGTGTTTCATTACTCTTGTTCTTCTTGGTGCAGTGCATTCATGTGAAGAGGACTTTCTCTGTGAACTTCTCCTCTTTGTTTGGTGCAAAAGTAATAAATCACGGTGTTACAGCGGTAGTGGTTCTTAGGGCTTTCATCCAGCTTCGTCTCCTATGGGAGCAGCCTCTGAGTCCTACAAACCAGCTTTGATTTTTGCCGTACAGAAGAAAGTGGACAAGAGATTCTAAGGACACAAGAAAGAAGGGCAGCCCCATCTGTCCTATTTACTTGCTGGGGTGAAAAAAAAGTACTTTAGTGTGTTATTAGCGCACACGTGTGCCTGTGCATCTTTGTGAGCGTGCTTGGGTCGGTGTGTGTGGTGGACAATAAAAGATGTTAGCGGTGGGTTCTCATGTGAGAAGGGTAATGATGGGGCAAGCTGCTCCGAGCCATTACTGTGGAGATGCAGAGGGGGGATGCCAATGTGAAATCAAAGTGCTGCAGTGGAGTGTGCATGCAGCGGCTTCAGACTGCAGCACAACCACTGACCCACTGCTGTCTCAACGCTTCCCCACTGACACACTACTACTGGTTCCCATACTCGCTCCCTGTAATGTGTGTGTATGTGTGTATGTCAGAGCAAGAGAGAGGAGGCTTTGTGTGTGTATGTGTGTGTCCATAGCAGTTTCCCCGTACACTAATGACTGCTGTGTCTTACATGCCTGATAATGACGCTCTGTAGCGTCTGATAAATCAGGAGCGTTATCTGAATGGCGTCCCAGTCAATGGGAGGTGACATAGTGCGCTGCTGGTAGGTTTGTTGCTGCTCTGATGATCCCATTAGCGGTGTATTATTTGAGTGTTGACTGGATTCAAGAGCCTAACAGGAAGCAGCGATGTCACCGGCAGCACGCAGCCAGGATTCAGCGTAGACGTTTTTTCTGTGGGGAAATGGAATCATTTCACTCAATCTAAACCTGCAGTGAGGTATCAGTTATTTTCTACTAATTTGTTAGTGCACACAATTTACTACAAAGCACTTACTTCAAAGTAAATTCGACTATTACTAAACTCAAAATCTGACAGTGATTTTGACTTAAATTGCAGTTGTGCAGGACTGAAGCCAGGATGTAAAAAATACCCACTGACACCAAAAAGATGATTTCTAGTTTTTTGTCATCATGTCGATTTTCCAGATCTTACATACAGCATTATATTTAAAGCAGCTTTAATAAATATTCTTGGAAAGTTTATCCTTATCCGCTGTGAGGGTCCAAGGACAGAGAGATGTTGTATGCTACAAAGCCCTCTGAGGCAAATTTTGATGTGTGATATTCGGCTTTATAATTAAATTGAGATTGAAATTAATAAGTATTATGATAATACCAATGATAATGTGAAGATAATGTGATCCTAAGTAAGGGGTTGCTTGTAGTGAACATACAGAGGATCACCACCTGAATCTGCAGCTCACCTTGGCTTTACAGAGCTTTATATTTCCTCTAAGTGTCCGGCCTGCAACTTTACTGTTTTGTTTCACTCTCTGTTTTGTTTCTTCTATCATCACACTGTTTTTGGCCACTCCAGGGAGCTGTTTTCTGATTTAAAAAAAGCCCTAAAAATCCACTCTACACTACTAGCTCAGCTCCCAACAGCAGACGGAGTTAGAGACTAACACAGTGGAGTCAAAACTTCAAAATCAAAAACATCTTAGATACTCATTAATGTAAACCAGTCAAACTAACCTACTGAAGTCTCAGAATAGTCTCTATTTTTCCTTGATTGGGGACAAAATCACATATTTACTTTCACGTAATTATGAGAAAATTATGGACCTGTAAAGTGTTACCATTTGATTTCCCAACTTGACCCAAAATTAATCAAATTCAAATGTACTAAATCAAATGAAAATGATGGAGTCAGCTTTAAAAAGACATGTGTGTATGTGTTTAACCGCAGCGTATAAACTTAATTTTCACTAAACCCCACAAATTCATGGAAAAGAATGTGTGTCCTCAGTGGGAACTATACGGCCCTGCTTATTGCATGACGTGATATTTTTAACTGTACAAATTCTTTATGTCATATTTTGTTTCAAACCCAGAGATCTGTGTAGAATCCATACTTGATAAGGTTAGATGCCCTCTCACCAGCAGAAACTGCATGGGAGAATTTTTGGACAAATGAGCACTACATGAATTTAGGTTCCTTTAATGCCCTGAAGGGTTTTCTGCTTCCAGTCACCCAGAAGTAACTAACTGGCAACCACAAAAAGAGCTGTTTTAAATAACAGAAAAGGCTTGATGTTCATTCTCTGCCTATTGCATTAGCTTTTGTTTTGAATGTAATTCACAAAATACATAAATCTATAGGAACTTAGATGTTTAGGGTTTTTTTTAAAAAAATAGGGACTTTTACTATTGATTTCATTTTACATAACCACAGTGTGTATTTAAACATACAGTCCTACATGTTCTCCCTGGGTTTGCACTGCCTGTACTCTAGGTTAGCACACATTATGTGGAGGATGCTGTCATCCATAGTGCACCATAGTGCCATGGGTGCATACATTTTTAGCACCGCGGGCCACAGAGGGATTCGCTCCCCTGACGCTGGCGGTGTCAGTGCTGTGCTCTGCCTGTGTGGCTTTGTGGCGGAAATATTCTGTAGGACACAACAATTGCTCAAGTTCATTTTCAGCATGTGCTATAGTCCGATTTTTCCTCATTAACAAACCAGATAATCCCTTTATCGCAGAATGCCTAACAGGTATTGTAGTATTGTGTTGCTCATGGCAGATAAGTATAAGATCCTTAGTTCGCTTGTATGTGTGCTCCTTATTAGACCTCTTGTGCTGCGTTTAAGTCTGTCTCATCTTGAGAGAGTGAGAAGTGCACTTCTCTACTCAGGTGAGCACTTCTCTACTCCTCTAAGACTTCAAAGTCTAGACTAATCGACTTACTCTGAAGCTTAAAACGGCACCACCGTGTCAGTCTATTGAGTGAAAAACAACCCACGCCAGCCTCTGTTTGCTGCTAATGACAGGTGGTGTGGGCACAGTCCACTGAGACGGAGCTGCTGTGTGCTGCACCTCTATGAATTTAACAGTCACTGTATAATCTGCTGCCAAACCCAAAAAACATATTTTCTGTGCCAAGCATCAAAACATGCACTTTAAAGCTCCAGTGTGTAGGATTTAGGGGGATATATTGGCAGGAATGGAATACAATAAGTATGCTTTCATTCACGTATAATCACCTAAAAAAGGATTGTTTTTGTTACCTGAGGATAAGCTGTTTATACCTACATAGGGAGTGGGCCCTTGTCCACACAATGTTTCTATAGTAGCCCAGATTGGACAAACCAAACAGTGGCTTTCATTTGTGTTTTTGCATTTTTGTGTTGGCCTACATAGTTTGCAGACCTTCCGCGACAAGAGCATTGGTAAAACACAGATTTTTTACAAGTGAAATTGCTTAATTCAGTGTATTTTCCAGTTTAAATCTCTGGGTGTGTTTGTTTTAGAGAGGAAGAGACCTCTGTGGGTAACCCAGCTCTCGGTACAAACTCTCTGAATGTCTGGACCTTTAAGTCATCAGAGAAAAAAACGTGAGCACACATTAGAAGGTGCTGGGCTAGAGGCCTGTTTCCAACATGCTGAGCAGCATCAGAAAATTGTTGATTTGTACCATGAAACTGCTTTATTCAGTGATTTATTGGTTTGGTTTCCTCTTTGCATAATAACCTCTTGATCAATGAACTCTGAAGAGATTCTAACTGGTAGAAATTTCAGATAGTTGTAATCTGCAATCCTAATCACTAGATGCCACTAAATTGGCCTAAATCTTGTCCAGTGTTTTCTTTAACTTTAAACTACTTACAGATATGATAAACTACTATTATATTCTCTCTGATACGGGGAGAAATATGTTCCGAACTCTTATATTTTTAGGCCCATAACACCAATAATTCCCAACATTGCCCAAGCTCTCTAAGTGGAAAGAAAACCTCTGGAGATGTAAATCTCTTTCAGGTGTGAAATAGTGTAATTAGGAAAAAGATTATAAGGTTGTAACAGGTGGGAAATGTTTAAAACACAAGGGGTTCATATTGCAATGGTGGAACTATAAAGAGTCCAATGTTAATGTCATAAATCCATTAAAATAAGTTCAATAAAAGGCATCTCTAGTGAAAATGTTCAATAAAATTTGTTCAGTAGAGCAAGTACATTAATTTTGTGTTCACATTCAGACCGCAGGGAGGTGGGGACACCTTAAATAGTCATTTTTGCATTTTCAAAAAAATCCTTACTCACCCATTCAACTTAAAGAAAAATGCCACAGATTTCTACTTTGCCTTGCAGAACAAAAGAGGATTGTATATTAACATTAATATTAATTATATTTGCCCTGCTCATTCCCATTAGAGACTTGGTCCTTGTAATTGACTGGCAATGTCTGAAAATATATTTGACAATGCAGCTTCCAGTTTTAGGTGATAGAAATATACTGAGTGTATTAAATGCCTGTGTAACAATAAAATCCTGTTAATTAAAAATGCAAGAGGGGTGTTCAAGATCTTGCATATGATATAAATAAATGTATCCTATGGTGCCCTGCTCGGACCATATATTTGCAGGAAAATGTGACCTTTGCTGCATGAACCAGAAGATTAACTGAAGAATGGTTCCCAACCACTTTCTATAGACTGCTCCCCAATTTCATTACGCATGACATTTAAATTTAATTAACCACCAATTGTTTCCTGTTACCGCCAACAACAATGCCAGAAGCCTTTCCTGTCTGTGAGTGTAGGTGTGCTGACTGCTTTGATTTAATATCAGTCAGACGTACAGTAACAAGAGCAGCAGCTGTGATATTTGGTCGCCCTGCTCATTTACAAGAGAGCTGGGTGAGTCAGACTTTTAGGATTAAGAATTATCACCAAGGCCAGTAATATTAATAACGTCACATAGCTGCTACACTCGGTGCTTTCACTTTCCATTCACATTGTTCTGGGTATGACAGAGCAGATATTCTCTGAACCATGTGAGCTTGAAGTTTTATTATTGACCACTGATACATCAGTTTGACAAAAAATTCTTAGCACAATTTTCACTTACTGGAAATGTGCTGATGACTGCTATAAGATCACATCTTTTGGTCTTTATCAGCAGTTTTCGCCAAAGACATAAGATATCTGGGATTGATATTCTGGGTTTAACTCCATTAATGTTCCTGAAAATCCTGTGAGACACTATATTCAGACAGTATATTTTTAAATTACTGTTAGTCGATACTTTTGCCAGTGCACACATTGACTACTTATAGTAGAAAAAGCACAGGTGTTACTGATAACATTAAAGATGTCTCAGTAAGCCATGACAGTATGTGTTTCCATGCACCAGATCTTATGTGCATTTTCAATTTGCGCCTAAAAAAATCTGGATGGAATATCGAAAAAAAAAAAAAAAACCTTGCATGCTGCATAAAACATTTTTACACTTGACGTAGATGAAAGTTATTGATTTTTTAAAAATATTTTTTGGCATTTTTGAAAATGATTTAAAAGATTTTTTAGGGGGGCTTGATAAACAGGAAACATGGGAGGCTATATGGGACGCACCCTCTACATGTTAGAGGTTTCTCCAAAAGTTGCCATATAGATGAAAGTGAAATGTGACAAAGTTCAATGGCAGACCAATGAAAAAATCGTGACAACATGTGATTTAAACATCCATTGAAGCTTTCACTCCACTTAAGAGACAAAAAATGCTAGCACACAAAAACATTACATCTTTGTGGAGCGATTAGTAGACTGTAACCTTCCTCTAAATAATACAAGCAACAAACATAAATGCAAGGTTTATTATGTTTTCTACATTATGCTGTCTCATATAGCCCTCTTTTTCTGCAACGTTTTAATGACATCCAACTGGAAAATTAGCACCACCAACTGTTTATGTTAACTCCTAACATTCTCATAATGTTAGTGGATGGAGTGGCAACCTCTGAGGCTGAAAAATGAAGCCAAAGCAAAAGTGCAAAAACTGCAGTTCCTTGAATGGCCACTTGAGGCTGGCTCCATTTCAGGGCCTCTAGTTCCCTCGTCTCAAAGTTTGTGGATTTTTGGTTGGTAGCGTAAAATAAGGTCTCATTAACACAAGCTTAATATTTTGTTGACCAACATAAAATATGTCAGTAAATATGCCACTTTTAAACTTTGAAGCTTTTATTTGTCTTTAAAAAGGCGGTTGCTCACAAGTGGCTAAATGAACCTATAACAACATCACGCCAAGCTGAAAGCAGCTCTACAGCCTTGTTTTGGGGGTGAAGAGACTGATATGTAGTTCATTTACAGCCTAACATGTGTTTTTTACTTTGGCAATTGTATTTAGGCATCAAAAATTTTGCAAGTTAATTTGTGTTCATTTGTGATTATCTTGCTGAACAAAATGTGTAATTATCATAAACGTTTGTTCACCACAGAGCTTATTCTCTGTAATAAAACAAAATCCAATGAAAAAAATCCCACAGGCTTTTTGACAAGGGAACCAGGATGATTCGAACTCCCCTGTCGGTCTCCAGAAAAAACATCATTCCTGGGGCACTTCATGAACCATCATTAATTTTATTACTTGCACCTGTGCTTTTCATTTTGTAACGTCAAAATATATTCTATGACAAATGGTTATTGCAGAATAGGAAATGCCCATAAAAATAACCCTGACCACAAAAAAGTCAATAAATAAATAAAATAGCAGTAACAGAAGAGGGGCTTAGACTTTCTATTTCCGCCCCTGTTAGTCATCACTTGTTCCAGGAAGTATTGTGTAACACAAAGATACTCGTGTTTCTAAATAAGCTCCCTTTAACAAGCAATTAAAGACAAACTGTGGACTTCCTAAACAGATGCTACAACTGAGCCCATCCGAATGAATCGGTCCCTCGCCTCCCGCCTCCTCCTCCTCCCCCTCTCCTCTCCTCTCCCTCCTCCCCTCCCTCCCAGTCGCTCCCCTCTGACTACACTGTACACACACTCTCTCCCCTACCTCACACACACGGACGCCTGGACGCTGCAGCGTTTTTAAGAGAGTGTTTCCATCCCCGGACAGGAGGGAGGAGGCAGGAGGGAAGGAGATAATGTCCAAATCCTGACCGTATTCCAAAACAAAGAAAAGCAACACAAAGACAGAACACATCGGATGGATCGGCGGTGTGTTTGCGAGCGCTAAAACACGGTCAGAGTGTCATTGCAGACATGGGTCGCAGCGGTACGGCACCTTTCGCTCAGCTCCTTGGGGAGTGTTTTCACTGTCAGTCCTTCAGCGCTGGAAATGGCGTTGTGATGCTGAGCATGGAAGACGCAGCGGAGGCGGATGCCAGGGAATAAAGAAATATATGATCACCTGTGCTTTTCTTTGGGTTGGATTTTTAGTAGCGGTGGACAGTACCATGGTGAATTACCAGAAATACATTACTGTTATGCAGCTGGCTCTGGGGGTGACCGCCTCCAACAAAGAACATTGTCTCCCTCCCAGGAAGCGTATGTGGTGAGTATGAATCTTGGTGCGGATGATGATGATGATGATAATGATGATGTGATGATGCAGGTTGGGAGAAAGAAAAAAAAAGAGAGAGGGGGGCTGCGATGAGCTCCAAAGCCTCCCACATCTCGTCAAATGATGAGCGGGTCACGGAGCCACGGTGCGCTCGCTCTCTCTCCCAAAAAAAGACATAATATTCCCTCCAGCCACTGCAGCCAGTCTGCACCATGTTGCAAGCATCACAAACATACTGTGGTCGATACACCGTAGGTAACTACTCCGCATGCTGGGAGTTTGCGTGCGCGCGCGCGCGCGCGTGTGACACCCAGTCCAGTGGCCTTAGCTTTATGTCCTTCCTCTCCATCAGTTTGTAAAGTTGAATGCGTAGGGATGATGTCATAGCCTCATCACTGTTTCTTTGCAACTTCACTCGCTTTAATGTACTGTGTGGCCTCCACTGCACTGCTGCTGTCACTGGAAACCATCAAGCTAACCATGTGGTCACCCTCTCCTTATCCTCACCGCTGTGTTGTAACTAATTAATAAAGTGTAAAGCATGAAATCCTCTCCTGTTTTTATTCCCTGTACTGCAGCCAGGCCTCTGTACACCTCTCATTAAACATTTTCCACCCATACTCTCAGCATGTTTGTGTCTCTCCACCTCTCCTGTGTCCTCATTACTCTGTGTGCCTGTATACTGTGTATATTGCAGTGACCACCTCTCATTGTCTCTCTTTCTGCAGCCTTGTTCATTTGTTTACTTTAAAGACAGTCCTCCTTTCATTCCTTTTTCCAAGCTGTAAGCAGATTGCTGCTGAGGCTGCAACGTGTGTGACATAGTATCCCTAATTACAGCCGGATTACCATCTTGTTTGAAAGCAAAGACGGTTAATTAGAAGTCAATAGGCTCAATGGCACTCTGATAGCAAGTGTCTTGCACAAAAAAAAAGTATTGCACGGCGTGGATCATTTAACCAGACAATGCAGTTACACTGGCATGGCTCCAGTGTGAGGGAGGCTTAACTATTATCATCACCTCTTTAAAGCCAACCTAAACCATTTCCTGTGTGAAGTGAGGACAAAACACCGAGGCTAGAAATCTCTGAGCATCACATTGTCTTGAGGAAGAATAACATGATCAGAGGAGATTTACACACAGCTACAACCTGGATTTTATAACATGCAAATAACTTTATTATGCATAAAGCATGTTCACAGTGGGATGTTTTTACAGTTATTAAATGGCGCAATAAGGTGTTTTATCTTAATTCAAACATGCACAAGAACACAATCTGTTATCAGGGGCGATGTCATTGAAGTCAAAGTGCTGCTGTAACCTCATCAGGGGTCAGATGCTTCTCATATGCAACATTTTTTTCATCATTTGGTCTCTTTGGCTAATCATATTCCTTAGTCATCTTCTTATTAGTCTAATTGCCCCCCAAGGAGAGGATGGGGGATTTCACTGAGACAGAGGACTCCTTTCATGTTTCTTCTGTTATTATTGTTTGATACTTATATCTCCATATTTAAGTAGATTTCGTAGCGATCCCTTCTTGTCTCATCTACAGCAGTGCACTGATACAAAGGGCTAACCTAGTTATGTAACTCTTAGAACAAGCTCTGACCTTGTTAAATTGAACATTTTTTTATGTCTAGAGTGAAAAGTAGTAGTCCCTGCTTTTTGGGAGATGGAGTGAAAATGCTGAATTCCTTGCGCCCCTCCAGTAACCCCTTAAAAACACTGGTTAATTCATTATATATAAACTTTTTATGAATGATTTGGATTTTGCATCTTTCAATCCATTTACTGCACTTAACGTTACAATCAACCATTTTGTAAATCGTGTTGCTGCAATTTGGATATTTTAAACTGCCTTTCAAGCAGGTGTTGTTTTTAATTCCCCTATTGTAATGATAATACTTTAGTTTGTGTTACCTGAGTAATAAAGTATGGTGCACATTATAAAATAACCTTTAATCTGTCATAAAGCAACAGAAACTCTCTTTTGTCAAGGCTCAGACTATGCACATTTAAAGCACAAAGGTGCACACACATGTAAAATAGGACTAAAGCTGTTAAAACTGCAGTTGACAAGAACAGTTCAGGATAGTGTCTGTTTCAGTTGTTTTAGGGTAATAATGCAGTGTTGACTTTTCAAACCAATCTGCATTTAAAGTTCATAACCACTTAACAAAAATTGATGATGATAGTGAAAAATACATGACATGCAATATCTGGGATTAATGTTTTAGATGTTTATCCATAATTTGATCCTTATCGTTGTTATTGTTAATAGCATTATCAGTAAATACACTAGTAGTCATGAAATTAATAGTTGTTCTGTGGCATTAGGTAACAGTAGTAATTATACCTGTTCTTGTAGTGCTTTCAAACTGCCTGCCTTGTTGCTCAAACGACCATACAACATTTACAGAATGTGTGTTAATTAGAGTCACAGTTATTCAACTTTATCCTCATCCTTCTTGACTTTATATTTGACAAGAAAATGTAAAAAAACAACAACATACAAGCAGTATGTAGAAAAACATTCTAATGAATGTGCTGTAATGCAATATAACGTATGTAGTGCACAGTGTCCTTTAATTGAATGGGCATGTGTTTTCAGAATTTTCTGGTTAGAAAGAAACCTTGTAAAACATGTAGTGTCTGCCCACCTGAGTGAGATGCAGCACAGCGACACTGTCAACTGAATGTGAGTTTCAGGTGGAGTACAGCAGCAGGTTTTGACACCTCATGAATCATAAATACCCGATGAATCCTGCATGAAATTTTCTCAAAGCTACTAAAACACACGCATCAACTCAGCCATGCGGCATATGTTTCATATCCACATTTACAAAGTGATGTGGTAAATGAGCTGACTTTGCCATCGGAAGGTGGAGCGGATGGTGGATGGCATGTAAGGGAGATACCGAGATCAACAAACGATAACAAAGGTTGTGATTTAGCGATTCATTGCTGTGTGTCCAGCAGCTTTTTAGGCACCAAATGTGGGTGTTTTGTAGCGACCCAAAGCTGCATATCCTCTTGGGATAGTGACCCAAAAAAAAGCAGTTGTTTTTATATATTCCTAAACATGAGAAAGTGGTTTTGTGCCTAAATATAACCACATGTTAACCACAGTGTTGTTGAAACGTGAAGTTTTAATGTATCTGCTACATAATAATGTGCAGATTTAGCATATCCATGGTTTGCAGAAATGTATGAAGACAATATTTTTTCTGGCGATTTGGGTTTTTTTTTCCCATCAGACATAAAGCACAAAACAATGTTTCTAATGATAAATGTGCTTTTCAACAAAGAGGTTCAGGTTGTGCACTGTCGTTTTTCATATTTTAGTTGTAATATATTCTTACATAACACCTGGTGTTGTTATGAGAACCAAATGTCCCTCATCCTCTCTCTGCCAGGAATTTGGAGAAAGATGCTCCACCGGTTTAACCTTTTTCTGCAGATGATATTGATAACTTTATTGAAGTGACCTTTTAAATAAATACTGCTCTTTACTCATTAACACTGTGTTTCCATATACAGAAATGCAAAAACACTTCTTCAGATACACACCACTGGAGCAGAAGCTATTATTTGAAAATAAATCTATGGCAGGGATGATAATTATTCATTCTTATCAAGCAGAAATACCCAAGATTTTCTGGTTACAGCCTCTAAAATGACAGGCATAGCCAGTTTTCTCTTTCTTTGTAAGTTGTGTTTAATTTGAAAAAAATCTCCATATTTATCATGTTTATTTTAGACAATAAACAAATAATTGAACAATTTAAGAAGATAAAGATTTTATTTGGATAGAAAAATAATATATGATTATTTAACTCCATAAGCATTAGCATTATTATCTTGTATTTATCCACTGTATACACTCTCTTCCAAGGATTTGGAAAGGCACCATACTGTATGTTCAATGGAGTAAAATCATATTTCTGTCATTCACAAATACATTTCGCATACAGACAGGATGTGACATCACAGAGGGACACAGAGATGTAAACAGAGGAAAATGCTTCATTGCATTTCAGTTTAAGCACCCTGATTTTAAGGTTGCTTTTTACATAATTGCAGCGTTAACTCTGTCCCATTTCTGGTCAAATGGTCAGAGCTGCTTCCTGTTCTGCTGATCTCACAGCGTGTGGCGGCGAGATTACACACCGCTCTGCCCCGAACACTTACACCATCCACCGTACAGAGACAGTGTGTGCCATGTGCATCGCATTCTCCCAAAATTAGAGGAAGCGCAGCTCGGCTTGCCTTTGATAAAGACTGAATAGCAGCGGCAGCTCTCTAAATTAGGATTAGTCTTTGCAAACAGATGTTCCTCTTGCCTCCAGTCTTAAAAACCCATTCCCCTCTGCACACAGCCAAAGATTAGCATTAACCTGGCTTAATGAACTTTACACTTTGTTGCAAGCCTGCAGGGATATTACAACAAGTCCATTGTGTTTATGTAATGTTTCCTCTTATTTTTAGCCTGCACCTTTTCTTACCAAAAAGGAAAACAAAAGCAGACAGTGTGGTTACAAGTGCAGAGATTCAAGGCTAATGTTGAATTAGCCTGTGTCTTTTACAGTGTGTGTGTCTTTATGTGTTTTATTGTGTCTGTGTGTCTGCAGACACTGGCTAGGATTGCTCTCCTTGTTAAGTGTTATATTAGCAGTGGGTAAGATGGGAGGAATGGAGCGTAACATTGCCTATTGACTTGCTGATTTAGCAGTGGCCGTTATTGCTCGAACTAATCGTATCTGATGGCTCCTCCAGGCAGACAGGGAGCAGAGGGACGGCATAAAGTCCTGCAACTGATTAATGTGTGTGTATGTGTCCCTCGTCCTTTCTTTGTAATAGCATCAGGCATCTGCTTGACCTTACCTTATCTGTGAACTACGTTATCACCCTCTGTAGTGGACGGTCAGGCCATTGGGGGTCCTGGCATCAGTCTTATTCTGTTTTCTTTTGAGGTGGATTTTTCTTTGTTCACAGAGGCTGCAAAAGGTCCAAGACTCCAATACAGTCATCATATCAGGGTCAAGCAGACACTTATTGTGTTCACACATCATGCACCTGACCTGTTTACTGATACAAAACAGCGAATGAAGGATTGAGGCTTCTACTTAGCACATTACAATATGTATTCTCAGTCTTTCACACTGCTGTCTGAAATCAACAGAGCTGAAAATAAAAACGCACACACTGCCCTTTCAATGTATTGTATTATAAGTGGCTCAGTCAGAAATATAAGTATCTCAATTTCTGAACTTTGAGTTTCCAGTTTCAACAAGTTATAACATGCTTTTCCTGAGATGTAATGCCATTATAACAACACATAAACTAAGAAGGCTTTAAAACTTTGTATCTTTTTTTGGAAGTTGTTATGTCTGTAATTTTTACTCACTGCAATTCCTTTTTGTCGACCACGATGTCTTGTTTGTACCGGAACAAAAGATTTTTACAAACTCTTGCTCAGTAACAAGATGTTAGTTCTTCATTTGTAGCGGATAATTTGTGACATGGTGGAACGAGCACATTATTTGGAGAGAGGGTTTTTTTGTTATTGTTGTTGATGATGATGATGATGATGATGATGATGACCACTTTCTCCCTCATCGACCTCGGCTGAGCATTTTGTGTGACAGACTGCATCCTTTTGGTATTTATGATGAAGTTGATACGTACTCTCGATTCCGATTTTGCCGAGCAGAGATGTAAAAAATAGGTGGTCTACTTATCGTTAAACTGCATCATGGCGCTTTTTTTGCTTCAAGTCTGTGTTGTGTTGCGATACTTTGATTCATAGTTCAACATATCCTACTCGAAAACACCACATCAAGAATAGTGCTTTTCACTGAGTGGCCACAGAAAGTGAAAGCGTCATTTGCCTTGATAATATTTTGGTTAGTGGGCTTCACACCAGTGTAACTAAGACGAATGTTATGTTTCTATGGTGCAACCAAACATCCACACAGCATTAGTATCAAACTAAGTATGTGTGGAATTTGCACCCTAACTTAAAAGAGAACTTACGCACAGCTGGCGCAACAGGCTGCAGACCTTTAAAGAAATAGGTTGACATTTGGAAAAACGCTCTTTTTTGCTTTCTTAATGCAAGTCCGTCCATTAGATTAAAAAAAAAAAATTAGCCGGGGTGTATCTAGAGGTAACAAATCTTCCTACCAGCTCTTCTAAAGGTCAGTGATTAACCAATTATATTTTGTTTGTTTAATACATACATAAACCAAAGTTTACAGTCAAGTTGGACTTTTACGGGCAGTTGTTCTTCTGAATATTTCTTGACTTGGAGCAGTGATGACAGTGATGACAAGACTCACAGAAGTCACTGTGACAGGCCAAGAAATAGTCCAAAACTTACCATTCATACACTTTGGTTTTCTACAAATTAAACAAACAGTATTTAAAGTGCCATTTAGTTATCTTAGGAAGTGCTGCCAGGTAGATTTTGTTACCTTTCAGAGCCAGAATAGCTGTTTCTCCATATTTCCAGTCTTTATTTTCAACCCAGTCATACCTTTAATGTACATATGCATATTATGAAGCTATTGACTTGTAGCTGTAGCTTCATATTTAGTGCACAGACATGAAAGTGGTATCCGTCCTCTTATCAAATCCTTGGCAAGAAAGCTAATATGCATATTTCCCAAAACTATTCCTTTAAGATTATGTCAATTTCCATGAAATTGTTTCATTTAAAGTACAAGGTAAAAGGTCTTTTGACTTTCCATGTCCCTAACAGTATTTTTTAGGTCACATGCCAAATGGCGTTCATCCACATGCAGTTTAAAATGTACTTTTTATGGTGATAAAGTGAGAATGAGATGTTAACATTCAGTCTCACACGTTTATGTATTCCCTCAAACCTCAGGAGAAACACATTATACCTGCATATTTGATAGAGAAGCAGAATTCATCACAAAAGCGATATGAAATTGTTCACTGCACATTATATCTGAGTCGGCACAGTTGCTGGCACTATGTTACATTGTGCCTTTGTGGCCTGAAGTGTTTTGGCTGAAATCCATTTCAGAATCAACATCCAAGAAATGAGCCTCCGAATGCGCAGGACTGCACTGGGGCCTTTGATACAGTCCAAGCAGCTTTTCTCATTAGTCATGTTTGCTGTATTGTTTATGAGAACAATCTGAGGTCGCTTGTAATCGACTGCACGTATTGCAGAATGCTTTTTTATCTCGCATTTCCAGCCAGTAAGCAACTTACACCGCTTCAGGCAACTATTGACTTGATGCAGAGAGAAAGTGGAAGGTGATGTTCTCTTTCCTCCCATCTTTGTTCATTCCTTTCTCTCCTAATTTCCCCTCACTGAGTCTCCAAGCCTCAGGAGCTCCTCTGAGCCTGCTGCTGAGCACGCTAATGGATATCTACTTGTCCCTGAGCCGTACTGTAGACAGGATTTTTCCTCATTGAATATTGCGTTAGGTAAATCCTCATTAAGAGTGACTGTCTTTCGTGACACTGAGAAAAAAGACTGAAAAGAAGGAAGCAATTACAGTAATACCAATTTGAGCTACACTGTGCTGTACACGCACTGCACATTGATGGGAAACACCTCTTTTTGTGTAATAAATGAAGTAGATTGGAACTGTTGTTTGGTCTGCAAAATGTCAGAAAATAATAGAAAAGAAAATTGCTTGTCAAAGTTCTTACAGCCCAAAGTGTCATCTTTATAACACTGGTTTTGTCCAATCAGCGGTCCAAGACCCAAATATATTCATTTTCAATCATATAAAATACAGAAAAGCAGATCATTCTCAACAACTGAAAATCTAGAGCCAGTACGTTTTAGTTGTTTTCCCTTGAGAATATGCTTTAAACCAGGGCTACTCATCCTTTTGTAACTTCAGGCCCACTTCTGGTTGTTAAAACATTTCCAAAGACCATCTTACCAAATAACACGATGAAAAAGAAATATGTATCCGGACAATGTCCGCTGTTAATGTTGTGATGACTTTTTGTTGTACCAGAGCCTGTCCCTTTTCCTAAAGAAGTATTCTTTTGGCTTCCCAATCATAGACTGTAAAAATAATTAGCGACCATGACATCACCCATTGGTTTGTGGACTCGTGTTGAAACCTCAAGTTTTGCATTTTGGCTGTCACCATCAGATTTTTTTATGGAGCCAGAAGTGACCATATTTGGCAAGAAGCTAAAGCTGTAGTGGAGCGAGGGGTGGATCTGACTGAGAGGCCGAAGACTTTAGCAGAAGACAGTCTGTTACTTAAAGCAGCCCACCCTTAAATATGCGCAACTTTAAGCCTTAATGAAATGCGAGTGGGTGTGTTATATAAAAATTTACGCCCATGCAGTTATCATGAATGTTAAGATTAGCTATAGCTTCATTCATTCATTAGCCATAACTGTGTATCCTGTTAAGGGTCATGGAGGGCTGGAGCCTATCCCAGCTGACATTGCATCAGAGGTGGGGCACACTCTGGACAGCGCGCCAGACTATTGCAGACTAATAACTTGTCAACATTTATAACTCTACAAAGTGAAATTTGCAGACATTTATCAACAGATTTCAAATATTAATAGCTGCATTAATTACAAATAAAAAAGATAAACACCAGCTAGAGTTTTCACAACCTGGCCTTCTGAATGTTTAATAAGTGATCCACAAAACATTAGTAATTGATTTATTAAGCATTAATAAAGCTGTCAGTTATAACCTACCCAAGGGGTCGAAGAGGTACCAATATAATGTATTTGTCTAATATATAGGAGACGGGCGTGGCTGGTCTCAAAAAGTAACCCTGCTGTGGATTGATTGATAAACTAAATTGTCAATTCAGTTTTATTCATGCCTACGGGGACAATTAATTTTGTGGCAAACACAGCACATTACACAGCAATTAAGCCACGAACACGAGGAACACAAAGGAAATGAGAGGCGGAGGGTTTTAATGTGGTCAGAAGGGTTCCAGCAGTGCTGCTTAAGTATGTCATTTGTGAAGGGTAAAACATTTCCTGAGAGTATTGGTGATAGGTCGGCCAAGCATGCCTCCTCCCCACATCTCACCATGACCCAGCTACAGCGTGGCTGCTGTGGCCCACAGAGCTGCACAGGCCGTACGTGTTGGAGGCTGCGGTGCTTCCTGAGCTCCAACCAGCTCCCCCACAGGGCCTCTCTGACATTAAATCCAATTATAGATTTCTTTAAATGCCATTTTATCCAGCAGGGGACTGTGGCCTTTTGAGAAACAGCAAACGTGACCACTGTGTTCTTCCTCCTCTTCTTCTTCGGTCTTGCCCGTGGCACTTTGTCCTGCTGTGATACAACCATGCTGGAAGTGTATTTACTTGCCCTGATGTAGTGCTGTTGTTTTTTTCTTTGTCCTCCTTCCTCCCGCCCTCTCTGTGCTCACCTCAGGATACACCCCAGCCCGACCGCTGGCTCCGTCACTGCAGCCTCCTCAGCGAGCACCATTCAGGGCAAACCATCACTGCGCCGCATCAAGGGCCGCATTCACAGGAGCAAGAGCCTGGACAGCATTGATCTCCTTGACTCCAATGTAAGTTAACACGCTCAAAAAACCACAATGACCGTTATCACCAAGCCACAAACACTGTTATGTATGTCCAAAATGAGCAGAGCACACAAGTCACCATCCTGACATCACAAAGACTTAGTTATGGTACAGATACAAAAATGTCCCTCAAGAATATGCTTCAGTTGTGAAGGGGTCTTGTAGAACTGTAGATTTTGTGCAGGACAAATATCTTCAGTCTGTATTTGATCATTGTGTGAATGACTGAATCCACAGACATACATTATTCAAATTAATCCAACCATGCACCAAAAAAGCTGCACAAAGCATGGTCTTGTCTTTGGGTAAAAACTCAAAAGCAGTGAGAGATAAACTGCACACAGTGCTGTTTACACACAGATCACAAATGGTGGCTCATTCCTTGAATGACTGTTTCTCACAAATTGCAGATCATTTTGCAAGCACTGCAGGTATTTTGCATTCTCATGCATGAGCTGCAAGTATTGCGTTTACTTTAATTAACAAAATCTGTGAAAATGAAAGGAATAGGAAAATAATATTGCAAATTGCAGCTTGCATGTTGCAGATTTGGTGAACATGAGATGATGGAAAAAAGGTTCATCATCCTGCTGTGTTGAGGCTGTACTAATATTGTTTCCCTGCACAACAATCCACAAATGTGACAGAAACTTGTAGGAATGGGCATTGTTAGTTGTTCCTGTGTCATGTTAATATGTCTCCCTTCAAGAAATTGGTCGACATTTGTGGTTTTATAGGAATTTTACACTTTTTTATACAGATCAAACAAATTACATATAAAGTCTTTTTTTGGTGGACATCTCAGGTGCTTGAAGGTGGAATTTGTTACCTTTTGACGGAGCAAAGCTGGCAGTTTGCTCCCAGTCTTTGTGCTAAGCTAAGCTTACTGGCTGCTGGTTGTAGCTTCATATTGACCACATTAACATGAGAGCGGTATTGGCCTCCTCATAAATAGGGCTGCAACTAATGTTTATTTCCTATGTTGATTAATCTGCCAGCTATTATTATGAGTAACTGTTTATCATGTAGTCTATAAAATGTTAAAAAATTGCGAAAAATGCTCATCAAAAATTTCCAGAGCCCAACGTGACATCTCCAGATAACTTCCTTTTTCAAACCAGCAGTCCACACCCCAAATAGTCCCCATTTATTATAAGGGTTAATTCCTACATTTAAGAAGCCACAACCAGCAAATGTTGACATTTCTGCCTGAAAAATGACTGAAATGATTAACTGATTGTCAATGTGATGGGCAGTAATTTTCTTTCATTTGATTAATCAACTAATTGTCACTTCTCTACTCATAAAACTCTCTGCAACAAAGTGGAAAGATGTATTTCCTAAAATGACAGATCATTCCTTTAATGTGGGAGGTAACTTACTTACTTTCACATTTAACTCAAGAAGGAAATCCAGAATTTCGTCACATTTAATCTCTTTCGAATTTGACCACTCAATCACTTATAATAGGTTCTTTGATTTAAGATTTTAAAAAATGCTGATGAAGTTTCAAGTGAATTGTATGGTATAGATTTCACATGGTTTCTAAGAAGAAATTCAGTTTGAGCATCAAGGTTGCGATTTTATTCATAGACACACACGCTCATCTTTTAGGAAAACAGGTGTCTAATGACTCAAAATGTTCCCAAATGCCTGAGGTGAAACTCTTTCTTGTCTTTATCGTCACGCTAAATGATCATGAAACATCCTTTGATGGGGTTATTAATTCACAAAGCAGTGTTTGAACTTCAGAGATCTGCTGTGCATAAATCAAAGCAGTCATAACTGAAATGCACACGTGGACTTTGTTGTTTCCAGACAGCGCAGCAACAGACTGCTGGAGGGCCTCAGCCTCCAGGGAATGATATCGTGTTGACAGCTCAGATATGACCTGACTTTGAATTCAGCTCAGGCGCTCCATCTGATTGAAGGATATTGCAAAACCACTGAGCTGGTTGAGTCTTTGATACAAGTAATGGTCAACAGCGGGAATCCTGTTGAGAACATTAGCTGTGAATGCCTCAAAGATATATATTATGTCTTATCACAGTTGCTTTTGCTTAAAATTATGTTGAACTTGTATTTTACATTTCAAATGTTCAATTATGTTTCAGATTTCCGATCATTAAGTGTACCTCTAGGCTTTATCTTTAACTCCACTCAGCTTGGTGTTGCTTTGTGTCACAGTCACAGAGCTTTAAGCCACTCTCTGATGTGCTGATTTATTAATGAGACAAAGAATCCACAGACCAGCTCACGGCTCTGTGGGGCTGCATGCTAACATGCTCCCAATGGCAATGCTAACATGCTGATGCTAAGCGGTAATAATGTTTACCATGTTCATCATCTTAGTTTAATGTGTTTGCATGCTTATAGGACAAATACTAAGTGTACTTAGTGCAGCTGAGGCTGATGGAAATGTCACTAGTAATGTTTTGTAGGTGTTTGATCACAGACACCAGACACAAAGTGCTTTACAGTCAAATCTGAGACACCAGATAAAGTATAGAAGGGGAACCGATTTAAGGCAAACATTAAAACATAAAATATCACTTGCCATCTAAATGCCTGTCTGAACAGATTGGATTTAGCTGCTTTTTAGAAGAGTCCACAGTGTCCAAAGACCTCAAGCTTATTTGAAGAGTATTCCAAAGCTCAGGGGCTGCTGACTGGAAGGCACGCTTTCCCTGGATCTTAAAATGTGTCCGAGATACACTAAGAAACCCTGGGTAGAGCACCTAAGGGCTCAGCTTATGGTGTAGGGTTGTAAAAAGTCCATGATATACTGTGGAGCCTGGCCTTGGAGGGCGGTAAAAGTGAACACCGTTTTTTTTTAAAACCCTCAGAGACCTGAGCAAATTGGTTTGATTTTTTGCAAAGACAGGGCCCAAATATCAGCATAAAACCAGTAAAAAGTTGAAAGGAAGAAAGAAAAAAAATATAAGCAAAAAATAAATAAAGGTAAAGCATAGGAAATGACTTGAAAAGTGCTGAAAATTGAGAAAAAAAGAAGAAAGTATTTTTTCATAATTCTAAATATATAATTATGATACTTATAAATATAGTTTTCTGGATGTTTTTTTAAGTTTCCCTCTTTAAAAAAATACATTTTCAAGTATTTTCTTGTCACCTGTTAATAATTTCTGGTTATGTGTAAGACATGTCTTGCCATGTTGCTCACTGCCTTTCCCCCATGTTTTTGAAAGAAATCAAATCAATCTGCTCAGTTTTCAAAGGGCTAAACAGCTTGTGAAAGGTGTCTGAACGCAGCACTACAAAACTGATATCAATCCAGGTTTCAGAGGGTTAAAACGAATTCTGAAATTAACAGAGAGTTTAAATTATATGTAGTATGTGAATGATGTATTTGGTTAAACATTTCTAGAGATGTGTAAAAGGTTAAAGATTTATTAAGGGAGGCAAAAAGAGAATCACAGTAGTTCAGACGTGATGAGATGAAAGCATAAATATCAGCATCTTCAATTCATTTCTTGACACAGGTCTTTGGTAATAAACATAAGTGTTGTTTGTCTTGATTATGGTGCTAGATGAAAGGTCAGAGGATCATCGAAGTTATCGCAATTCATCCTTAGGTTGACAGCAATGTCTGAATGTAATTTCTAGACAAAAGCTGTTGAGACACTTTAGTTGAAACTATAAATATCGACATCCTGGTTGCACCAGAGAAAAAGTCACAGGATCTCATTCTTATGGCAACATGAATGCCCATTCCAATTTTTGTGCCAATCCATTCAGCAGATGTTGAGATATTTCACAAAATAAGTGAAAATTTGGACCTGTTGTAAGTGTAGGGAATCACCAAAGTCGGTTGGAAATATCCTCTGGGACACAGACGACTGTTTGCATGAAACACTGAAGGACAGCATCAGGTAATAATGCTGCCGCTAACCACATAATATAAGGAGCGTGCACAAACAACTGACTGTCATGCAGGAGTCTGGAGTTCGCTTCCCCCATGGATGTGTCAGGGTTTTTTCTACACCTTACCATGTGCATCTTTTGCCTAAATCATGGTGGGTGCGTCATCCCACCATGACGTCATTCCACCATGACATCATCCCACCATGAAGTCATCCCACCATGAAGTCATCCCACCATGTGTATATGTTGACATCAGCGTAATTGCATCCTGGAGCATAAACAGCTGATGCAGAAGAATACCTAAAACATCATAAGTAGACGCAGAAGGTCACTGACAGAGTGACACCATGTTACAAGTTGGGATGAGAACATGCTGCAGCGATACACACACAGGGACGCACATGTGCCTACATGCATGGGCCCCATCAGAGAAGCTCAGTTTACAAGTCACACATAGATAACGTGATTTCAGTCCCTGCTCTGGTAGCCATTACTCCGCTATATGTTTGCATAGCATAGTTGTATGGTGCTATATTGATGTTCTGAATGTTCTGCAGAGCTCCTTTACATCTGTACAAAATGTCATGGCAATCCATCCAATACTTGTTGAAATATTTAAGTCTGATCCAAAGTGGTGAACTGACTGGCAGGCAGACTGGCGTTGCTGGCGTTTCCATCCCTAAAACCATGCAGCTAATGCAGAGAATTTGCATCAGTGAAAAAAACAACCAGTCATAATTGATTGAACAAAAGACCCATATTTCAAAAGTAATTACAAAACCATCATTTAGTTCCTGTCTAGTAAACCGGACAGTGGATGCTTTTAGGCTGTAATTGACAGATTAGTGGTGGCCTTGATTTTGAGCCATACACAGGAATCATAAGCCTTCATCTGAATGGAAAAAGGCAGTGTAGTGGCACTGTATTCTCGTACCCTCTCCTGCTCTGTAAGTCATAGAGAACGACTTACCACAGTGATGTCATTTGTCTTTATGGCATGCCACTCAGAGGACGCTTCAAACGGCTCGAGAGGCCACTATCTCACCAGAGACTGAGAGCCCGGGTAAGGGCTCCTGGCCTTTTCATGGTATATTTCTTTTGTACGGGCTGTGTGTGCACTAGAGGAAAACTTGCTGACTTGCCCAAACTAAAATGCAGCTGATGGAAGTAACGGTCCGCCTTACAGTGAGTGATGAGACTGCAGGATGCTCAGCTGAGGAGCAGTTTCTATTGCATCCTGCTAAAATGTCACAACAGACACAACACTGCCTCTGAGCCGTTGGGCGATCTGCAGTTGTTTTCCGACAGAAAATCTTGCCTGATTGGCCATTTCAACAGAAAACTGAGGATATTAATCAACTGAGTGTATGAATTTAGGTCCATAACTATCATTGCCCATCAGCGTAGAGCTAAATAATCAATAGTAGTTAAGACTTTGTTTATATCGATTGCTTCTTTTGATTGCTTTTCTCTCTTGATAGTCAGGGGAGGACTTTGGCACCTGGCCCACTCCCGCTGTCATTTGTGTTGGCAAGCATCGTACTTGTTCACAGAAAGCTTGAATCAGATTTTAGTGCTAAGGCTGCAGAAAGCACAACAGAGATGGAGGTGGGGGGGGACTACAGTCTTTTAATGCACCCGATGCCTTTGTGTATAGCAGGAGTTATTTTTCTGTTCATCAACAACACCTCGTTTGAAGCAGCAGCGTTTACAGCATTTCTTAATGCTTCAGGGAAATGCATTAGTCCATCTGTTCAGGTATTACACAAAATCACATTCTCTGTATTATTTACACCACCAATCTCGCATATCCAATCACTTTGTGACTTTTCTTTGTTGTTCTTAAAAAAGACAACCTCGAGGATAAAAAACAGGAAATATAAATTTTCACCTTGTTAACGGAATATGCTGTCTTTGCTATGTGTGTTTTTCATGGATAAATGTTGAGATGATTCTGAATAAGCAGTGTATTCTTATTTGTATTACATTTTATCAGGACAGTGGGAAAATTATATATTGTACATGCACAGCACCTACAGTGTCCCTGATGCAGTGATGCTAAACTGAGGTTGCTGTTTCTGTTTCATGTGCTTTGAATTGGGGAAAGATCTGTTTTTAATGCAGTATTTTTCCTGCCCTCTCAGCTGTTTTGGAAAATGTTAAAGGAATGTTTGCTGCAGAGGCTATAACCAGGTGAGTTGAGGGGGAAACTAAGAGTGTATCAGCAGGAGCAGATGCAACTAAGCCAAGATGAAAAGCGCAATTAAATTAATTACTCCTTAACAGATCAGGATCAGTCACCAACAGGGCCTGGAGCTTCGCCTTGGTCAAAGTCTTAATCTCCTATTAGTTCTGCTCGCCCCATCCCACTTCTAAAATCCCATCCTTGGCTGCAGTCTGCTGTGGACAGAGGCACTCCCCCCTCTATCCACCACCAAAAAAAAGCCCCCGCGTAAGCATTTATTCGCTGCTCAGTCTTCGGAAAGTGCTGCAGATGCATTTACGGAGAGAGCAACTGCAGCTGAATTAACCAATCTGCATATTCAGGGCCTGTTAGAGGGAGATTGTTCCCGTGTGTTGAAGGCGTGGAGGTGCATGAGGGTGGGAGCAGAAGGGCCGACTCTGAGTGAGACACACCAAAAGCTGTGGAAAGAGACAGAGGGAGGGAGGAGCAGAGCATGGGGGGGGGTGGGCGCAGGAGATTTATCACGACTAACGCTCTAGAAGGTCTTATTGAAAGGAGGAGGAGAGGGGGGGCGGCACTGTGATTGGGGCAGCAGCTGATTTTCTTTTAGGTAAGACAGGTCTGTTATGTAAGAACAGTTGAATGGATTTTTTTCTCCTGTAGGTGATAAGCACTGGGGGTTGGTTGGAGGTGATGGGGTGGGGGTGGGGGGTTGTATGTGACAGTGAGGAGGCGCTGGCCCTGTGTGATGCATGTTAAGGTTGCGTGTGTGCTCCCTGCGTGGAGAGGATGGCAGATGTTGGGTATGTTTCTGGAGGCTGTGACTCAGGAGCAAGGCCTGCCTATGTGTCCTCTGCTGGGACATATGGCAGGTCACTGTGGGCACTCTGCACTGTGTGTGCACCATTATGTTAACTTTACAGCCTCTGCAGTGGCAACAACAAAAAATGACACTGGATAATTGCAAGTTTAATAATGTATGATTATTAAGTGTGTTTCATGGTCACAGTTTAGTTTTATATCCGTAAGACAAGATGCCCTAAAATGGGTTTCCTGTCACACTCAGTTACACAGAAATACCCTCCTGTTCATTCCTTAAAGGATACTTGGATTATAAACAGCAGAGACCTTGGTTGTCAGTGAAAGATTTGAAGAAAATGACTCGTGCCTCTGAATTGTTTTTATGGTCGGGCTTGTGTCCCTCATCTACAACAAATCATTTTGAAGAGAGAGAGACTCAAAGTCACATAAATCCCAACAACTCTATTGACTTTCCCGCATGATTTATGTCAGGAGAGGAGACCTGGACAGTAAGCGCCATCAGCAGCCGAGGATTAGTGGGAATGTAGCGCTAAACCAACATCACATACGATATTTTTCCGTTCCAAAAATACTAGTCTATAAATACCACACTAACAAGCTCTCATTATAATTTTGGCTTATTTTCAAAGAGGGCTTGATCGTTCGTGTTTCCCCCCCTCATTTGAGTTCTCGAGTGTGGGGTCAAGTGAAGGACAACCAGCAGGATGATGTAATGTTTGTAGAAATCAAGATGGTGGCCATCGTGGGGAAGTCAAGCATGAAAAATGAAAGACTGGGAAGGTTGTCCCGAGACAAGTTAATCAATCGTAGTCTTGGTCTCTGTGGATTACATTGTCTGCCGATTGATTATCATGAGATGAACACGTGCTGTTCTTTTGAAGGTGATATTTTGTGTTTATCTAAGGCAAGTAAAGATTTTACAGGCTGTAAATACACTTTGGATTTACTTGTGCTTATCTGCTGCTGTCTAATTTAATTCTGATATAACATAAAGGACACATTGTTTTTTACATCTTGAAAATGAATGAATAAGAAGTATTTATTAGGGCTTCAAAAACATTTAAACTCATTTATTATCTATTATCTAATGTGTTAATCACTTTCTTGGTGAATTGATATATCATTTGATCTATAAAATGGTAGAAAATGCCCATTATTGTCCACCAATAGTCCAACCAAAAATTATATTACAATGATATAAAACAAGGAAAGCAAGAAATATCCACATAAGAAAGTATAAGTTTTTGGGAGATATAATGGCTTGTAATGAAGATGGCAGATTGCAACTAACCGAAACTTCCCCATGTTAGAATTCCTTCAGTGTTTACTGTTCAGGAAGTTTTAACCAGAAGCCAAACTATCCACAGAGGTTTCCTCATCTCCAAAACAAATGGACCAGGTGATTTTAAGTGGCAAAAACACTTAAGCAATTTATAAATCACTGTTTGTCCAGTGCTGTTTGGCAAATTGCAGATGGCCCTTTTGCCTAATACTTGCTAATTTTTCTCTGATAACTTAAGATCCAGGTGTTCAGAAGGTTTTGTACCGGGAGCTGAATTATCATTAGAGGTCTCTCCAAAACAAACCGACCTGTGATTTAAGCCAGTAAAAAAAACGGAATAAATCAGTTTCATGTTAAATAAACAGTTTTTCCAACTCTGCTTGTTGTGTATGGGCTGCTAACTACACTTGCCGCCACAAATACATGCATGGCCCTGTCTACAGCTAGTGTTTGGTTTGTCCGTTCTGGGCAGAAACATGGTGGTGCAACATGGCAGACTCCATAGATGAGGACCTGCTCCCCGTGTAAATATGAACAGCTCATTCTAAGGTAACAAAAAACACAAATTTTCTTATTTTCAGGTGATTATACACAAATGAAAACATCTTTATTATATTATATTTCTGTTCTGCCAATGTGTCACCCTAAATCCGTCACACTGGACCTTTAAGTCTATAAAATGTTAGAAAATGATAAAAGATGATGCCCATGTTTGTTCAACCAAAAACCCAAATTTCAGTTTAATATGGTACAAAAATGAGGAAAGCAAGAGATACTCACATTTAGGATGCTGGAAACAGCAAATATTTACATTTTCTGCTTGAAAAGTGACTCCAACAATAAATCAATATCAAATTAGTTGCTGATTAATTCTGTCGATCGACTGATAGATTACCTGACTTAGCGTTTTAGATCTCATTTTGTTATTAGTTATAATAATGCCATAATTCAGCAACAGTTAGTCCCCCATTCATGCACTGTGATGTATTAAAGATAATTATTAGTGTCAAACCACACAACACAAATTCACAACACAACACAACAGAGCCCATTAATGGTTAAGAAATAAATACATAAGCAAATAGAAAGCCTTTTAATTCTCATTTCTTACATATAACCAAACATACTGTGTTTGAGAATGTATGAAAGCAAGAAGTGTGTGTGCATTTTATGTATTTAATAATGTGTGCGTCTGCCATATCAGTACCGTGCATGTGTGTCATGCAGCCTGCTGTGTTGCTGGACATGTAGGATGTGTGTTGATGCCCAGGGAGGCACCATATGCTGTTTAGACTCAGGAGCATCCCATCAGGGCGGACCCGTGGGTGAACAACTCCCAGCTCCTTCTTGTGTCTCCCTCCATCAGCTCACGCGTGCATCATCAGCCAGCAGGGGTTGAAATCACGCAGATCCACTTTCCTCACGCTTGTTTTCACGCCACCATGAATAATTCTCCATATAGATTTCCTCTCGCAAGGCTGGACACAGTCAGTCATGCTCGACACGGAGAAACAGTGTTCAGCTCAAGTCCTGCAGAGGGCAGAGTTTTACTACCTATATGTTCAGAAACACAGTCAAACATCCATGTTTGCACAGCTCAGGCAATGGAGAAAGGAGGAGGTGGAGGTGCAGTTGGGGTTTGAATGAGTGTTTAGCTTTCATATGTGGTGATAGTAATGTTGTAGTTGCTGAGATACAGATCATTAAAAACAGCGCGGCTGCATGAAGGCAGGAATTGTTAGTATAAGGACTGTCGATGCTCATGTGGTTGGTGAATTCAAGCAGGAAAAAATAAAGTTTAATCTCCCACTCATCTGATATATTGCACAGTGGCCAACCTTGCAAGGTTCCCTCTGTTAAAAAGAAAAAACATGGGATTTGATATTTTCTATTGAATTTATCAATGAGTCCACCTGTAGTTGTGATAAAATTAATTTCCACTTGAACTGAGAGGCGGTGGAGATTTATAGCATGTGTTATAGTGTTTGGCTTCTTCCTGCAGTGCGGTAAATTACTCCCGGGTGATTTTTCTCCCTTTTTTTCCCCTGTCTCTGTTACCCCCAATCACCTGCCCTCCAAGATACTCCTTTGGCCTGGTCCAAAGGGAGCACCTGATCCCACACTGCCAAGGCCTTTAATTGCTTTCCTCTCATCCTAAGCGAAGTTGCTCTCCTGGGAAAAAGCCATGAATAGACAACCTCTTATGAATCCAAACTAATTTAAAGAGTCGAGTTGATGTGAAAAAAAAAAATCAGACTCTTCATTAATAATTTAACTGGTAGGTCACATCAAGGGGCGACACTGTGGGTAAGGTGATCTGATCGTAAAAACATTTTAAATATTGCGTTTTTCTATGTTTTGTTTTTTTAAACAATAGGTTTAAGCAGTGGTGGACTTTGCACATTCAGGGGCCCTAGGCCAGCTTCCCCTGGCAACTCCCCAACAAGAGAGAAAAAAAAGTGTAATTATTATTGATTATATATTTATTGTAGGCAGTAAATTACCAAAAATATCAAGAGCTAATGACAAATTAACAGAAAGAAACAACTTATAACAATATAATAAATAAAAAACAATAAGAGAATACTGTATGTGCAAATTATCAAGTTTCATGTTCTTCTTATTTTTTGAATGCACCCCGAGTGGCTTTTGGCTTGTTTTCTTACATTAATGCTCTCCGTATATGCATAAATCCACCACATCCCCTATGTTCCATTTTTATGTTTAAAAAAGGAGAAAAACAAACAAACAAACAAATAAACAAACAAAAAAACTATGTTTTTTTTCACCCTCCGGGTGGCGACCTAGGCAGCCAACTGCTTACATTGCCTATAGCACTGACCCCCAACCTGGGTCTCCTGACCTTGACTATAAGCCACCAAAGCTTCATGAGGGGTAGCAAGACCTTCATAATTTTAGGGGGTGTAAGAAAGCTTTTTTGTACAGAATTAGCCCATATCCCAGCATTTCATTTATTTCTGCAATGAAAAGTAAATTAAGTTAATATTTTTAAAGTTTAGATCATTATTTAAGATAGAAAAAAATGAAAATAGACAGAGAATATAAACAGTTCCATAAAATATCAGGAAAACTCATCTCTGATGCAACACAAAAAAGATTAAAATTTAAATTTAAATGTATGTGTTTAAAATTCACATAAATCATTATTCATTTATTGTCTGTAACTGCTTGTCCTCGTAAGGGTTGCAAGGAACCCGGGTCCCTTCTGTATGGAGTTTGCATGTTCTCCACGTGTCTGTGTGGGTTCTCTCCGGTTCTCTCCTCCCACATACCAAAGACATGCAGGTTAGGTTAATTGGTGGCTCTAAATTGCCAGTAGGTGTGAATGTGATAGTGAATTGTTGTCTGTCTATATGTAGCAGCCCTGTGATAGTCTGGCGACCTGTCCACGGTTTACCCACCTCTGGCCCGATGACAACTGGGATAGGCTCCAGCCCCCCTGTAACCCTTACGAGGACAAGCGGTTACGGACCTAAATCACTAGTTAACACAAATTTATCGCGGAATTTGTGTTCACTATTTAGGTGTTTTAAAGGGTTTATCAGTTGCTCTGTACTGTGATTGTTATGCATTGGATATAATATGAATTATACAGTAAATATGTCACTTAGTCAGGGGTTGTTAGTTAACTCAATGGTAGAAAAGGGATCCCTTAAGGAAAAAGGTTGGGAACCAGTGGCCTACGGGAAGATCCACCACTGTGTTTAAGATAAGTGAGTCTCACTGGGCTTATGTTAGAAGAGCTGCAGAGTATTTCTGGTTAATTAAGATGGATAATAATCTGCTGTCACAATTTCCAGCTGTCAGATTGATCAGGATCTTGCTGTTTTAAAAGCTTTTATTTCCCTCAAGAAATCCAGCATCATGTTTAACACTGCAATCTATGATCAGGTCTTCAGAAGCAAAATAATTCCTAACTCACCATTTTGCTGTTAAAGACCTCTCTGTCATCCACATTAACTGATTGGAATTGTTCATCTTTATTAGCATTAGTGCTCCCCTCCTGGAATAAACATACTTAGGCGATTGCTTCTTTGCAACTGTGCATGATGCTGTAGTTTGATCCAGAGAGGATTTGGCTGTTGGCGGCCTGTTGTCACATGATCCCCAGGGCCGGGGATGTGAGGTCAGTTCATGTCACCTGATATGTCTGAGCTCTCAGCTGTTGGTGGGAAAAAAAAACGAGATGGAGATTACAGGTTCATTTGGGGGAATCTTGAAAAATATGTATTTCCTGCCTGTACATGGGTTCTGATTTTATTTTATGAATTTTATGAAAATCCAGGTTTGTTCACAGTGTCACATGATGTTTGTCTGCTTTTGTTATTGCCTGTAGCTCAACACCTTGACTGTATGTCACTTGTTTTACCATTTCATGAAATAGCTACTTTACAATGGGATTGATCTGGATTTTGTAAATTAGTTGTTGTCAATGTTTTTCAGCTAAAATAGAGATTGAGCAGGGATCCCCCCCACCTTAACACATTACATAAAATTTAGATGCATATTAAACTGGCGCCACCATGTCCTGTGCTCCTTTACGTTGCATGAAATATCAAGCTATTAAAATAATAATTATTGGCAGATAATAGATATAGTTGTACTTTTCCATCGTAAATTCTGCTTATCTTAAGTTGTTAACTGTGAGCTCAAATGTTAAGGAATTCAAACTCATATGTATACATCATGTTTGTTTTCTGAAGTTGATGGTATGTCATAATCTCTTGCTTGTGAAGTAACGAAATGATCGATTGTTGCACACAAAAAAAGCCATACACTTAAAATACTGATACAACTGATAGGCCGATATGTGATTTGGCACCTTGATTGCACAAGAATGCATGGACAACAGTTAGCCTGTCCTCAATGTTGTGTTGCTCACATAGACTATAAAATAAAGATGGACAGGATGATGGCTCCCAAAAAGTGAAGCCAAAACACCTCTACTGCTCCCCTGGTGGCTGGCTGCAGTACAGGCCATATGGACATAAGGCCTGTATATTAGCGTATGGAACATGGGCCAGACTAACTACATGACTACACATCAAATGAATTTTTCCAAAACATTGTTTCAGTCATTCTAGGCAGTTCTTATCACTCTGCTATGTGTTCAAGTGTTCATCTTTTCTGAGAAGTTTGTTTTTATTTGGTATTTAACGCTATAAAAAGGTAGTTTGATGTCATGATTGGCAGTGGTGTGTGCCATATGGTGTACTTGTGATCAGTGGCATTGCCAGTGATTGGTTAAACGGGTGTATAGGTGAGAACTCAACACCGCAGAGGTTGTTACTGCACAGACTCTGGCTTCTAATGACATCTACAGAACAGGATGGCAGCGGCCATATCTGGAAGATTTTGCCTTCATTTTTATACAATGGGAGAAATTGCAGACATACGACTTGCTAATATGTTTACATTAGGGCAGTCAGCATAAATGTGTTTATCACAATGTGATTAAGGTCTGTAATTAATACGTTAATGTTTTTTAATCGGGTTAATCGCTGGCCGACATTTCTGTTTCAAGAGGCTGTACTGGGTTGAGTTTTTAAAGCTACAGTGATACTGGTCGTCCAAAATTAGAAGACCTGAGGAATCCAATGGTACCAAGCACCTCATGCTAGTTTTCAGTAAAGGTTCAAAATAATGCTCTAAAATTAAACTAAATTTTGGCAATAGAAAAACAGCATGGCCATTTAAAAGGGGTCCCTTGACCTTTGAACTCAAGATTCATGCAAGTCCCATGCAGCTTTTCGCTGTCATTTGATTCCTAATCAAGAAAATCTGATAACAATTGCTTTGCCATGTCAGTGTGGACTTCAAAACTATTTTGTAATGCAAAATAATGGAATTGAAAACATGCAATTATTCTGATTAACCACTGAAATTCTGCGATTAATAGTGATTTAAAAAAACAGCCCTAGTTTATATGTTTTGTTCACGTTAACATGTATTTTCAGACATATTTTAACTTTTGGAAGAAAAAACACTTAAATTGAATTAAAAAACAATAATGTAACAGCCCCCTGCAGTACCTCTGAGGACACCCAGGGGTTGCGGACCCCCTGTTGAAGACCCAAATTGTAAATATGTTTTGGTAGACTGGTATAAATTTATACTGGTTTAGTAATTTTATTGCAGCATATCCACTCCAGCCAGTGCAACACAACAATTTTTGCATCTCCTCACAGTTGACAATCTAATTGTTATTTAAATATAGGAACTATCAATTGAGTTTGAACTACAAGGACACAAATCACTCTGCAAATTAATTGATTTGCTGGCGCCTATATAACAGCTGAGTACACAAAAGCCAGAAAGAGCAAACAAGGCTGCATTAAAATCTTTATTCTAATGCAGAATCCAAATATTATACTCCAGATTACAGATGAGACATTTCCTCTTCTGTGGGACAGGTGTTACAATCACACACACTGTAAAACCAGCTGCTAATAAGCTGGACACAGATCAGGAGGCTGCAGCCAAACTCTATCTCCTGCAAGCTTCAGCTTCAGCTACATTTTACAGCCTCACATCCTCAGCTCTGCTTCACTGATGTCACACTTCATTCCTCTATAAAGCACCTTTTGATAACTGCTGACTTTACAAGATATCTCATGCTTGCTAGATCATAGACCCTTGTCTCTTTCGCCAGCTCTGAATGTGCTGCTCCGCGTAATCGTGAGGCATTATGACACTTTTGTGTGTGGAATTTCTGTCCTGAACAAATGGGCTGGCTGTCAAGTGCTGCTTTCTTATGCTAGAGGTCAGTGATACTGACAGAGGACAACACAGAAATCACAGAAATACAAGCCTCTGTACAGTAGCCAGCTCACTCCCTTATGAGATTACATTGATGTACTCCCAATTTGTAAAACCAAAGACTGGATAACAAGATAAGAAGCACAAAGTTTTGAGTATCATCTTGCAGCTTTGGCAAACAGGGTGTCACATAATATCATCTACTGTATTCTCTCGCACCGCTTTCAGACAAATGCATTTATTTTCTCTCTGCTGCAGTGCTATGTTTAACGTCTGTCATGTCATTTGATAGCTGCAGTCATTAAAGCTCATAGATAGCCATGCCAACCTTTGCTTAGTAGGCTGTTTTTCCTGACCTGTGCAGCTGAGAGGTGACTCACTCACCGTCAGAGGCGGTGCACTCTAAAAGCCAACCTGCTGTGAATTTGTAATTTGCTTTTCCACTCGTGTGATTTGTTCCTGCAGTTATACTCTGGTTTGGATCCTGTCAGTGTGTCTAAATGTACTGATGGGGGGGTTCTGCATAATTCTGTTGCACGGCATGTGAAACTCCCTCTGTGCTGTTGGAGCCAGTGATGCAAACACTGTTGTAGCATTAACAGAGGGTATTTCAAGGGCTTCAGCACACATACATTAAGCGGCATAAGCTCACATCGAAGCCAACTCAGTCACACGCAGACTGTTAAAAAAAAAAAAAAGTTTACATTCATGCATTTCCAGGGGGGTTTGATAGCTCGATTCCATTTTTATGCTTCAATACTTCAGCTAGTTTAAATACGATAATGCATAATGATAACTAGTGTCATCATTATTCATGCTTAGTGACATATACTATCGGACATACTGTCAAAGGTTTGCATGTTATCATTCTCAGTGGACACCCAACAGAGCCGTAGAGGTGCAGGCCACAGATACAGTTTTTGAGCAGTATTTACGACTGCTATTCATCATATTTTGTTTTTCCACAGGATGTTTACGACTGCCCTTGTTTATCTTATTCTTATGACCTTGTCCAACTCGCATTCTTCCATTCAAGATGTCCCCGCCCCCCCTTCTCCTTTAGATCCTCCAATGGAATCTGCGGCAAGTCTCCCTACGTCAGCAACATTGCAGGACCTCTGTGCTCCTCCGGCATTACATTCAACCCCTATCTTCTCCTGCGCTCATTAGTGCCAGAGGTAGAGGTGACAAGAACGGTCACACAATCTCAAAGTGATAAAATGCACAACAGAATGTGCTGCAGAGAATTAGGTACTTCTGGAAAGCCAGCACAGAAAAAAACTAAAGTGCATGCGATGGAGTCTTAAGAGTGGAGTTTGGTGCAGTGCACAATTTACATTCTACTGTATATTGATTAAATCTGTATACCCCATGGGAAGGAGTATTGAGCATCGTGACTGTAGGGTGGATTTTAGTTCTATCCTCTGCATTTTAAATGGCTTTATGCAGCATGTCATTACTACTTAAGTAGCCTACCTCAGCTTTCCCCGTAAAGACTTTATGTTTGCGGTAGTTAAAAGTGATATACAAATAGATTTTCACGTACCGCCCATTGCATCTTAAACAATATAACATCTAACTAATAAAATATCTTACAAGTTAAGGGCCTCCTATTCCTATCCTCTACAGCATATTTTTCAGAAAGCATTTTGAAATAAATAGCTGTTTCTCCTGATTATGCACACACACACACACACACACACACACACACACACACACACACACACACACACACACACACACAAAGAGGGATGAAGGATAAATCATCTTGTACTTGTCATGTCCTTTGTTTCAAAGGATGCTTAATCAATCAAACCACTCATTTTCAAAAATTTGATCCATCAAATCAATATTGAGGCCTGCTTGAAATTAAAAAGTTCTTCTCTCATATTTTTCTTTTACATCGGAACATAGATAATGTGCATTTGGGTGTGACATTTTGTATGTATAGGTAATTACATTAACAGGATATCTACTGTATCTTGCTTTTTAATGTTTATATAATAGGTGCGTAAATAAGTTGTATGCTTTGTAAAAGTGACTTAAAAGTAAAATAGAAAGTCTTGGTGTGAATACTTGAAAGCAAGTGCTGCTCAGCACATGCTGGAAATGTACTGTGCATAAAATTTATATACATCATTAATTAAAGCTGAAGTTATAATATAAAGCAGAGTTTTTAACACCCCTTTCTTTAGGTGCATGGGGACGATGTAGCTTTACTCTAACTGCAAACAAAGCTCTCTTGCCCTCATCCTCACAACAATTTATTAGCTCTCTGTTTGATCAGGATGCTTGTTAAAAGCTCATTAAAGATAAAATATAACCCCTTTACGTCACATGCAGCAAATGCAAAGCTTACACTGCTTTGTGTGCACAAAGGTCTGTTCGGGCCTTCTGCAGTATACCTGTGGAAGTCTACTGCATCACTGGTGCAATAGGGACATCATATTACCTGAAAGAGGAAGTTATTTTGGTAGCTCATACAAAGTTCAGACAAGGATAATCACTGTTTTGAAGCAGGTATTGCCTTGCTGCAGTTCCAGGTTCTCAAATTTCAAATAATTAAAACATCCTTGTGACATTTTTGTAAACAAATGGCCAACTGTAAGCCAAGATCTATATGAAAATTGTTAGAACTAAATCAAATAAAAACCCATTCTAGAGATTTAGCTGGTTATTTCTAATTTCTTTCCTGATCTGTCAATCAACACTAACACAAAAACAGTTGCCTATAGGCGTTTTTATTCAGGCTTAAAATATACCAATAAAAAGACCCCCAAATATACCATGCACACATATTTATTGCAATGGGACTATATGATTCTTGTCATCAATCCATGAACTATAAGTAGGTATGTTATTTTGTCAAACCTAATCTATTTTTCTTTTCTTTTTCTTTTTTCTTTTTTTACATTAATATGGTCAGTTATACATAATTGTGATATTCCGCAGTGAGAGTGCAATGCATTGGGGCTTTTTGTGATAGCAATGCAGTAGACTTCTGGACATTCGAAGGATTAGTATTTTTTGTCGGTCTGTTTTGCTTATTAATTGATGCATTTAAAATAGATGACAGAATGATAACAGTCGCATCCATTCCTACGTATATGGCGGGCACTGCTGTGTTCACGAGAAGCTGATAAATCTTCATCGGTGTATTTTCACCCTCATCGACGACCGTTTGTTCTCACGCTGGAATGGCGCTTGATGCTGCTGCTGGATAGTTGCTGCTCCCGCTGCTGCTGCTGCTGCTGCGGCTGCTGTGGACAGCCTCTCTGCATCCCTGCTCCTCCCCCCCGCGGACAAACCGGAATGGTTTCTTCCAGGCGAACCTGTCACTGTCACCGCGGCGGTGACGGCAGCCGAAGTGTGAGAGCAGAGGGGGGGAGAAGGAAGGCTTCATCCACTGCCTGCCATTGCAGTGCGGCGGCTGCTGCTCTGGAGCCACACCAGGAAGACCTTTCCATTCCTTTTCTGTAAGATTTTCACAAGCACGCCGTGAGGACCATTGCTTTTTCGAAAGGTGAATGGCTTTCTCGATCTATCCGTGAGTACGTTAGTCGGGAGAAGGCATTTCGCTGTAGCCGCAGGAGCTGACTGGATGTGTGTGTCCCTCTGCGGGAACGAGCGAGCGATAACGGTACAAGCCGAGGTAACTTAGCTACCTCACTGCTAGCAAACTGCATCTACGCGGTATGCTAAGTAGTTAGCTAGTTGCCCAGTATGCTAACGTTATCTTTCAGTTGTAAGCATGAATAACGATGGCCTTATTTTTGTGGAGCTCACATAAGCGATAATATCATGTCACAAAATGCCTTGCGGTCGAGCTGTCATCGGGCGCACGGGTCGCTACCACCTTAAGTACGCGGAGCGTCCAGGTAACGTTAGCTGGGATGAGCTAGCCTAGCCGCTGGAACAAAATGTCGGCCAGCTAGGGGTTGATTTGACCAAGAGGGTATAAAGGGGGCACAAGATTAATAAAGTGTCAGACCGCGAGAGGGAAGGAGGGGGTGGTGTCGTGAGGTCAGATGCTACAAATATGACATCGGGGTTTTTAAATGAAAGGGAAGGTCATGCGGTGGCTCACCTTGTTTTGATGGTCGGTTTGGAAAGTGGGTCTTTGGTTAAGCTAGGTAGCAGTTGGTTAAAGTTAGCTCGTTAGCTGGCTTTAGTTTGGTGACTCTGAAATGCCTGTTACCCTGTCCCGGTGTCTGTACCAGCTGTCATAATAATGTCATGTCAGCTGTGTTTGGGGGCTTTCCTGTGGGCTGCAGTCGGTGTTTGGTTAACTTAGTTCGACTAAGTTAACTATGTCTAACTATTTACATCTCCATGCCAAGGGATGGACTGCTGTTAACATGTACAGATAGCAGCAGCCATCACCTGTTGAATGTTAAAAACGCTGGACAGTGTCGTTTTTTAGATTGTGAAAAGATTATCTTTTGTTTTGTTTGCATTTGCTGAAGACAAGTCATTACTACAGCTAGTATGCAAACAGCATTGTACACTAGTCATTCGCATTTATCTGTTAAGCAAAATTACAGTATTTTGTGCCAGTAGTTTAAAAAATGATGTATCAGACATAAAGGTTGATTTTTTTTTTTAGTTAACACAATATCATTAATGGGTTTAAATTACCACCTTACCCTTAAAAAAAAAAGCTAATAAGTAGCCTATTGCAGTTTACTGAGCTAGTGTGACAGGTGTGGAAAATAGACAACAAAGGCCTCTGTCTGACTTGCCAAAATATTTCATACCCTAGCTAAAATGTATATATTGCATGCAAACATCAGTAATAATAGCTGAAATATTTTGCATATGCTGTTAATGTTGTTATTATCCCACAGCTCTATGTTCAGGTTGTATTCAATTATTTTGTGTGACATTGATTAGTTGGTCTTATTGATTTTAGTTATCTCTGATTTGTCTGTGATTTGTAGTTTCTATAATGGCTAGTGGGCTTAGATTTAAAGGCAGCTCCTAAAAGACTATTGAAAGAATAAAGTAAATTTCCGAACTATGACGTACGTAAAATCCAATGTATAATTGATATATCTTTCAATAGAAGTATGATGATTCATTACTGCACCTCTCCATATTGGACTCTGTAAGAGCGTGTCTATGACTTCAATATGCCATCACTGGCCTCATGATAGTAATGGGCATATGAAATGGCAGCCGGGCAGGGCAACAGATTTGTCAAATGAAGTGGGGGAGGCACAATACAGACGATATAGTGGCAGCTATTAGATGTTTCATTGCATGATTAAATTGTTTTTTGAATAATTCAGATGGCAGTGTGTGCAGGGGATGCTTCTGTTGCCTGAGAGGAAGAGAATATCTAGCTGTTCAAGGGCAGCCATACATGTTGGCCTGTAAATCATGTTGACCTTTGCTGTCATGGGAACAGCAGTCATCTGAGTCATCACGGTTTTGGAAGGACACATGTATTTGATATTTTGCCTACTTGAGTTAAATTTGACTGCCGTTTCATTGTCCTGTGTATTTGTAGAAACTGTGTGGAATATGCTGTTTATAACATACCTATATGACAAGAGACTTCATTGCTTTAATAACATCATGTGTTGACACCTTTAAACCTTAGCTATGCATACATGTTAATGCTAAACTAAAAGGCTCATTTTATTAATATAAAACAGATTAAAGATGTCCTCAGGTGCTTCTTTGAAGAGATTAGTGGTCTCACTGTGTAGAGAAAGGCTGCCGGAAAACAATGCCAAAAAATGGTGGGAGACTGAAGATAGCACGTGTTAGTGTTAGTGATAGCCTGGAGGTGCCACTAGAATAAAAAGGAAAATTATTTAATGAGTTAGCCTGTGCTGTGCTGAAGTACTATATCTCTGCTTACACTATAGATTATTTTGTGTAATTAGTATCATTGTAGTATTTTCATCCACAGAGGTGTGACTTTAGACTGAAATGCACTTTTGACTGCAGCTTATTTCGCCCTTTTTGAGCTAATAGATCTAATCCTTATTTTTTCAATTTAGGAGGATTTTTTGTTCTGCACTACAGCCCAGCTTAATCCTGACCCCCTCTTTATGTCCACTCAAATGTTACTCTGCATACTCAATTGGCATATTGGCATAGGATGAATTATAATGCAATTGGAGCCAGGGGAGTGTTTTTTTTTTAAATGCTAAAAAGTCACACGTCTCAGCATGTAGAGATTATATACTGTTGTAATGTTTTTTGTGTCGTGTGTTTTTGTGAATCTTCACAACCATCTAATCCAAAGCAAAATTTAATTCAATTAGATTGTAACTCTAGTACAGTTTTGTCTCATCAATGACTTTTTGTAGGTGAGACTTTGAATAGTTGCTGTGTATCTTCTTTGGCTCCTTACATATTTTTTACTATCTTTGTTTTAGGCTACTCTTTGGAGATGGTGTGAGTTGTTGGGAAGTTGATTGATGGGTGCTATGAACATTGAAAGGTCATTGCTCTGATACATGGCCAAGCTAAGACCTCCTAGCAAACACCTCTTAAAAGATATGACATTAAAGTCCCCATCGAACAGTAAGTCTCTGTGTTAACAAATGGTGCGTTTACGTTATGTTTATAGCTCCAGTTATACAGAAGCTTGCTTATATAAATCAAGTCCATCGTAAATCCCCATTTAAAAGGGGTGTGGATTTATCAGGATGAAGAGGCTTGCAAAATCTCTCATCAATCACATTTCAATGTGAACCTCCTTTTTCTTACAGTGCAGAAACCTTCCTTATCATTAGCTTTTTTCATTGGCTCCATCGTCCTCATTTCAATCACTGTGACGGAGAGGAGGCGAGGTGCAGGTCAGTGCCTCGGCTTATCAGCGCATTCCTGCCCTCTTATGTGCTCTGTGTGGGGCACTGATAACTTCCACAGGGCTGATTAGGTTCAGGGCCTGATTTCCTGGTCCATACATTCAGTACTTGCTCAGGCTCTGGTTATGATCACTGACTCCAGCTGTGGAGCCTGGGAATATACTCTGCTCACAGTGAGCCACTATCCCTGAGAGCAAGTATGAAAATTTATATTATGTGTGCTGGTGGAAAATGATCTGAAGGAATCTAAAAGTGAAATTGTAGACAATTCAGCTGTTTTTCTGTTTCATTTTTATGTTATAATTTGCATAGTTTTCTGAAGAAAAAACATCTACAATCAATACTTGTTTATGATGTATCAAATTACAATGTGAGAACAATATGACTATACAAGGGGTTGCTTTACAGCGAGTTTCAGCTAAGATAAGAAAAGATAAGATAAGCCTAGGTGGAGAAATTCGCATTGTTAAAACAGCAAAGGGGATAATGCAAAACCAAAAGCAAGTTATAATAAAAAAATAAAGCAAAATATTTGTCTGTCCTGCCCACAACTTTATCATTTTGGTTTGCTTTCAGCGCTTCATAATGTTGTTTTCAGTCATGGCAGGCTGCTCTTTTCAGATAAAAGCTCTAATCTTCCACTGTACACTGTACCTGCAACAGCAGATGGACACCGCTGGCAGCTAGTCGGTGAACATAGCATTTAGCAGCTAAGGAGTCAGATATTTAGCTCATAAGTTGGTGGATACCAAAACAGAGCTAAAAGAAACTGGACTTACATTTACCAAGTGGATAGAAGCAAAACTCCAAATTAGAGATAATGATGCTCTGTAACAACTGGATGCGCAAATAAACGACTGTTTGCTAAGAAGTTGTCCAAATCAGCTAAAAGCTAACAATATAACAATTTTGTGTTTAAGACTTCTATGTCCCCTGACCAACCAAAAAGTCAGCTACTGCAGATCTAATATTTTAAATACTTGTTTTCCACACAACTTGGATTGTAAAATATGTTATGACAGAAGGAAAGACAGCCTGCAGCAATACAGTATGATTCCCGAACAAAGAGGGATGTGTCTTGTCTAAGGAATGTATATGAGGTTTACACTGTTGGACATAAAGTACACAAGTCATGTCATCATCAATATTATGACGGCTAATAACCACCAATTATCTTTCTGTCTGAACGCAAATCTAAAATGATATCTTGTTAATTACAGTGTTGACAGTCATCCTCAGTGTTTAGCACATCAAATAAGGTTTACCTGCTGGCTTCCTCCACTTTGGAAGCTGAAACCCTGTCATTGATGGTTAAAAGTACTGCGGCACTGGCAATCTGATCAAAGCAGCTTTGACAGGTTTTCTTTAGAATCTGTGTGTTCAAGCCATCACAGAGACATTTTATTCAATGTTTTATGTCCATACGTCACATGGGCTGCCTATGGTTCTCACCCTGCACAAAAATTGTTGCCACTTCAGCAACTTTATGTCAAGGCTTTTTTTAATCCCCCAGACATAACCAATTTATGCTTGGTTTGAATTATTTGACTTCTAAATGTTATATGAATAAAATATATGTTTAGAGTAAAGAAATGTAAACATAAAAATATAGACACATTTCAAAGGTATAGACTGTTAAAACTTGCATTAGGTTGTAGCAATAAAAAAGCAAAATGCAGAAAATATCTTTATGTTTCAAGTTATGCTAATACCATTCTTTAAATTGAACATATAGAATGGCTCAGCATACTGCGAAAAACAAAACCAAACAAACAAAAAACACAACTGCTGTTATCATGCAGGTTTTCCCCGGTAAAGTTATTGTACATAGAAATTATTCATGTGAGAAAATGTTTTTGCAGAGGCATTTCTCAAGTGCTGCCTTTAAATGATAAACATTAAAATGAGTACAACAGTAAGAGCTTTAAAAGCTTAAATAGTAAGTCCAGTTGTCTGACCCATGACTCCTGTGGTATTCTTGATATTTGAAGTGCTTAATGTGCCGGGAAAATAAAGATAGCTTGAGCTTAAGAGGAATGACTATTTATTTTGCAAAGTGCAGTCACACCTTTGCATTCTGTAGTCATAAATGTAGTATTAAGAAAGACGATGTAGTAGTGGCTGAACCACTGGCTTGAAGCGATTAGTAGCTTGGGGTCTCTACATGCTTCTTTTGGTTGATGTAGAAATAATTAATTTGGAGGCTGGTAGGCAGAAGGTGGTGCAGAGAGCGAACTATGTGTGGAATCTGTCACCACTCTCGGCTCTGCTCTGAAGGATGTAAATTTAACTTGTTTCCTTTGCCAGTGGTGGCTGGGTGTCTGTCAGGCTTGTCCAACTCGATCATTATCCTGACTGATAAGTGGGATGTCATGACCCACATGGCCTTGGTGTGGTGTTTGATCCATGCTCAACCTTGATGATGAATCTGGGCTAAATATTTGTAATAATGTGTAACTCTTTTTGTGTGTGGAAGTCTGTTCAAGCTTGGATGCTTCTCTTTGTCTGATGAGTGATTTCTCTGCATCACGCCATACGTGGGTGGTTTGTGTTTGTTTTGGGGTCCTTTTCTTCTTGTTATCTCCTTTGTTGTCATTGCATTGTGTGTATTTGTTGCATATTTTTGATGCATTTTGTCTTTCACAAGCAGATCTGCTCCCACGACATGTGATACATTCTCAGCTGAGTCACCCATTTTTATGGATGCACAGTGCGTCCATGTCAGCGGTCGCTGTTGTTTTAGCTCCTGCACACAAAGAACAGGACATAGACAGCGTATGCAAATCATAGGTTTTCATAAAACAATATCTATATAACAGTCTCATAAATGTCAGGAACAGTCAGTCTGTTACAGGTCATAAGGGATGTCTAAGTGCATGAGGTTGATTAGAGGGTTTATAGTTTAATGTTAAGGAACCCTGAGAAGCCTCGGGTAACCTTCAGATCGTGTCATGCATTAGGATGAGGCACATTGTAAAATGTTGCTACATCTGTCTGATCTACAGGTATAGTAGTTTCTGTTGTAGTGATTTGGCCTGCCTTCTCAACATAACCTGGAACAAAAGTTGCATTGTAAAGAGAAGAATAGCCCCGACCTTTAATAACAGTCCTGTCTGCCATGTGTTTCCTGTTGGTGGTGAAGGAAAATGCAGTTCTTCATAGACAACAAGGAACGTATCAGTATGTACGAGGTTGGCACATACTGCACGTGCTTGAAGTTGCCTCAGGATTGAATTCACATGTTTGTGCAACCATACAGTATGTCATAACATAGAAAACACAGAAATCTTGACAGTAATGGAATAAAATGGCTCAACTGCTAAATTAATATACAAACATCTGACAAGTTGTCTAACTGAGTTCTTTAAATATTGCTTGATTGGATCCAAACTACTAAGATATTTTCCACGGGATACAACAGTGTTCTTAGTTTTATTGTGTTGCTGCAGACTGCACTATAGCAAGTTACAGTATTTTCTCAATAATAAAAAAAATATATATATTTCTTGCCTGTGGTTTATATAATGAGCATTTCCTTAAAGGCATATTAAAGCTTTAATGTGCAGCATTAAGTGGCATCTAGTGGTGAGGTTGCAGAACTGAGAATTGCATTTAGGGGTGTAATGATACATCAATCTGGATTGGTGTATAGAATCGATGAACAACAATCCTGTGTTATCAGTGCAAGGTTATGCATTTATTTTGAAATTCCCATGGCATGTCTGTATCATCTTTTCTGTCAAAAAACTCCCCCTTACTAAACATTTTGTTAACAGCTTAGGGCAAGGCACGTAATAGCAAGCAGCCAAGAGAAAGACAAAGAGAATATGTGCTAATATCACCTCAAATCTATCAGAGCCCCCTAAATTGATTTTAATCGAAATTGAAATTGTAGTGTGGCAAACGTTGTGATATCATAAAATATTATATTGCTGTCCAAAGAATCACTATAATTTCGTATTGCCATGAAATTTGTGATTTACACCACAAGCGCCAAGTGTGTAGCAGAACTCCAGTGACTCAAGCAAAAATGCAAATGGACCTATCCAGAACCAGTGTTCAGTGTGTCTGTTATGGGCTACTGTTGAAACAACATGGTGGACTCTATGAGACAGAACCTGTTCTGTATGTAGATATAAACAGCTCATTCTAAAGTAACAAAAAAACACAACAATTCTTATTTTCAGGTGACTAGAAACTAGTAAGAACATAGTTAGGAATATTATATTCTACTTCTGCCAATAGATACAAGATACAAGGTACAACATAGATTTCTTAGTCATTTAATTATTATTTATAATTATAACTATCATCGAAATGAATGCCCCCAAATCCTACACACTGGACCTTTAAGTGCAGGCTATTGAGTTGACTTTATAATTTATAAAATAGTTGAAATTATTGAACTGCTTTGAAAGACCTGCAAACAAAACAACCAGTAGCTAGTCTACTAACATTGTAGCTGTCCCTCAAATTAAAAATTGAGTTAAGAAATCTGTGATAACTGGCTGTTAAACTTAAAATGTTGAGCCTCTGTGCTTTCCTCTCAGTCTGCCTCCATCTCTCGAATATCTTTTTTTTTTTTTTTTTTTTTAAAGTTTGGGTTTATGTGCTTTATTAGCAACCTGTTAATTTTATAGAAAGTTGTAGAGAGATTTTATGGTGATAGTGTTGTCTTCAGCTGCAGCATAAAAAGAAACAAAGGGTACCATCTGTATGTATTAGTTTATCATTAGCTGTCAGTCTGATGGTCAGTGATCCTCTGTGGGGTGTCACTGAACATGCTGAGCATAATTAATGCATGCAATGCAGCACACCTGGAGAGGAGGGGCATAATAACATTCCACATGCAAAGAGGATTGATGAATTCTGCTCTGGCTCAATGCGGCACCTCAGGGGTTAAGTCCGATACAGCAGTTTACACTGCGGATGGATGTTCGCTAGTACAGAGGAGTCCCATGCTGTAGCGGAACTGCAGATCCCACACAGATCGCTGCCAAGCCAGAGGGGATTTGCTTCGATCCCATGAGCGTGTTAAGGAAAGAGTTGGAGGGAGGGATACATTTTGAAGAAAGATGTTGGGAGAGGACGCAGACCTTTGCAGGGCAGAGGAAGCATTAGGGTGTTGCTGCGGGGTGTGTTTCTTAACCCCTCACCTGTGGTCGTAATTTCAGTCGTTCCAGAGCCAAGAAAAGAGAAAGGAAAGGAAGGCGGGGGTAAGTTGCTCCTAGCACTGATTGGTGCGGTTGTGCAGTGAGGCTGCTGATGTGCGTCTGCAGGAATCTCCTGCTGGATTTGCTGAGGAGTAGCTGGAGGTTGGAGACGCTTTTGTTTGTGCCCTCTTTAGCGATCGGGATGAACTGATGTAAGTACCTCTGATCTTGTGTGCATCCAGTTTAATCTGAATAAGCAACAAATCAAAAAAATGAAGAGAATGAGGTGGAAGTCTTTTGTACTGTATACATTAAATAATGCAAGCATGTCTTTTGTGGCTCTAATGGTTGGTAATTAAGTTTTATGTCAGAGTTAATAGGTTTCATCTGTTGACCTTATCTCTCCTGCATTGCTGCATCTCTGTCGCTATCTGCCCTCCATTAGTGATTCACAGTACAATGTCTTACCATGTTGTATGTGCAGAGTGTCACTTATCTCTCAGGGGACCCCCTGACTGGTGCTAAGGCATGGGCCCTCATTAGCATTTGAATATGTTCACCGAGGCAGGGGAGTTTTAGCAGTTGTCAGCACTCCCCAGCACATCGTTTTCAATTTCTGAAGTGATCAATCATCTTATTCTACTTGTTTGCTGCTTCACTGCCAGCAGCCACAGTGGAGTGTGATCCTGTTGTTGTTTTCGGTCCCTGGCCGCAGTGCAACTTGCACAGTGTCCCAGAACTATCCTTGTTTTGACTTAGCAATTTGTTCATTGCTGGCCTGTCAGTGTCATTCCAGGTTGGATTTAATGGTCGTAAGGCTCGGGCTACTCTAGACTCTAAATGAGAGATGTTCCTGTCCCTGCTGGAGACTGAGCCTCAGTTAGCTTTATTGCTGCTCTCATGTGGGGATCCATCTGTAGTTGGACTGTGGAAGCTCATATGGGTCCCATCACAAATCTTAGATATACTAGAAATAGAATTCAGAAAAAGTAGATGAGAAGTATTTTTCTGCATCATTTAATGGTAAAAAATGCATCATACCACTTTATGTTTTTAAATTATTTTAAAGTAATTTTCCTAATTTGTTTTTGTCTCAGGTTATAAGCCAACTTTAGTATTAAAATGTTATTCAGCACCACTCTGTGTATCCTAACATCAACATTTAACATCCCTACTTGTTTGAACAGGCATATTTTCACTGCACTGGCGATGAGCAGGCTTTGTGAAAATGATCTACCTCTCTTTGTTTTCCTCATTCCTTCTGACAAATCCAACAAATGGGCACTAGAGAGAAAGCAAATGCATTTTCTATGCTGTATTGCATCATTTGTTCCAGTCAGTCCGTGGCATTTAATATAACACGAGGTTATTAAACGTTCTCCAGTGTTCGTGCTGCAAGTTTCCCTTAAATCACTCTGTTGCAGCATCACAACGGCAGAATTAATGAGAGCTATTTTTAGCCACTCTTGTCCCAGAGCGGTCACAATTGAATAAGGTTCTGCCTCACCCCCAAACCATACTACAGCACAAAATCTATTCTCTTAGTCAGAGAATTGAACACCCCAACATACTGCCTCAGTTCCCTCCTCCGAAGAAATATGATTTTGTTTTTCTGCTGAATAGAGAGTTGGGGAGCCAGCACTTCTTTAATTTTAATGATACTCCAAAGTGAATACAAAATGAAACACCATCTTAGCTTCCCTCTTCATGGGTCTTGTTAGGTAAGTATTGTGATGACTCATTGTATTTGAAGGATTTTTGTCTCCAAGTCGAGATATTCTCCTACTTTTGTTGGTTCAGTTTTTTTTTTTTTTTAAACTTGAAGCACTATTTGTAAAATAACAAAGCAGTTGGCTACATACGTTACAAAATTCACATTTCTGGTGGGTTGAGGTTAACTTTTTTTTCAATACACTATAGAAGTTGGAAAGGAAAAAAAGAGAAGTGAGGCATGACTTACAATGCAACCCCAAAGATCAGCTCATTTTTTTGTTTTAGCAGCCAAAATGATATTTTGAATTGAAAAGAACTGTCAAAAGACAAGTACGCTGCCAAAGTGGCTGGTAGAATTGCCACCAGTTGCCAAAATCTGTTAATATTCTTTTATACTTGATTCAGACGGTGCTGCCAGGTCACACGAGTGCTTCTTTTTGTCGTTGCTCCATTTGAATTCAGTGGCTTAACATCAGGCCTAGAATACGTTTAATTATTGGCTCCATATGTCCACCTCAGATACTAGTAATGTTGGTCATATTTGTCTCTTGACTTGCAAATAATTGAATTGGTGCTGAAAAGATTTGTGGTTAGTCAGATTCCAGATTAATGTTTTGTCTTTTTTTTTTTAAAACAAAAATGACTTAATTCTACTTTCTCAAATGGAAATATTTAAAAATGACAGCAACTTGAATCTGATGTTTTGACCGTTGATTGGACATGACATTTAAAGGACAAGTGTGTAGGATTTATGGGACTATATCGGCAGAAATGGAATATAATATTCATAACTATTTTCCATCAGTTTATAACCTTCTGAAAATGAGAATTGTGTTTTGTTTACTGTAGAATGACTCAGTCAACTTGGGCACTAGGAAATTGGGATATGTATTTTGTACAATTTTACTGCATTTTTATGGACATAATGACTATTCTTATTGTTGATTAATCTACTAGTTACGTCCTTGATTAATTGCTTGGTCTATAGAATCTAAACAAATAGCCAAAAATACCAAATAGTACCAAGTTCTCAGAGCCTGCGGATGTCCTTAAATAAGAGCTGCAGCAATTTGTTGATTATTTGAAAAGTCAGAATTTTAATTTTGTTAATAGTTTAATCATTTGTGTTATTATTTGAGCAAAAATGCCAAAAGTTCTCTTGTTGCAGCTTCTCCGATGTGAGTATTTGCTGGTTTTCTCAGTTTTATGTGGTTTTAATCTGAATAACTTGGGGGTTTTGGACTGCTGGTTGAATAAAATGATACACAGAATAAATACAGGATTGTGGAAAAATGTGATCTGCTTCGTACAGCTCTGTTTTGTAATATTTTGTAGACCAAATGATCAATCAGGAAAAGGGTCCGCCGATTACTTGATAATGAAACTAACCATTAGTTGCAGCCTGACTTCGAATGCAGAGTTATTTCTAACAGACAGAAACTCTAAGATATTTAGTTTACTATTATTGAAGACTTTAAAAACTTAAAAGTACTTACTTTTGAGATGCTTGAACCTATCTTGCAGTCGGCAATTGATTCATATGTGGAAATTATAATGTCTAAAAAGGCTAATGTTAGAGTATTTCTTTGATGCTTTACAAGCTTGTTTTGCTGAGGAATAAAACCTCTGTGTGTATATGGAATAATTGTGTCTTTTACCGTTTGTGTATTGACTCCACACCGTCCATTTTGACCACAGCTTTCCTGTCCTTTCTCCACTCAGCTGTGTGATCCATCTGCGTTGTAGTCCATCTGTGTTATACTGCTGGCTCCCAAGTTGCCTGGTTGTAATCCCCCAAGCATGACCCAACTGACATAGTGTGTCTCGGCTGTGGAGTGGCTGCCAGCCCTGGCTCTGGCTTGTAGCATGAAGCTTCTGTTGGCACCAGTTGTTTGTGGCCATAAAGGGCGTACACAACAGTGCCACAGAAACTCATCAGTCACTGGATGCTGATGCGACTTTAGTACGAACTGTACACAGCAGCAGTGCAGAGTTGACTCAAACTTTCCCTTTTTTTCTTTTATGTTTATTTGAGATTAGTGTCTTTCGCTCTGAATAAGGCACTAAGTTGTTGGTTTGGTTGTGAGACTGAATACAAAATGCTGTTTTCCTATAGTGTTTTTCTTCTATAGACCTGCAATACATTTGTTATATATATATTTGTTAGTTTCTACAAAAGAAAGGCTCTTTTGGGGTGACATGTTTGTTTTTGGACAAACGTCAGGCAATTAGTGCAGACAGTGTTTAGATGTGCACATAGCCACAAATAAAGAGTGCTCATCTGAAATGCAAAAATAAGCTTTTGTTGCTAAATTAATTCAGCCGTGTCTTTTTTAAACCTCCCACAGTTGAGAGGAACCTTCAGACACGGCCTGAAAATGTCAGGCCACTTGAACAACACCACGCTGTTCCCCCTCTGTTACCAGAGCAACAAGCTCTGCAGGAGAAAGCAAAATTACATCCCTTCAAAGTGAAAGGTGTGTGTGTGTGTGTGTGTGTGTGTGTGTGTGTGTGTGTGTGTGTGTGTGTGTGTGTGTGTTTGTGTGTGTGTGTGTGTGTGTGTGAGGGGGGGAGGTACACACTGTAGGACCCTGCTAAATCATTTTTTCTACTCCTCAATTGTTTTTTTTGTTTTACTCTATTATAGTTTCCCCCTGTTTTGCCCAATTTGGGATTTTACATTCCATTAATTTTATGGTGATTTATTTATATTGGACCAGACTCGGTAAGCATTCTCTAATCATATTTTCCAGACTACAAAATCGCATTCCTCACAACTGCGCTGCAAAAACACGGCCCAAACATTACACGTTTGTGTGTGTGCATGTTTGTGTTATGCTGCATAAAAAAAATCTGAAAGTAGGAATGTCAACTGGAAACAAGTACCTCCCATAACTTTACAGTTTAGTGGCAAGCCATCTATAAATTTAGACGAAATGCTGGAGTTCTTTGCATCAGCGTTTCCACAGTGCTGATCAAGAAGACACAGGCATAAATCCTTCTCCCCAAAGAGCAAACTTTCCAGAGAGAATTCATGCCTCTGTTTTCAGCGGCCTTGTTAATATTCAGATGTCTTTTTTTTCCTCTCTCAAGTGCAGTGTATTCAATGTAAAAGGCCAGGGGGAGTTCCCCTGTTCAAACTTTTGTTCCCCCTGCTTGTGTGAGTCCCACCATAAGCTGCTTGAGGAGTTTGTGACTGTTGCTGCCAAGCTGAGAACGTCTGGGGCCACTTGTGGCGATTTATTCAGCTGCCTGTATTCCCAGACGCTAGCCAACGTTTGGCACTTGGCCGACAGGTCACGACAGACATCAGGACGATGTGTTGAAGGAAGCCTGGGTAGCAAAACAATAAACAGGATGGCAGCAAAGACGAAATGACCCCCTCAGACTTTTCCATCATAGAAAAACAAAAAAGGCATCGTCCTTTGAAAATGTGTTTTTCCCAAAATGTAATTTTTAAAATTTATAAATGGTTCATTATTGTCTTTGGGAAGAATTAATCTTCCAGCATGATGCTGGATTTACACTTGGTGCATGTTTTGGGTTTGGAGCTGCCAACAAGATGGCAATGATTTCAGCAGAGGGTCCAAGCACTGAAACCGATGCTGCTTTTAATTTAAGATTCATCTTCTTTCACACATATGTCATCACACTTCAGTGTGCTGCAACATGAGATCACTCATCCCAATGAGTTCCCTTCCTCGGTGGCTGTGCTGTAAGTGTTTGAGGTGTCAAAGAAATTAAGAGCAAAGCGGGAGGGAAATGTGTGATCGTCTCACCTATTAAGGTCACACTCCTAGGACCAATTTACATGACAAATGGAGGGTTATTGCATTAGGGTGCTGTGATGTGAGTTGTAATTTGCCCCGCAGGGATGGACCTGATAGTATTTTATATGCAGTCATTGAATGTCTAATGTGACGTGAGATTGTGGTGGAGGTACAGTGATATAGAAGAAGAAATAAGATAAGGAGTGAGCTGCGGGGCGCAGAGGACAGTGATGACCTACTGGCTGAAGGAGTCCACCTTCATCTTGTCCTCTGTGGTTGTTCAAGACAAAGCTTACTGTATCAGGTCTGCGTGCATTTTTCGGTGGACTGAGCATTTTGATACTTTCACAGTATTTATACAGCACCTATACCTGCTATATAATTAAAAAAGACAGAAATCTGACCTTTTACAATATGGCACCTTTAAAACTCATCCTCTGTCACATCACATGAGCCATCATGACTTCTGTGAAGTTGTGATGTCACAACTATACTAAAACCTCAGCCGATGCGGTAGACTTGACTTTTCACACAGAGGTCGCGCTGTAGGGACGTTACAAAGTCTCTTCTTTATGCCGCCTTTGAATTTTTACACATAACCAAACAATGACGCCATCAAGCCGCTTCATTGTGTGATTTTAGACAGCATACCGGCAAGCAAGCAGAAGAGGTGTGACAGGTGTGATCGACCTCTAGCGTGACACATTGCATATCTGTAGGTAGCACTTTCTAGTCAAAAACAATGGCATAACAATCATGACAATAACAATCATCTACTGTCCCTGTTATATGGCGGCTGATCTCGTCCTCTGCTTGAAGGGTATCAAGCTCCCTTAACTCATTATTTTCCCAGTTTGTGGACATTTTCAGCTGATGCTCTTTATCTTTGAGTAATAGCTAACTGCTGCTAGCTGCCTTTTAAATCTCATGTGATGGGTCTGACATATAACAATTTGTCAAAACATCACACCCGTCCTGCCAGTTTTCCCTTTTACACAGAAGTTGATTCGGTGCTGTTTCTGACTCCGCTGCTGGCTTAAAGGCAAGATAACTCTGATCATACATTTAATATAGAACAGTGAGGTGGCATAACGGCATGAAATTTCTACCTTGAACAGGCAGTGTAAAAGGGGCTTCACTGACCAATCAAAGCAGTCTCAGACAGGAAAGTTTCGGACACAGGGTGAATACAGGTATATCAAGGCAGACATTATGAGAAGAAAAGGTGTTTTTTGAAGATGAAAGCATTTAACATATTTTAGTAGAAACCCCTAATACAAGTATGAATCTATAAATGAACATAAAAGGAGACCTTTAATTTCAAAGGCTTTTTTTCAGTGTGGCCTAATTGTAGAGTGGGGTTTTCATCATTGTATCGTTGGATTTAGTCCACTGTAAACATTGCACCGCATACTGTGGATCTACCACAAAGGAGTGTATGTTGATAGTGTATGGTCTCTCTGTGTGAGTGTACTGCAGATACACACAACACTATCAGCATCAGGGTAAATGGGTAACAGTGTAAAACTTGAAACAAACTCAATAACCTGCTGGGTGCAGCTCTGTATGTGCACAGTAGCTGTGACAGTTTGCATCCTTATTAGATTTTTGATGTGAAGAGACTGCCTTCCTCTTTTAATAGAAACTCTTAACTCAGTAGAGGGAATGAAGTGGAAATGGACTTCAGTCATATACTATTTACTGTCTTTCAAAATGTGTTTGGTTTTAGACTGTCATTTTTACTGAATGTTTTCAGCATGTGCTTTTTTTCTCAACATTTGACAGTGCAGGCCTTAGTATTATCTCTTACATCCTTATGTTATACTTCAGAAGCGAAGCAATTATAAAATAAATCTAAAATTCCTGAGGTGGCTATTAATTATCTCAACTCAAGTATACTGCAGAAGCACTGACTGTGTACACATTATAATGGCAGTCAGGCAGATTGTGCTCATCCACATGCATTCACATTATTCACTTGAAAGAGACGATGACGGACCATCCTGCAGACTTACATGTAGATAAAAGTTACATTCACACTTCTGCTGCAATATGAAGAAAAATACCAAAATGGTCTGCAGATTAATTGTTAATTGCTGACCTGTTTCTGATCAGTTTTGTCAAATCAACAGTCCACAAGTCCAGCTACTGTGAGGTAGTGTTTGTAAATTAAAAGCAAACAGATTTGTTTTTAATTGTATCATACTTAATTGTTAATATTTTCCCTCCCAGGGACCGCAGATGTAAATTAGCTATATTGCTGCCTCAGTTGTTATCTTGTCCATAGCCCCTGTAAAATAAGCTAATACACAACACAAACATAAAGATACTCAGTTTACCATCATAGAAGACTCAAAAAACAGAGAATATTTATGTTTGAGAAGCTTGAACCTGAGTTCTTTGCCAATTTTGCTCCAAAACATAATTTACAGTACATTTTTAATAGTTATTAAAAAGGTTTCCATTTAAATTTCTCTATTTCTTAAATTTTTGTAACAAAAAACAGTAACGGGCCAAGGATAGGTGTTAAATTGATGTATTTACCATCTGTAGCAAAGATGTAGAATAACTTTGAACAAGGGCGTTTGGTGTTTTACTCAAGAAAACTTTGGCAGGACACATAACAGAGCTGAATCTGTGTGTATCCTTTTTGTCATAAGATCTTTCAAGTTGCTCTATTTTTGCCTCTTTTTGTCTGAACTCTGTTGGTCTTCTTGTGTTAATCACACTGTGCTGTTCTGTTCTCTTCCAGAGCGCAGCAATGGAGGAGACTGTCATTTGGGAACAGCACACAGTAACACTACACAGGGTAGGTATCTGTTATCCTCTCTCAGTTGCTCTGTATATCTGTCTATGTTCAACCTTATCCAGGTCCCAGTATCCTGCCGATTTTCCTATCTTTGGTTCCATCCCCCATCCCTGCATTTGTCCTCCCTCCTATTTTCAGGATCACGTCATGTAGGAAGTGTGCTTACTGTGTACACAGTTGCAGGTGGAACAGACAGAACTAGAGGAGTCATCACAGAGCTTTTCTTCTGCATGATTCTCTCACGTTTTGGCTGCGAAGCCTTAATAACCTACAGAGAAACTACTTTTTTGGGGGGGGGGTACAAACTACACAGGAGAAGCTAACCTGCTACAGCTATAAGTCTATGTGCTTGGTGGCAGTGATAAAATACTGATGTCATTTAAAGGCCCACACACACACAACCCACAACAATGAACTAGTGGCGACAAAGGCGGACTGTTGTGTTGCCTCACATATGCTCTGTTATGGCCAAAAAGTTGTGTTTGAACACACCACAAAGACTACAGCCAACAGTCAACTAGCTTTTACATTCTGCACCTGCATGAGAGAAAATAACTCTCCATCCCAGCAGGTGGTGGTTGTCTGTATTTGTCATTCATAAAACTAAACCGGAAGACCATCAAGACAAATTCAAGACGCTAGTTTGCCAGTTAGCACATTAACAACACAACCTGATGTCAAGTGTGTGCTTGCATACAATAACACAAACAGTTATGAACTGTTTGTTTTGATCTGACTGCCTCTTGACTTTAGTCATTTGTTTGCTTTCCTTACTTCCGTTTCTCTTCTTGTGCACTGAGCTGTCAATCTGAGTGATTTCATTCACTGCTGGGTCGGACGCCGATTCAGTGTGTTGAATCAGCCGAAAAAAGCTGACAAGGGCAGACTAGTGCCAACAGCGCTGGACACACCATAAAAACTAGAGCTACAGACGCTCACTGATGGCTTGACATTGACCCACAGCTGACTGTGGATTGGTGTGGAGGCCATCAGTCTGTGCTTGCTGACAGTGGAAAAATACCGATGTAATTTTGTAGTCTGTTAAGAGCAAAAGCAATAATCTATGTGTTTTATATTAATGTAGATTTGGTTTACATCAGTCTAAAAAACTGGTTCAGTGACCATATGGAAGCACAAGAATTCTGTTTATCAGACAGCACTGTCTATCTGTGTCCAGAGCTTTATATTATGCTCAGATACTACGTTCAGTATTTTGGTCCACACAGATAGCAAAATCAACATCCTAATCTGTGTTTCTCTGTGTGCAGGCACCAGGGTTTGGCTTCGGGATAGCCATATCAGGAGGCCGGGATAACCCTCATTTTCAGAGTGGCGAGACCTCCATTGTCATCTCGGACGTGCTGAAAGGAGGCCCAGCAGAAGGCCTACTGCAGTAAGATGTTCTATTATTGGCATCCCTTTAGATTGCTAGTTATTAGTATTAAATTACCCTTCTTGCTACAAAAAGACTCCAGCATGTCGTGTATCTCTGTGTCTCCCCTCTCTAGAGAAAATGACAGAGTCGTTATGGTCAATGCGGTCTCCATGGACAATGTGGAGCACGCGTACGCAGTCCAGCAGCTTCGTAAAAGTGGGAAAATTGCCAAAATTGTGAGTGTCAACATCAAATAATCAACTCTATTTGAAAATGTTAAAGCATTTAGCATTTAGACATTTCTTATATATCTCATAATTGACTTTAAGGAGAAGTATATGTGATGAAGGGAGTGATTGATTCATGTTACTGTAACTGATCATATCTTATTTCCTTTGGCCAGACAATCAGACGGAAGAGGAAGGTCCATGTCCCCATGGGCCGCCTAGGGGAGAGGGAAACTATGTCCGAGCATGACGAGGAAGAGGACAGCTACGATGAAGAGATATACGAGACGCGGAGCGGACGGAGTGGCGCTTACAGTGGTGTGGGCGGCGCCATGGGCAGGCGCAGTGGCCGGAGCAGCGGACGAAGGGACAGGGAACGTGAACGCAGCGGCTCGCGGGAGAGGAGTCTCTCCCCACGCTCAGACCGCCGCTCACACAACCTGCCCCCACGTCCTGCAAAGGTCACACTTGTCAAATCCCGCAAAAATGAAGGTGAGGCTCACAAAGTCGGGGATAAAAGAATAAAAAAAAGAGGGCACAAAGAAAGCTCTTCAAGGTAATCCAGGAAATCACCTGCCATTTTATTTGCCCAACTATTACCAGACAGCCAGACTTTAAGGAGAGAAGAAGACCTCCAAATCAGCATTGGTCAACTGCCAGAGTAAACAAAACTTGCCAACCACAGCAGAATCCAAGTTAACTCAAGTAAATCTAAGTAAAAGAGCAATTAATCTTCTTTAATCAGTACTGTTAATCCCAGTGGGAGATGCAGCTTGACAGCAGAGTGCGGTCCGTGTGGTGTGGTCACGTGAACTCTGTGCTAACATGGTCTTTGTTGCTGTCGTTCACTTTGTAAGCAGAATATGGCCTGCGCCTGGCCAGCCACATCTTTGTCAAGGACATTTCCCCTGAGAGCCTTGCAGCCAGGGACGGCAACATCCAGGAAGGGGATGTTGTACTGAAGGTAAGAGAGACAAGAAGCCGGGTAAACATCTGATATGTACACATCAACATGAAAGAAACTACTAAAAATGTTACATTGTTTTCTTTTTTGCCCTTTTTGTATTGATGGAGAATTAGTCGTACTTTTTCTTCTGCTGATGTTGCGTAACAGTACTCACAGATAAAGGTTGATTTGCTTGATGTAGCTCACTCCTGTCATGTCTTGGAGAAGATAAAAGTAGCACTGTGCCTAACAGATGCTTTTTGAACTGTAGCTGTTCTTAATCAATTTCTCACATCCAGCCGTTTCACACGTCATATTACTTTCTTTGAGTGCCAGCACTTAAGAACTTACAAATCGATTTAACCCTGACAATAATAATCAGTATTGCAGTTCATTTGAATCTAATCTTGTGCCCTTGAAACAATGCATTCATAGCCTGGGCTGTCACAATAACTGCAGAACTGCAATATCACACTATCGACTAGATAACTGCAGGTGATGACAAGCCAATGCCACAACCGCTATGCTCACATGCTTTTTCTTTTTTTGCATCCGAGCGCCACATATTTACGCTATGCTACAAACGCCTGCTTCATGATGTGCATCGTCTTTTCTGCACTGAGCGATGCTATGGATGTATTAAGAGACCTAGATACAGCATTCAAGGTGGGGCCCCGTTCATTCCTATGACATTTGCTCAATGGTGCATGAAGCCAAAAAAGCTTCAAGTATGACATTACCTGAATGATCAGTGCTGCTTCTGCATCATTGGGTCCATAGAGCAAGCTTACTAGAGACTTCCACCGGCTGAGCTGGCTACTTTCGATTTAGTGCTCCGCTAACTTGAATGAGGATAAAATTATTTAATCTTTCGGCTCTTTAAGACTTTCCAAATGTTACTGGACCGAATGGATTAAAAACCTTATAGTGAATAGAGTCATTTTGCAGTTCTTTCCCAATGTTAGTCTATAGGAAAAGTCTTTTTTGGCCCAGTGGCATCACACGATGGACTTGGGTGTTGTAATTCCACTGTTTGGCCGCTAGAAAAATGAGCTTCAAAGCCCTGTGCACTTCCTGGGGGTCTGAGTGCTGAACATTTGGCATATATTCAACTTTGGGTAAAATGCTGCAGCAGCTCGTCACTGACACTTTTTACCCAGCCATTTAATTATAGTGGAGGAGAGTCAAATAGCCCACCACGAAGACCAGCCGTCACATTGCTGAATGACAACAATTTAGGAGAAATAAGTACTGAACCCAAACAGACCAGTGTGTCTGTCCTCTCTCCTTACGTGCTCAGTCTTCCCTTCATCCAGAGCAAGTACTCTACCCTCTACTGACATTTTTACTTCTGCAGATATTCTGTGCCATAGCAACCAGACCCAACCAAAGCATCTTAGCTGAAAAAATGCTGTACCTCATTGCACTTCTGTGTTCTAAATATAAGTATTCATTTTAAAACTATTGTGTTAGTCATTTAAAAAGCAGCGGTATGTCTGATAATGACCTAGCAATATTGAGAATATTGCTAAGGCAATATTGGTAATATTTATAAAGATCTAAAATCAAGGTCAATGAAATTATTTGTATAACAGAAAATGACAGTAATACCACATATCACACTGCTGAATCACCATAGGGAAATCCCTTCACTGTGACGGCCATATTTATAGCCAAAACTTCTCATATGACCTGATCATTGCATTTTAGTGTGAAACAAAGACATTACTATTTAATTTCTCTCATTTTTAATTGATTTTATTTGGCTGTTCTCTTCCATGTCATGACTAACCACTTCTTTCTTTGATTCTCTCAGATCAATGGCACAGTGACGGAGAACCTCTCCTTGATAGACGCCAAGAAGCTGATAGAAAGGTCAAAGGGCAAGCTAAAAATGGTTGTTCAGAGGGACGACCGAGCGACCCTGCTGAACATCCCTGACCTCGATGACAGCATTCCTTCAGCCAACGCCTCTGACAGAGACGGTGAGAGCGGTGTTAAGTGTTGGATTCAGCTGAAATGGGGCGCAGCTGGAAAGCCAGACTTGTGGGTGTGAATTTCAGACTGCAGTTGTTGAACAGTGGCTCTTGTTTGATCAGACATTTCAGATATCCATTCTCTGGCATCCGACCATTCCAATCGATCGCATGACAGACATCGTAGCAGCCGCTCGCGCTCTCCAGACAGAAGATCTGAACCCTCAGACCACTCCAGACACTCGCCCCCACAAATCAGCAATGGCAGGTAAAGATCATCCTTACATACATTCATGTTTTAGGCTTTTAGCTGTCGTGAAAAAAATGCAACAGTGTAAAAGTCTAATCATATTCATAGAGATTGTTCTCCTTTATTTCTGCTACTTTCTCTGTCTGGTTGATATAAAACAGTAATAATATAATAATAATAATAATAATAATACTTTATTAAGGACACAGAAAAAGGTCCATAGCATACTATATAAAAACAAACAATTGCACTAAATATGCACAAAAATAGAACAGATACAATAAAAAAGGGTAAATATACAACACTACATTATGCAAGTTCATATAAAAAAATTGGAATTAAAAAAAGTCCACCACAAACAAACTGGAGCGCCAGTGGCTCCACATGAAAACCTGACTGAGCTCAGCTCAGGGTTGGCTAACCGCCTGAATAATACTCTTCTCTGAAACAGAGAGCTTAGTAGTAGCATTAATCCTGTGCCAACAATTATTAAAATTTTAACTTATTTTCACATTATTTGATGGGAAATTGATCAGAAACACCACTGCAGTGAGTACTCATCACTAGAGGTTGGACAAAATATTGATTAGGAATATATCATATTATTTTCTCTTGTAATATGTTATCAATACACTGGCGCCAAATATTGATATTTTTTATTAAAACATGCAGGCGCGCCAAACAGATTCCCTTGCCAGTTTGACTTATCAGAGTCAATGCTTCATGACTCCTCCTGGTGGCGCTGAATGAGGCTAAAGTCAATGGACGTTAAGTAACTTTGCGTGAGGAAGAAAGTCATACTGGATAAATGATCGACAGTGCAGACAGCAGGGAAAACAAATAATGGGATTCACCCGTCATCCATCAAGTCAAAGTTCTAGGCTTACTTTATCTTTTACAACTCCGATGGGACAAACAAAATCGATAAAGACTGCACGATATGCAACAGCTTTCATGGAAAAGTAAAGTGCATGGACAAGGGACATGCGAACATGATTGTTATCATCCTGATCTCGTTGAGGAGAAAACTCTACCACAACTGTAAGTCAGCCTACATGAATACAGTGTTTGTGTGTTAAAGAAGCACAAAAGTAAGACCTGTTAGACTTTCTTTGTACAGTTTTTCATCTCAGCTGTCACAATTTGTGAAGGAGACTCAAAATTGCAGTGAATACATGCATAATTTCTGAATTTTGCCCTTTTAGTGGTATTTTTTCTGCTAATGTTACACAGACATTGTGATGAATGAAGGATGGCAGAATCACTGTATTGTGATATCATCATTATCGTGGACAGCATTTTGTGATAGTATCAAATCAGGAGTTACTCTGTGATCTTTACTCCTCCTTACCACTGATAATGTGACAGATATCAACAGATTATTACAGATTCCAAACACTTTATATGGCAATGAAAGAGAAAACATTTTTTATATTATGAAGAGCAATTAGTCTTAAACAGAAAAGTAATTTGCATCTGTTTTGATGATTAACTAATTGTTCAAGTATTATTTAAGCATAGATGCTGTACATTCCTTAGTTCCAGCTTCTCAGCTGTGAGGTTTTGCTGCTTTTTGTTGTCTTATTTGAAACTGAATTGATTATTTGGGAAGAATTTTTATTAGTTTTTTGTGGTTTTTTTTAGCTTTGTGGGAAAATAAGCTATTTAATGACATCACCACAGACTTTTAGAAATTTTATATCTTCTGACATTTGTGATACAAAATGATTGAGAAAATACTTGGCAGATTAATATGTAGTCAAATGATAGTTCATTTCAGCCCAATATTACTACGAAGAGACTGTTAAAGCTGGTATGTAATTGATCTTGTCATAATGTCTGTGTTTATGTGTGTTAATGTCTATGTGTCATTTATTGAGACAGATTTGTTTTTTAGTTGCAAAGGACTTTCGATTTTATGTTTGGGTTAATACTAGTTGTCCGTCCATTCAGCACTTCTGTGACTGTAACCTTGTTTGCAGGTACCTCATTAATTCTTTATTTCAACTCAATAGAGCACCAGGGTTGTTCCCCTTTCACGCTGCTTATTGACCCGAGGAAAATAAAAGACAACACTTAATCAAAAGAGACGATTGTGGTCAAATTTAGGGTTGAAACTCTGCTCTGTTTAAAAGTTCAGTGCTCAGCCTATATTACTGTGTGTGGAATGTTAGGTCCTCTGTTATTTGGAACCAAACATTTCTGATGCATCAGTTTCAGAAACTAATAATTTGTTAAACATTGAAATTGGAAAAAGTCTCTTGCCAAACACAAGAGGACTACATTTGCAAAAAGCAAACAATACTTATGAGTACAGTCTCACCAAAAGTCACTTAAGGAGATTTGTCTGTCCTTTTTTTTTCCTTTATACGTCAACAGCTGGAGAATACCGTAAGTCTGTCACCCTGTGAGTAGTTACTAATAGTAGTGGTAGTAAATCCCAAATAGATTTCATGTAGAATAATAGACGAGTAGGCCATAGTTTACAGCTCTGAGCTCATAGTTGTCTCTGGCAAAAATATGTTCCAGGAAAATCAGTTTTTACCCAATGAAATTTTGCTGAAGTGATGTTAGACAACATCAATTATTCAGTGCCACATCTTGTTTTGACTTGAGATGATTGAGTCTGCTGAAAGTGTCACAGGATCTTTGTGTCTCCTGAATGTTTTGGTGGGCAAACCGCAAATTTGGCACAGGGACAGTATGGCTCCTGACAGTGAAGGAACAAAAAATCTTTGCGATTATATGACGGAGTTTGGATAATCTTTCTTTTCATCTGTGGATGTCTTAGTTTTGCCCTATTTTGTTTGAATAGACAGTATTCAGGGCAATATTCACAGTTCTCAGTGTGTTAAAAGGATAGTTCAGATCATTTGAAGTGTTGTTGTATGATGTATTAACCATAATCAGTGTATTATCTGCAGTAGATGGCGATTGGCATGCCCCTAATTTGGAGAAGCAGGCAGGAGCATCAACATAGAAGCCAGTGTTCTGCTTTGGACGGAGTAGCAACAAAAACTATTTTAGCCACCTAAAAAATTTAATATCAGTTTGTGAACGCTATGGTTGGAATATTTTCAGTACTACACATTGCTTTCGGAGGGGATACCGAGGCCATTGTATTGCTCCCTTCAAGGGGTGTCGGGTGGCTCAGTGGATAAAGGAGGCACCCCATAAATAATGACTGTGTCCTTGCCAAAGCGGCCGCAGGTTCGATTCCAGCTCGTGGCCCTTTGCTGCATGTCATCCCTCTCCCTCTCTCCCCCTTTTATGCTATCGATCCTCTGCCCTGTCTAATAAAGGCAAAAATGCCGAAAAAATAATAAAAAAAAAAAAATTGCTCCCTTCAAAGCAACCAGACTCCTTTTGAGAAAAAACTGTAATTTAACATCATTGAACACAAGAGTCTCCTGCTGTCAGTCTTCTGCTGCCTCAGTCAGTGATTTTGTTTGTATTATTGTGTGATTTTGTTTTTTAATAGTAAGTTAGATTCACCAAAGTAGAACAATAACACTAACTAATCATCAGAGGCAGTGGTGGACCAGTAGCTCATGTGTTCAACAAGCTAAGATTGCTGTTTTTGTCATTGAAGTCTGGCTTTAAAAAGACAAAGATAAGGCAAAGAATGTTCTGAATAGTATGCAATTAAACTAATACTAATTTCTTTTAGGAGGCTAAAATACTTTTTGCCACCTGTGTCCACAGCAGTACATTGCTTAGCTTCTGTGGTGGTACTCTTATGTGCTTCTCCAAACTGGTGGTGTGCCGACCACCTACACTGATTATGGATAAAAACGGCATACAAACCCACTTCAAAAGATCCAAACTATTATTTTAAGTTGCCAAAACTAACAGTGTGTTGTAATAATTTATTTATGACACACATCGAGGCTACTGGAGCAATTACTTCATTGAAGTATTTTAATTAAGAGGAAGGAGATGGTAGGACAGGATGTTGTTGTTTATATGAGCCCGTACCCCTTTTTTCTAACTTCAGGAAGTTGGCAGTTAAAAGTAGGGCCTCCTCCTGGATGGTTAAAAAAGAAGTTTGTTTCTCTGCAGCCAGTTCAAACAGGGTCCTGCATGGTTACTTTGTCTCTCAGTCTGTGAATAAAGCAGTATTTTTCCAGTGAAGCTGTGCCAGTGAGCAGCCACGTGACCAGGAGGTTGGAGTCAGAGCCATTTGCTTACTTGTGCTGTCCTCTGATTTCTCGTTTGAAACACATCCTGAATGTCAGCATTTATCAAAACACAAGGAAATTCTGTCATCATTTACTGACTCTTAATTGGCCAGGGTCACTGTGTATCAGTTTACGCAGTCTAACTGTTTTAAAACTGGCATCGAAGTCAAACCTTTGTTGGTGCACAGCCAGAGTCACACAGTGAAATTCACCTGGAGGGCAGAATCCACTCTGACACTTTAGATAAGCTGCTCTAAAAATAGAGCACAAAAGAGTGGAAAGACAAAGTAGTGACCTTCAAGACTAAGATGCTTTAGACTCGGGCCATTCTTTCTCACCTGTTTTTCCTCTCTGAGCCAGTGCGTGTCCTCTGCAGTCAGGAGAACATTTCATACACTCTAGGTTTTGTGTTGAATGGTGTGCAGCCGTGGTGTTGTTGCTTGTAGTCAAGATGTAGCCTTAAAGCTCCCTGGTTGCCTCTGAGCTCTACATCTCCACAATACACTATTTATAATCTCATGTATTCCAATTCTGAAGATAAAAACATCTATTTTTGTCTGCAGTCACAGAAGTCGTGATGATGACCGTATCTCGAAGCCGGCTTCAACACCAGCGAAGCTACCAGAGGAGGTTCCTCTGCCCAAACCGAAAGAATCGGCTATAGCTAGAGAGGAGAAGCAGCTCCCACCACTCCCAGGTCAGTGATTTAACGATCAGTCATTAACCTCTTCTACTCCACCCCACCCTGCAATAGATTTTTGTCTTCTTTAGGTGTGTTAGGGGATCTTTAGGGTGTGATAGCAGGTCAATAGTACATGCCCACATAAAGACACCAGACCTTGAGGAAAACCACACAAAAATCCTTACTGTGATTTGATATAAAAAAGAGCCCTTCTGTTCTAGAAACTGCTGAAAAAATCCTTATTATAAATACACCAGTGACAGACAAACACAACCCAAGGTCTTAAGTTTGAGGCTGTAACGTTTTCCAAGGCTGTGATCTTCCCAGAGGTCACAAAAGGTTGTTTCATACAGTAATGTCCACTTAAAAAAACCACAGTGAACTGGCTTCTTTGGGGAATAACAACATGACACATGAATAAAATTGGATTAATTAAATCCACAAGCCTCAGCTTTAGTCATACCCAAATTGTGCAATTCTGAGACTGTTATGGTATTTGCCCATAACTGAAAGCGTTTAGCATAAATGTGGATGTATCTGGAAAGTGGAGACTTGTGGTTAAACACAGAGCCCGTTTTCATTCAGACATCTTGTTGAGATAACTCAGCGGACCCTGTGAAACTGGCCATTCATGTTTTCCCCTCGCCAAACTTTGGAGCATAATTTTTACCCTCTTCATGACGAGTGAGCATGACATGGTTGGTACCATTGGATTCCTTACTGTCTGAAAGACAGTAATGTTGGCCAGGACTGTCAGCGTCCCCGCAGAGCGATAGAGGTTAACCCACATTGTTGTGTGTACATGGAAAACAAACAATTTTGTAAATCAGAAGTAAACAGAAAGATATGCTAGGACACCCATAATTTGTGTCTCTCACATGACTGCAGATACAACATGTTAGCGTGAGTTTCCCCATCCATCGTAAGCATCAAATGATTTCATGACAGTGAAATGAAATCTTGTTTGAACCAGTCATTTTTGCCCTTTTTAAAAACAACACTACCAAAAAAGTTAGCTCCAGATGCCTGCTGAGCCTGGCTGAGTTCGCCTGGAGCCAAGTGAAAATAAACCATATGAGTTGATCGAGTCTGACGTTCCTCCCCAGCCTGCGGCACTCCGATGCCTTTCTGTTTGACCTCCCTGCTCAGGACACTTTGTGCCTTGAGTGTGTGTGTTTGTGTGATAACACTTTGTATGTTTGTGGTTTTGGACAATTGCGTTGTTTCATTAGTGTAATTGTACTCAGTTTAACATAGACATGTGGTATTGCTATGTTGTGGCTGTGTTTGAGGGAGTAGTCCTTTTGTTTTAAACATGTTCAGTGCAGTTTTACACGTTTATCTTCATTAGTAATGTGTTAATAATAATGTTTTGTGTTTTTGTTCAGAACCAAAGCCAGTGTATGCTCAGCCTGGACAGCCAGATGTAGACCTGCCAGTCAGTCCCTCTGATGCCCCTGTGCCAAGCGCTGCCCATGACGATAGCATCCTACGGTAATATTTACAGCGTGTAATGTTATATATTGACCTTTTTGAGCACCACAATAAGTTCACTTCATAAAAAAGGAAGGAAATTGTGAAGGAAATTTAACAGCAGTTCACATAAAAAGAGCACATCTTGGAGCAGCTGTTGACCGTTTTGAAAATGCTCCTGTGCTCATCCTCAGGTATCTCTATAAAGCATTTTGGCTGCCACAAGGCATAGATTACAAAGCTGTCAAGAAATGTGTATTTTGTGGCACTCACTGGTTTACTGACAAGTTGTGCAAGTGGCTTTAAACATGACTGGATGCATAACCGTCAGCATTTGTGCATGAGACAACGGTTTCCTGCAGTTTATATGTCTTTACAAATTTTTAAAAATGTATTTAAATGTTCTGTAGGATTGTATCTTTCCTTTTCCACAGAATATTTTTACATCTTTGCTTTTGTACACTCACTCACCAGTCTGAACAAAAGAGAAACCTGGCGGACATCCAAGAGTCACTCAGCTATTCATAAACTGATGTTTGCATTGGAAAGAAGGAAATGCCATCAAATAGTGTCATGTCAAAGAAAGTCAACAAAACTATTTTTTTTCTTTATCTTCAGGCCAAGCATGAAGCTGGTGAAATTCAAGAAGGGGGAGAGTGTGGGGCTGAGGCTGGCTGGGGGGAATGACGTGGGCATCTTCGTAGCCGGAGTGCTGGAGGATAGCCCAGCTGCTAAGGAGGGCCTGGAGGAGGGCGACCAAATTCTCAGGGTGAGATTTTTTTTAACAAAGCAAGTATATAACCTGCCTACTGAGATCAAGTAGTTGTTTTTGAAGTTAATAGTTGTATAAATGAGTTTGCAAAATGTCTAATACTTGCTGTAATTCAGTGTCATAAAGGAACTTTTTTCTTGTCCTTGTTTTAACAATGGGTGCCTGATGGTGTCTACAAACAGACATGTTTTATGGGGTATGCGTCCTCAAGCTTTTCCCCTTTTTTATTCATGGTTTTACACACTGGCTTCTCCAAAATTCCTGTACCTCCAGGCTGGTCTCTTAGCAATGGCCCCGAGGGAGCACACACACAAAAAAACTGTGTTTCCTCTTGCAGTGTTTGTCCCATTTCCTCAGAGCCATATATCTCACTGTTTGTACCTCCTTGTCTTTTCTCCAAGCACAAAGAGAAATAGCTTGAGCTCTTGCAGTGCAGTAAAACCTGCAGTTACCCAGACAATATAAGAAGAACTTTGTCAACCTTTATCTAAATAGAGATTCACACTTTCTGTCATGCACTCTATGAACAATGAAGCCCACTCCTTAAAGGTATACTCTGCAGGAATTGTCACTAACTGTTTGTAAACACAACATTCAAACTTGGGACCTTTCTCCCTATGCTGCTTGCATGTTCACTGCAAACTACTATTGTAAGAATGTTTTGTAATGGAAGAGCTGACACTGTAGAAAGCTCACTAAGCTAACCGATAGCACCTACTTTTCCAAAAGAAAACTGGCCGACTCCACATCATTCCCCATCAGCACCCTCAGTGTTCGTCAGTGAAAGTAAAAGTCAACCTGGAATCCCCTCTCGTTTTGGAACAAGCTTTGCCCACTTTTTATTCCCATCTTATTATATCCATTTTTTATGCACTGTGTCCACAATCTCGTAGCTTCCTTTTGCGTGTGTGCTGATAATACCTCATCGCTGCTTTTTTTATGTTAAGTCTCAACCTCACTTGCACACTGCGCCTGGGAATGTCCTGAACACAGTAGAATAATTAGAAAACAAGAAAATATAGAGGCAATGGGCTGAGTCTCTGCATATAAATACATCGCCACACAATTCTAGTCATGGGCAGATTATGAGACAGTAGGCCCCTGGGCACAGGTATGCAAAAGGACCCATCACCTTTACTACATAGGAGAAATGCACACCAATTTAATGGTGCTTTTGCCTTGTTTTTGTTGTAGTTTTGCATTTCTTTGTAGTCATTATGCAACGTATTGCAGTTTAGTGTCTCTCTGCAATTGCTTTCTGTCCCCTTTATAATGAAAATTAGATAATTATATGTCTCTTTGTGGTTGTTTTGCCCCTTTTTGTAGATATCTTGTGTCTTTTTGCATCACCTTGTGGTCTTTTTGTGTCTCTTTGTTTTCATTTTGAGTCTCTTCCTGGCTGATTTGTGTTAATTGAGAGACCATTTGCAGGTGAAGGCCAGGGGGCTGCCCTGACACTTTTGGCCCCTGGGCCTGTGCCTGGTAGACCTTGTTCAGTCATCCATTTATGCTTTAGTGTGTCATAAGTCATAAGTTCACTGAAAGGAATTGCTTCTGTATGAATCGATGCATTTTTTTTTTTAGGAAAATCCTGAAAATTATACCCATAACTTCAACTTTAAAGTACTAGACAAAAGTGACATTGTTATGTGGAAAGCATAAAGCAGTAATCTCCATATTCCCTAATTCCAGGTAAATAATGTAGATTTTGCAAACATAATCCGAGAGGAGGCGGTGCTGTTCCTCCTTGATCTTCCTAAGGGTGAAGAGGTCACCATTCTGGCCCAGAAGAAGAAAGATGGTAAGTGAAGTGAGTAAGGAGATGAGAAAGAGATTCATTTCTGTTTATCACATTGGGCCGATGTCTTTGACGTGCTCTTTCCTGATCAGTGTATCGGCGGATCGTGGAGTCAGATGTCGGTGACTCCTTTTACATCCGGACCCACTTTGAGTATGAGAAGGAATCTCCATACGGATTAAGCTTTAACAAGGGCGAGGTGTTTCGTGTGGTGGACACGCTGTACAACGGGAAGCTGGGCTCCTGGCTGGCTATCCGCATCGGCAAGAACCACCAAGAGGTGGAGAGGGGCATCATCCCCAACAAAAACAGGTGACAAACAGCATTGTGACAGACATATGTGTTTGCTCTTAAAGAGTGGCATGCTGGATGAATGTTTGTCACAACGGTAGACAGTCAGTCACCCTATTTATATTACATTTGTTATGATTATCATTGCCATGTAGTGTTCTTAAGTATTGGCAGTGTTGAGGTTAGTAGTGCCAAATTTATGACACATCCATTAGCTTGGGTTACATTAAGAACTGTCTCTGTTTCTCTGCTATTTGTCAACAGAGCAGAGCAGCTTTCCAGCGTGCAATACACTCTTCCCAAAACAGCAGGGGGTGACAGGGCTGACTTCTGGAGGTTTCGTGGTCTTCGCAGCTCAAAGAGGAACCTGAGAAAGAGCAGAGAGGACCTCTCGTCCCAGCCAGTCCAAACAAAATTCCCGGCTTATGAAAGAGTTGTACTGAGAGAGGGTGAGGAATCTGACTACATCTACCAGCCTGTATGTCAATGCGAGAGGGAAGATGCATTCTTAATATTCTCATTATATTTTGCAGCTGGTTTCCTGAGACCTGTGGTGATATTTGGGCCAATTGCTGATGTGGCTCGAGAAAAACTCGCCAGAGAAGAGCCCGACCTTTTTGAGCTTGCAAGTATGTTTGAACGCATCATTATGCACACACACATTGTAGATAACAACTGACATAAAACCGGTAAGTACTCGTGAATTATTTTTCTGATAAATCCCTCAAACCTTTTTTCCAGAGAGTGAACCAAGAGATGCTGGAACGGACCAGCGTAGTTCAGGAATCATTCGTCTTCACACCATCAAGCAGATCATCGACAGAGTATGCCTCCTGGTATCATATAAAGAGTATTGTAGTTTATTTCATTACAGATATATTTTTCATCACTCCTCTTTTTTGTCTTTGTCTTATGAAGGACAAACATGCCGTCCTGGACATCACCCCGAACGCTGTGGACAGGCTGAACTATGCTCAGTGGTACCCAATAGTAGTCTTCCTAAATCCTGATAATAAGCAGGGTGTGAAGAACATGAGGACCAGACTGTGTCCAGAGTCCAGGAAGAGCGCCAGGAAGCTCTATGAGAGAGCCATCAAACTGAGGAAAAATAATCACCACCTGTTCACCAGTAAGTGTGCAAAGTGTAGTACATTTAAATGTATATCCTCTCTTATAAATGTTTTATTCTATTTGTGACTCAAAAATATTCTCTCTTAGCCACCATCAACTTGAACAATATGAATGACGGCTGGTACGGAGCTCTGAAGGAAACAATCCAGCAACAGCAGAACCAGTTGGTGTGGGTGTCAGAGGGCAAGGTGAGGGATGGTTTTGTTTTCCACTTCACTGACCAATATTTTTTGATTCCTGTTAGTCTTACTGAGCGACACATGAGATGATCATTTCTCTGCTTTACTCAGGCGGATGGCACTACAGAGGATGATTTGGACATCCACGATGACCGTCTGTCCTACCTGTCTGCGCCAGGAAGTGAATACTCCATGTACAGCACAGACAGCCGCCACACTTCTGACTATGAGGACACAGACACGGAGGGTGGAGCCTACACAGACCAGGAACTGGACGAGACATTGAACGATGAGGTGGGCCTGCCCACGGAGCCCGCAATCACCCGCTCCTCTGAGCCTGTGCGAGAGGACCCACCTGTAATTCAGGACACCCCTGGTTACCCTGGATACCAGCACCCAGTGCAGCCCGACCCAGCCAGTCGCATAGATCCCGCTGGCTTCAAGATGGCCGCTCCGCAGCAGGTAAGGTTCATATGTAGTTCTACAGGCAGGCCCCTGCAGACTTCACCCATCAGAGATGGATGTATGGCTAAAAGTACTGCAGAGCTGAGGAATAGCGCCTTTGTGTGTTCAGTGTGTGTCTTGATGTTTAAGATTAAATGTCCTTCGCTAAGTAATAAACATGTTTTAGAAGCTACTGGTATGTTATCTATTCCAACCACATTTTTGCAAGTGCATTCTCTGGCTGGTGTAAAACTGATTCAGTGTAAGGAAGAAGGTCATGGTGTTGGGGTGAGCTGTTCTTTGTGTGCCCTTGGCAGGCTTGTGTTATAAATGTCTCTTAACAATACTTCACAGCAAGATGAGGCTGCTCTGCCCATGCCCTCGTTGCCTCCGCCGGTGGTAGCGCCCCCTGCTGTTGAGCAGCCTGTACAGCTTGAGGGTATGCACCTAGAGGAGCCGCCTGCTGCAGCCGCAGCTCCTCAGGCTGACTCACTTAGCAGCCCCAGCCCTGCCCCTGAGCTAATTCAGCCCCCACCACCACCACATGAACCCCACCCGTCTGGACCGTCTGGTCCAGAACCAAAGGTACCCGCTGTTTCACCAGCCACTCGGACCGGGCCTGGGCCCCAGCCTGCTGTTTTAACTGCCTGTCTTCTCGCACATGCTTTCCACTCGCTCTCTGCATGACATGCCCACACTGTGTGACTCACTGAGCCCACTGTGTGCCTCTGGCTCCCAGAGAAAATGTGCGACAGACTAGTCCACATGCACCACAGTGGGCTGGGAGACCAGAAGGACTGGTACATCTGAGTCTTTGACCAGGGTGAAGACATCCACAACCAGCCCTAACTGTTGCCTCTTACTTCCTTTGCATGGCTCCTAATGTTTTTTGGGTTCCTTTCAGCTTTAACTCTCTTCTGTAGATGAACGATAGTAGCACTTAAAGTGGCATCGTAGTGGTAGATGTGTCGTCTGTTGTAGTGCCAGTAGTTTGACGTTGCATTAGATGCAAAACTGAATGTTGGTTGCATGATGAAAGCTAACCTGCAGACAGTACTCTTGGTAATGAATCCCATCAAGCAATTCTCCCTATGGAAAAACAAACTGACATCAGCACACTGCATTGTGTCTTCTGTTGAGTCGTTTCGCCCTGAGTAGATGCCAACAAATCAACTTTCTTCCATAGGAAGTACTGTAACTAGACTTGCTGTCTACAGGCTACACATCATATGTTTGAAATGAGGCCTTTCAGAAATGTGCAAATTGCTTGTTAGTTCATTTATAAAATGTGTTAATGTGTAAAACCCAGTTGTGTCCATATTATCATTCTTGAGAGGCATCTTGTCAAACAGGCATTCAGAACTGTTTTTGAATAATGGACAAAGGTTTGCTTGTTTAAATGCACTTTGAATTGATGTTTGTTTAATTAAATAGCAGATGGATTTTTTTTTTTAATGATTTGGGTAATGTTATTCATGTTCAGTTCCTTAAGGTTTCAGTTTACATCCTAGTATTGAATTTAATCTTGAAATTATTCTTAATCTGGTGCTGGGAAAGCATTTCCCCCTGACTGCTTTCTGTCCCCTAACATGATGATTATAAACCCAAAATGTTGATGATGTAATGGATGTATTCATTTAGTGTGGTTTCTTCACAGATGTACAAGAAAGATCTGTACAATATGGAGGACCCTGTGCGAATCAACCATGGCCTGAAGCAGTCTTTGAGCTACAGTCACCAGCCACCGTACCAGGACAAACAGCCATACCGCGAATACGACCACCCGCCTTACGGATACGATGGAGGCGGCTACACAGAACCAAAGCCTCACAACACTGACTCTCACCTGCACTACGACAACCGTGTGCCTCATTACAACGAACAGTGGCCCCCCTATGACCAGCAGACCTCGTCCAACCAGCCCGCAGGGTACCAGCAGGGCCACCAGCAACCCATGGGCTACAACCCCCGGTCCCCCTATGATGACGGACCAGGGAGGGACTACAGCCCCCCTCAGCCACGCTACGATGATGCTCCACCAGTGGGCTACGATGGCAGACGACGCCACAGTAAACCCGGGCCCATTCGTTATGATGAGCCCCCGCCCCCGCCCCCAGCTGGCTATGATGCCCGCTCTCCTTATGAGGCAGAACCTCATGGCTTCCCCATTAATTCACCTCGATCGCCGGAGCCCCCAAAGCAGTATTACAGTGACTCTGGTCTGAGGCCCACCTTCATTCCGGGGCCTCCAAACCGGGGCTTTAAGCAGGGGATGCATGACCCTATGATGAACTCCGAACCCACTATTCCTCCTCCAAAACCAGAGACCCTGCCCTCCCCAGGTGAGCCAGCGATCACTCCAGGCTCCAAACCCCTCCCTCCTCCACCACGGGAAGACCTGGATGAGGACCCGGCCATGAAACCACAGTCGGTGCTCAACAGAGTCAAGATGTTTGAGAATAAACGGTCTGTTTCTATGGACAGAGCTAAAGAAGGAGGAGAATCAGCACTCAGGGTAAGTTCCTCACTGAGTTGGTACCACAAAAGGTCAAACATAGCTGCTGAAAGTGTGACTGTTTTTAAGTGGTAGACACAGTAATGTGACCACCTCTTAACTCTACATTTTAAACTCTAAAGTGACTTCACGGTTACAAACATTGCGGACAAAGAGAGGTACAGCAGTTAGGCTACGTTTAAGATACGCTGTCCACATTGTTATTTGCTATCAGATGGGATCTGTGTATCTAGACATCACCAAGTTATAACTGGCGATGTAGACGTCATTTACTACGCTGCAGTGTTGGTGACATGGCTTTCAAAAGCAGAAGCATGAGAAATAGATTGGTCCATCATTTTGCTCTCAAAACAATTTATTTTGGCGTCTGTCCACCGACATTTGTCGCTCATGTTGTCGTCTTTGCCGCTCTTCTAGCAGCAGTATGGATCTGCTCAGCACTTCTGACAGCCTGGATTTGACTTTGTCTTTTTGTGTTGTGTTCAAAGACACTTTGAATCCGAGATGAGCAGCCTGAGGCGTATCTGTACCAAATCAATTACAATGGCACTTCCTACCACCGCCAAATTGGTTTTGAGTCAGATTTGCAAAAATTGCATTTCATGTGTTGTTTTTTCCTAAAATCAATGTGGATAAAATCTGGATATGCAAAAAAAACCCCAGCTGTGCTGAATTAATGATGAAACCTGTCCTTCTTTATATGGAGTTGTGCTGTTATTTTACATTAACTAGGCGACACTATAACTAACCCGTCTTGCCATTAATGTAGGGTGAGTGCTGCCAATATGTGGACATAAGCCTCCTGTAATATAAAACAATGGGTCTCGTGTTAAATCAATATCCAAGTTGGCAAGTATTCCTGTATACCTGAATTCCTTTCTAGTATGACTTCAATATTTGATAGTCCCCAAAAAGTGTGTGTGAGCTCTATCCAGCACAAGGTTGTTTTACTAATGTCATATTTTGATACAAAGGAGTTCTAAAATAAATAAAATCTTAACTAGAAACTGAACTAAAATTGAAAAGGACTGTAGTTTAACTTAAAATATATGCAACAACAGCGTCTGGTACAAGATGGGTCATGTTAGGCTAAATGTCAGATGGGAGCTTCTGTTAGCTGTTAAACAGGGTTTAACAATTAGTATGTGAATATGCAAGTATTTAAAAGCAGCATAAGATAACAAAAAAATCTCCACTGAGGCCTTATTATCTTTTCCCAAACTGCAGATGCATCAGTCGAAAAACTGCAAAACAGCAGCACCTGAAACTGCAAGCTTATTTTTGTGAAATTATCGTCTGTTTTGTAATCCTCTAGTCTGTGAGATTTCAGGCACGGTGCTAGATATCCATGTGCATGCAATCCATTCATGTGAAAAAAAATCTGGATCAGATGCAAGAAGCACTGAAGAGATGCCCTCCCTTTGCTTTTCAGCCTGCAGATGTTCCGAAACCTGTGAGTGCACCTGGCCCAGTCCTCAAAGCCAATTCCCTCAGCAACCTGGAGCAGGAGAAATCTTCCTATAGGTATGTAGTCCTCGTTACAGCACCCCAGGCTGCAGAGAAAGGTGGGTGAAGGACAACCCTGAGATCCAGGCAAAGGCGTCTTGGAATTTATTTATTGTTGTTCGAGCTCCACCTAGTGGACACAAGTCACAGCAAGCAAGTACAGCAAGTTAGACTCTGGTGTGGTGTGCAAAGACACCAAAGGCATCCAAAGACTAACTGTGCATTCCAGTACCCATACTGTTTAGTATGGCAATAAATATTTAATATGACCCAATACATAGTATGTCAAATGCAGTATGCCAAAATGCTTTTCTGGCCACTCTGACCCACAATCCTCTGCACAGTGCGTCACATCAAGTGAGCCGCAAACAGATGACTGCGTGACAGCTCGTTCACAGATTAAGAGAAACCGCAATGATGGATGATGACGCATTCAAGTGATTGATGATTTGTTTAAGGAAACAAAATGATCATAAAGAATCCCAACAACAACAGATCATAAGCATGAAAATAACAGTGATAGATAAATGCATAGTTTATGTAATTTTACTGTGGTGAATAAAATTGGTTAGAATCTACAAAGAAATGTGCTGTCCAGATTGCACCCTGTGTCTACCAAAACCCCTTTTTGATCGCAGGAACTTTCCCTGGGATCTAGGAACCTTTTGAGGACCCACAGTCAACATAAAGTTACAGCAACTTTCTTTGATCCCACAAAGACCCCGATCATGGGGGGAGCACTTTCTGAAAGCGCAGGAACAATTTGGGATGGGGTTTGCAGGAATGACTGTCACAAACACAGTGCTGCTGCTGCCACTCGTGTATCGCTTCATTCAAGTACTCACAAGTACTCCAGTATCATTTAGGACCATTTTAGGACAAGTGGAGAACATTCTCTTTGTTTGATAACATTTCAAGTAAAGTCAGGCTTCCTGCCTCAATTAAAAAGACAAAGAGAAAAGGAGAGACAAGCCTGCTGTCCTGTCAAACAGCCAGTGAATGAGAAAGAAAAAGAGCAAATCTTTTATTGTTTCACACCGGGAAAAGCAATCATAAACTCAAAGGATGATTTATTGTGGAGACAGGTGCTCCAGTTTCATTTTCTTCTGCATTTCTTTCATTACATCCAACTTTCTGTCATACTATGCAGCAGCAAAATGATTGTAAATGAGGCAGGCTTTTTTTTTTTCTTCAGATGACATAGGCAGCCACGCTGAACTGCAACCCCAGCAGCCCTGGTCCTGCTGATGTACCTTTTTATACGTCAGCAGACTAATTTATGTCATCTGTACGGGTATTTTGATCATGGTAGAAACGCAAATGACAGGGGGCTTGAAGAATCTTTTTGTTCCTCCAAAATTAGTTCCCGGGTCTAAATGTCTCTGTAACTTCAGAATTCAGATTTAGATTCAGAAAAATGTTATTGTCTGTAGTGACAGAAAATTGTCTTAGACATGGTTCAACATAAAGTGCCAAACAAACTTGGACAATAAGCATTCAGCATGTGTTCCTAAAAAAACAAACAGAATAAATACCTAATACAATAAGTTAGAGAAAATAAAGTGTAAATAAGAATAAACTTTTGATGGAAACGTGGCTCAAGATGGCAAGTTCTGCATATAGCAGCATATTCATGAGGAGCCTTATTGCTCTCTGCTGTGAGAGGGTCTGCATCGACCTTATGCTGTCCTGAGCTTCCCCCTGTTGACTGACGTGACAATCAATATGTAAAAGATGTCTACCATGTGGATGTTGTCCAGCAGGCTTTTGGCCAATCTTGCCTCTGCAGCTGTTCTACTTGTTTCTCTGTGCTTCCTCTGCAGGGCCCCTGAGCCGCAGAAGCCTCACACTAAACCCCTGGATGATGTAGTGCGTTCCAACCACTACGACCAAGATGAGGATGAGGAGTACTACAGAAAGCAGTTGTCCTATTTCGATCGCCGTAGCTTTGACAGCAAGGCAATGGGCCAACCCAGTCCTGGCATCAACCGCTTCCACGATCTGCCCAAACCAGCTCAGCTCTCGTACCCATACAACAGGTACGACAACATGCCTCACGCTGCCAGTCTTGGCTGATGTTCAAAACTCCTTCAGTCAGTGCAGAATCACAGCTGCTGTTAATAACTGTGTTTTTTGTGTCTACCTGCCGCAGAGTCGAGTCTGTAGAGAAGGTGAGTCCAGTGGAGAAAAGATATGAACCCCTGCCCCAAATCAGCCCGTCATCACAGTACGGGCCCCCTGTGTCCGCCATCCCACCCAACACACTGCCCAAGCTCAGCCCCGCTGACGGTAAGCTCTCTAACACTTCCTGCCTGACTCTTGAACTTCACTCATCTAGTGAATATTAACATTGTAGAGATGCAAAGATGTGTCACTTTTGTTGTTTGGGCAGCAACTAAGGAGGATTTGTGTTTTTGATAAATCTGCCGGTTTGTTTTTCAACCAATCTTTCGGTCTATAATAGGGGTGACCCAGAAAAGTTGTCTTTTCAGTGATCCAATCTGAGGACCCTGATCTGACTGCCAGTCTCACAGTCAAACTGTTGCAGTTACATCTGAAATGAAGGATATTTCTATTCAGGCTATATGGGGCGCTGAATGTCTGATCATGCATAGAATTGCTTGGTTTCTCCTAATATATGCAGGCTTTTTTGGTATAAAGTTATTAATCAGAACACACATAAAAGAATGTAGTGCTAGTGCTGTCAAAATATGCAAGAGGCACACATAAACAGCTATTTGTGGGCTTGCATTTCTCTCTCTCAAAGAAAGTTGAAAGTTCTGTTCACAGCCTCAAAAAGCAAACAGGAAACAAACATAGTGATGCATTCTGTCTGTCTGTCTTTCTATCGTTTGATCTCCTCCACTCTCTGTACTGTGGACAGAGCTACTGTCAACACACAAAAAACCCAGCTTTACATGGAACACGTCCCATTCTAAAAAAAGTTCTTGCGCCAAGTCAGGAAGACAAATAGTTTAATTAGGTGTTTCAGCTCTTTTGTCTTGTGTGGAGAAAAATGAAACCTAATGTTACAGATGAGAATATGGATAAATAAGTGTTACAAAGCATGATTTGACTATTATTCCTCAACAGGCAGGACTTGACAAGTCAGAATCAGCTATCTAAGTTCTAACCTATACCATGTTCTTCGCAATTTCCTAAAGCTTGGTGACTCTTTTTAATTGCTTTTTAGGTCTGAGCATCAGAACAAAACTCAATGAAATTCAGTTTACTGTCAAATAAGATAAACAAATGCAGCATAACGGAGTAATGTTGGCATCTTTGCTTGAAAATGACCAATAACTTATCACAATAGTTGCAGATAAATTTTCTGTCATTTGAGAGCTGAAGCCTGCAGCCTGTTGTTTCAACTCTGTTGTTATGTATAATGATTTACCTGAAACAATACAGTCAATTCATTGTTTACTAATTTGCAACTATTCTGATAGTTACTGGATCATTTTCCAGTGAAACTGTCTGACACTCCCTGGCTCTAGCTTCTTCAGTGTGAGGATTTACTGCTTTTCTCTGATTTATATCACTATATACTGATTATTATTAAATGCTGTACTGTTAGTCAAAAAATGTTTTCCCATCTTGGGTTTTAGGAAATTGTAATTGACATTTTTTACTATTTTATGACGTATTATAGACCAAATGAGTATTTGATTAGTTGAGACATTATTTGTTGCATTCACTGAAAATGAGTCATTAAAAACAATCATTAAAAATGAAAAAGAAAGTGTTACCCAAACAAAGTGCGAAGGTATAATAGTCTGACAAAGATAAGTATTTTGACTGCATCTTCCTTCATATGTTTTCAGCAAACTCCATACCTGAACCGTTGAGTTCACCCAATCCTAAACCCGAGCTGCCAGCTCTCAGGCCGGCCAGCAGGGATGAACCCACACCAGGTGGCTACCTGCCCCCGCGGGGCCTCCCCGACAAGTCCCCGGTCAACGGCACTGAAACAGCACCGCCAAAGACGCTGGGTGTTCCCGCTCCTACTAGCTATAACCGCTACGTCCCCAAGCCGTACACCAGCTCAGCCCGGCCCTTTGAGCGCAAGTTTGAGAGCCCCAAGTTCAACCACAACCTGCTGCCCAACGACACACAGGCGAAGACCGACCTGCTCAGTAAGCCCAGCGTGGTGAGCAACAGCGGCGGGAAGCCTCAGCTGTCACCACAGCCCCTGGATCACGACAGCGGCTTGGACACCTTTACACGCACTATGGACAACAGGCCCAAATACCAGCACAATAACATCAACGCCATCCCCAAGGCCATCCCTGTAAGGTGAGACACTCATAAATTCTCCCATCCAGCAGCAGCAGCAGGAAGTTCTCTGAGGGTAATTACTGAGCTGCTGAAAGACAGAAAGAATCGTGTTTGTCCACAGGGGGTTTGTTCTCGTGTCCTCTGCTGAGCATTATTCTCTGCCTGCAATGTTTTGACTGATGATGCTGACTTCTGCGCCTCCGCCCCTCAGCCCCAGCACGCTGGACGATGACGACGAGGACGAAGGACACACGGTGGTGGCAACCGCCCGGGGGATCTTCAACTGTAACGGAGGAGTCCTGAGCTCCATCGAGACGGGCGTCAGCATCATCATCCCCCAGGGTGCCATCCCCGAGAGCGTGGAGCAGGAGATTTACTTCAAGGTGTGCCGGGACAACAGTATCCTGCCCCCCCTCGACAAGGAGAAAGGTCAGTCCTCGAGTGTCTTTATACCCTGAATATGTCAAGGAACAAACAGATATTACATCTTAGAGAAGAACAGCAGCAGTTCAGACTGAGGCTTTTTTTACATGAATTATCAGGGGAGTGTGGTAATTTCATTACCTGACAAGGCGGCTAACAGTTATTTCTCATTCACCATGAAGGTCTGGCGACAGACTTCATTTTGCCTCCTGATTGGGTAATAAATAATCCTGCGAGCTGATTAATTCCTCCCTGTTAAATTTTGGGAATTCAAATCTTGTTGTTGTGTCTGTGCAGGAGAAACGCTGCTAAGTCCGCTGGTGATGTGTGGCCCACATGGACTCAAGTTCCTGAAGCCGGTGGAGCTGCGCTTACCTCACTGTGCGTCTATGACCCCTGATGGTTGGTCTTTTGCTCTAAAATCCTCCGACTCCTCGTCGGGTACGCTGTCCTCTGTCCTTCTGGGGTCTTTGGGCTGGCTTTAGTGATTAGAGAGGAGAGTTTCATTGTTGTCTTAATCATTATAATCATCTCATCTGTTTTCCATATTCCCCCTCACTTCTTCTTCATGCATGCGCTGTTTACAGATTTGAGTTGTTTTCTTATTTCTATTCTTAATATGAACTGAGGAGCCCAGTTTATTTAAATATTGACCTTCCACAAAGTCATGAGTGCAAAACACTGCAGTGCCACTAGAGCTGAAATATTTAGTTGAATAGATCTGAGTCAGTCGACCTAAATTGTTTCAGCTATTTTGATATTTAAGACCTTTTTTTAAGCAAAAGTGCTGCATAAGTTGTAGCTAATTTTCTTTGTCTAGAATGACAGTAAACTGAATGTCTGTTGGTTTTGGACTACTGATCGGACAAAACTAGCTATTTTAAGTGAGTCGTTTGACAAGGCCTACAACTAACAATTATTTCCATTATCAATTTAACCCCGTCAGAGTTTACACCACATTTGGCTAAGGCTTTAACCCGTCAAATATGCCCTTAGGAGCCTTAAAATGGTATGTTTGACCAACAGTCCAAAAATCTAAAGCTGTGACTCAGAAAAAGCATCAAATTCTCACATTTAGGATTCCGCATAACCAGCATGTTTTTTTTTTTCACTTTCACTTAGTTGGGTAGAGCTATGGCCTTTCGCACAGCTTTAAAAGACTCCACACATTTAGCACTGCATTCCTACAACGCTGTTGAACTCACAATGGACATTTTACATGGAACTGATCAAAACTGATGCTGCAGAACCAGCGATAACGTCTTCTTGCCTGCACTACCCACAATGCAACTGTACCATAACCTAATTGCAACTAAATTAGCCCAAGCCACCAGCCTCCTAAACAAAGACAGTTGTGTCATGTAGCAACATGCAGGTGTTTATATCTAACCACCAAAAATATTTTTAAAAATTGAGTCATAAGTATTGTAGCTATGTGTGACTATAGCTGAATATAGATTACAGTTTTTAATCCGTAATTGCACAAATCATTTCTGATGTGTTAATGCATAAAGACGACATGCAGAGGTTTAAAGCTGCTCATCTATCTGTGTGTGCGTTTGAATAAAGTTCACACAGAGCTCAAATGTATGTGTGAATCCAAAGTTTCCTGCTATGAATCAAATCTAGAATTACACTTTCGTCCAGCAAAACTAAAACGGCTGCATATTTCTATGAACTGCTTTGCTTTCAGAAAGGCTGATCACATGCATGTGCCTGAAATGCCCTTTTCTCTGTCTGTGTTTGGATTCCAGCTAATTTGGCACCATATAAATTCAAGTATGAAGTAACTGGCTTAACATTCATTACATTTAAATTCGTCATTATCCAATTACAAACTCATGCTGAGCAACGGGAAATCATTTTCTGCTTTATTTATGCATTATAGCATCATTGTTCATACATGTTTTTATTCAGATATATTTTATTTATGTCACATATCTCCAAAAAATCTCTTTTGTTTTGAGCATCTTCTGTTTTTTTTCTATTTAGCAGCTGACATCATGTCTGTTTCCTGCAGGTGATCCCAAAACCTGGCAGAACAAATCCCTCCCCGGAGACCCAAACTACCTGGTGGGTGCAAACTGTGTGTCTGTGCTCATTGACCACTTCTGAAGAGGGCAACAGCTGGCCTGTTACTGAATGTGATAAATCAGGGGACCTCAGTTTCCCCTGCCGTGCTCCCTCCGCCGCGACGAGGTGCGCGCTGCTCGATGAAGTATGAACCTGACACTCTCACGTTGTTTACTGTGCCCAAAAAGAGAAAAGAAAAAAAAACTACACACATAAGGAGAGTCGGAGGAGTCCAGCATCCCCAACGCTGTACTCTTGTTCTTTTATTTTATTTTTTTTCGGTGCTTTCAAGGCTTGCAAAAAATAAAGATTAAAATTATTTAAACAAAAGGAACTGAAGTCGGAATGCATGACCAGTGCCACAGACTGAATAATCTCATTTTGACATTTTTAGCTAATTTTGTAAAAGGTCAGAGCAGTGTGAGAGAAAAAAAAGGAGAATTTTGGAAACTCGTTTAATATTGCAGTGGGATTTTTGCTTACTGTAAAAAAAAATAATAATGATAATTTAAAAAACAAAAAAACACTCACAAACAGCAAAGTTGGTATATGCAAAACTTTTGTTTGTGAGTTCTGTGGTCATGCGTTTCACTCATGAAGGATCTCTGAGGACTTGAGAAAGCCTGACTCATGAAGGAAGAAAAAAAATAAGAAGAATGAAGGTTAAGTATTAGTACGCCCGTCTGTTGTGACGGGGCTCACTCTGTTTAAATCTGATGTTTTTGTAGCAATGTTTTACCGTAGATAAATATACTGACTTGATTTTACAAACTCCTGCTGTCTAGAGATCTATGCATGTGCTATGACTCAGGTCCAGAAGCCTGCTACTACTAAGTTCAACACATGAAAATCCCATCGTACACTGCAAGCAGTGATGCCTTATCTGCATATTAACTTTTCAGTGAAACTTTAAAAACATCGGATCCTTCAGTTATTGCGATCACTACGGAAAGAATAAAGTTGTCTCTGCATTTTCTCATAAACAGTGAACTTGGATTTAGCACACGAGAATAATTGAGGCTGATGAAAAGGTATGCTTTCTTTTACTGCTATGCATATGAAGTCTGAGGAAATACAAAAAGCTAGAAGATGTTTAAATTGTGGCTGTACATATTGCTAGTATATGGCCTTGGTTCTCTGTAAATGAACTTTTGTACATCTTTGTTATTTTGTATAAAAGAGAAAACGTTTGTTAAAAAAGAGAAAGCGGTTACATTGGTTATGTTTGTATTCTGGTTATACCCCTGAGCCTTGGAACTGACATAAGCAGTAATAAGTCTGACTTTTCTACCAACATATACACACACTACTTAAGGCATTTTTAACAGTCAGAAAACTTTTTATTCTTATTTACAAACTAGAGAAGTGCTTGGTTTAAATGATTTTAAAAGATGTACTTGAGGGGGTCTGCTGTGAAGAGTGGTCCCTTCCTTTATTTGTGATACTGGATGCTGTATTGTGTGCCCTGAAATGTATTTTTGTACTAATAGACAATTTATTATGGCACATCAGTACTATTTTCTTTTGATATGATAACACTGCTTCAACCCAACACTAGTTTATTTTCCCGTGTGGCTGACATTATTTTTATTTATTTTGATTTTTTTCTTCGGTTCAACTTCTTTTTTTTTTCCTTTGCGACACATTTCTAAGTATACCACTGTATTAATAAATAAATTCATTTTTAAAGTATCTGCTGCTTGCATTAGTGTGTTGTGTTGAACTGAATTTCCAGATGTTTTTCATGTCGACACACCCAGACTGGTTTTTTTGCCTAACAGCTCAAAGGATTCCTCTGTGGTTTGTGAAGTTGGCGATTGTATTATCAGGATGCAGAGATGCGTCCCAATTTATTCCACATGTAAACTCAGTGAACCAAGCTGTCAGGTGGATTTTTCTGCTTACGCTAATGTAAACCCAGTGCTGACGGTCTAATTTAAAGATTAGCGGAGTTGCTGGCAAGTTTCCCATTAGTTTGCACAATGGCATTTTATGTTCCTAAAAAATGAATTTCCTGTTGTTGTTTCTGGTTCACTGGCTGTTTAAAATCAGAAATAAGTTCCCTTTTTATTCTAAACAGACGTGTAAAGACAAGCAGTCATTTGCCAATTTAATAGATACACCTACCTAAAGCTACTGCAGTCTGTCCCAGTCATACTGCAATAAATCCTAAATAACTTTATGAGAGTTATAAAGTTCTGTTTTACTTTACCAACTGCTGTGACTGAGAGGCTGGTGCTGCTTTCACTGTGTGTGTGTGTGTGTGTGTGTGTGTGTGTGTGTGTGTGTGTGTGTAACTGTATCTAGATCTAAATCTAAGGGGCCGTGTGTGTATGCGCACGCATGTGTGTTTATACGTGTACTTGCGACATAGTAGGGAACAAAAAACGTATCTCACTAAGAGAGAAGACATTTTTGGAAACTGAGGACACTTTGGCTGATCCTCCCTTCCTCAAAAGTCCATTTGAGTGTTCAGTCTTGGTTTTAATCATGTTTAGGAAGGGTTGAGGTGAGGGTTGGCGTTAGGCATTAGTTGTGATGGTTAAGGTAATGGGCAAGGGAATGCATTATTATGTTCATGAGGGTCCTCGAAAAGTGAGGAGTTGTGTGTGTGTGTGTGTGTGTGTGGAAGTGTGTGTCATCATGGCAAAATGTGGTCCTGCAGACAGCTATCGCAGAGGGCACTACCACAGAAGTCAGTGTAACCGGTTGTGGCAATATTATCTTTACCTCACTGGTCTAACTGACTTTAGAAGTTTAGATAACAGACACCCGACTATCTTACTGTTATTACAGATGTGTGAACTAACCACAGACCCCCTCTTTGTTCACATACTCAAAACAGTGCAGTTTGAAGATAGAGGAACCACTGGAATGGATATTTGGTGTTATTTTTTGCATTAGAAAAAAGATTGTTAAGGCCTGACGGGGTTCCCAATTACGTGTACAGTTATGGTGAAACACTGGATGGAGTTTTGAGTACTTTGCCAGTTAATTTGTTGGTGGACAGATTTTGTCACAGTGATATAGTGTCAAACCTGTTCAAGACAAAGCTTTACCAATGTTAAGTTCAGACCACATTGGAGTTCAAGGGTGGGTGGGGGTGTTTGGGGGTGATTTTTGACAACATACTATACCATACTTTTTGGTGTAATTTCTGACACACCATGCCATGATGTTTTGGGGGGATTTTTTTCACAGAATACTATATGTTGATGTTTCAGGGTCATTTTTGACGACATACCATACAGTAGTATGACTTTTTGGGGTCATTGTGGCAACGTACTATACTGATCACTCCAAATGCTGAAACAATCACAGAGCAGCATGTTAAGGCAGTTTATAATATAGCCTGATGAAAATACTGCCCAAAAGTCAATATTTTGAGCATTTTAAGCCAAAGTATAGTATGGCAAAAAAAAAGCCATACTCAGGAAAAAATGGTCAAAAACTGTTGGCTCCAAATGCTGAAATAAGTAATAGAACAGCAAGAACGGGATGTTAATAGTATAGACTGTTGAAAAAACGGTCCAAAAAGTCAATATTTTAAACATTCTAGGCCAAAGTTTCATACGGCGAAAAAAACTATACTATAGCACAGGGAAAAATGGTCAAACAATTGATGGCTCCAAATGCTGAAAACAGTCATAGAACAGCAAGATCAGGCTGTTTATATACTATCCATTAAAAAACAGTCCAAAAAGTCCATATTTTGAGCGTTTTAGGCCAAAGTTTAGTATTGCGAAAGAAAAGCCATACTATAGCACAGGGAAAATTAGTCAAAAATGTGATGCCTCCAAATATTGAAGAAGGTCATATAACAGCAAGATCAGGCTGTTTATAATATAACCTGTTGAAAAACTGGTCCAATGAGTCCATATTTTGAGCGTTTTAGGCCAAAGTTTAGTATTGAGAAAAAAGCCATACTATAGCACAGGAAAAATGGTCAAAAAAGTCATGGCTCCAAATGCTGAAAAAGCTCGTACAACAGCAATATCAGGCTGTTTATAGTATAGCCTGTTGAAAAAACGGTCCAAAAAGTCCATATTTTGAGCGTTTTAGGCCAAAGTTTAGTCTTGAGAAAAAAGCCATACTATATATAGCACAGGGAAAATAAGTCAAAAATGTGATGCCTCCGAATGCTGAAAAAGGTCATAAAACAGAAAGATCAGGCTGTTTATAGTTTAGCTAATTGAAAAACTGGTCCAAAAAGTCCATATTTTGAGCGTTTTAGGCCAAATTTTATTTTTGTAAAAAAAGCCATACTATAGCACAGGGAAAAATAATCAAAAATGTGATGCCTCCAAATGCTGAAAAAGGTCATATAACAGCAAGATCAGGCTGTTTATAACATAGCCTGTTGAAAAACTGGTCCAAAAAGTCCATATTTTGAGCGTTTTAGGCCAACTTTTATTTTTGCAAAAAGAGCCATACTATAGCACAGGGAAAATTAGTCAAAAATGTGATGCCTCCAAATGCTGAAAAAGGTTATAAAACAGAAAGATCAGGCTGTTTATAATATAACCTGTTGAAAAACTGGTCCAAAAAGCCAATATTTTGAGCGTTGTAGGCCAAAGTTTAATACGGTGAAAAAAGCCATACTATAGCACAGGGAAAATTAGTCAAAAATGTGATGCCTCCAAATGCTGAAAAAGGTTATAAAAAAAAAGATCAGGCTGTTTATAGTTTAGCTAATTGAAAAACTGGTCCAAAAAGTCCATATTTTGAGCGTTTTAGGCCAAATTTTATTTTTGAGAAAAAACCCATACTATAGCACAGGAACAAAAGGTCAAAAAACTGATGGCTCCAAATGCTGAAAAAGGTCATATAACAGCAAGATCAGGCTGTTTATAGTATAGCCAATTCAAAAACTGGTCCAAAAAGTCCATATTTTGAGCATTTATGGCCAACTTTTATTTTTGGAAAAAAAGCCATACTATAGCACAGGGAAAATTAGTCAAAAATGTGATACCTCCAAATGCTGAAAGGGTCATATAACAGCAAGATCAGGCTGTTTATAACATAACCTGTTGAAAAACTGGTCCAAAAAGCCAATATTTTGAGCGTTTTAGGCCAAAGTTTAATACGGTGAAAAAAGCCATACTATAGCACAGGGAAAAATGGTCAAACAATTGATGGCTCCAAATGCTGAAAACAGTCATAAAACAGCAAGATCAGGCTGTTTATAGTATAGCCAATTCAAAAACTGGTCCAAAAAGTCCATATTTTGAGCATTTTAGGCCAAAGTTTAGTATTGAGAAAAAAAGCCATACTATAGCACAGGGAAAATTAGTCAAAAATGTGATGCCTCCAAATGCTGAAAAGGGTCATATAACAGCAAGATCAGGCTGTTTATAGTGTAGCCTGTTGAAAAAACGGTCCAAAAAGTCCATATTTTGAGCGTTGTAGGCCAAAGTTTATTTTTGCGAAAAAAGCCATACTATAGCACAGGGACAAAAGGTCAAAAAACTGATGGCTCCAAATGCTGAAAAAGGTCATATAACAGCAAGATCAGGCTGTTTATAGTATAGCCAATTGAAAAACTGGTCCAAAAAGTCCATATTTTGAGCGTTTTAGGCCAAAGTTTAATACGGTGAAAAAAGCCATACTATAGCACAGGGAAAATTAGTCAAAAATGTGATACCTCCAAATGCTGAAAAGGGTCATATAACAGCAATATCAGGCTGTTTATAATATAACCTGTTGAAAAACTGGTCCAAAAAGCCAATATTTTGAGCGTTTTAGGCCAAATTTTATTTTTGCAAAAAAGGCCATACTATAGCACAGGAACAAAAGGTCAAAAAAGTCATGGCTCCAAATGCTGAAAAAAGTCATAGAACAGCAAGATCAGGCTGTTTATACTATAGCCTGTTGAAAAAACAATCCAAAAAATCCATATTTTGAGCGTTTTAGGCCAAAGTTTAATACGGTGAAAAAAGCCATACAATAGCACAGGGAAAATTTGTCAAAAATGTGATGCCTCTGAATGCTGAAAAAGGTCATAAAACAGAAAGATCAGGCTGTTTATAGTTTAGCTAATTGAAAAACTGGTCCAAAAAGTCCATATTTTGAGCGTTTTAGGCCAACTTTTATTTTTGCGAAAAGAGCCATACTATAGCACAGGGAAAATTAGTCAAAAATGTGATGCCTCCAAATGCTAAAAAAGTTCATATAACAGCAAGATCAGGATGTTTATAACATAGCCTGTTGAAAAACTGGTCCAAAAAGTCAATATTTTGAGCGTTTTAGGCCAAAGTTTAACACGGCGAAAAAACGCCATACTATAGCACAGGGACAAAAGGTCAAAAAACTGATGGCTCCAAATGCTGAAAGAAGTCATAGAACAGCAAGATCAGGCTGTTTATAGTTTAGCTAATTGAAAAACTGGTCCAAAAAGTCCATATTTTGAGCGTTTTAGGACAAAGTTTAGTCTTGAGAAAGAAGCCATACTATAGCACAGGGAAAAATAATCAAAAATGTAATGCCTCCAAATGCTGAAAAAGTTCATATAACAGCAAGATCAGGCTGTTTATAATATAACCTGTTGAAAAACTGGTCCAAAAAGCCAATATTTTGAGCGTTTTAGGCCAAAGTTTATTTTTGCGAAAAAAGCCATACTATAGCACAGGGAAAAAAGGTCAAAAAACTGATGGCTCCAAATGCTGAAAAAGGTCATATAACAGCAAGATCAGGCTGTTTATAGTATAGCCTGTTGAAAAAACGGTCCAAAAAGTCCATATTTTGAGCGTTTTAGGCCAAAGTTTAATACGGTGAAAAAAGCCATACTATAGCACAGGGAAAATTAGTCAAAAATGTGATACCTCCAAATGCTGAAAAGGGTCATATAACAGCAATATCAGGCTGTTTATAATATAACCTGTTGAAAAACTGGTCCAAAAAGCCAATATTTTGAGCGTTTTAGGCCAAATTTTGTTTTTGCGAAAAAAGCCATACTATAGCACAGGGACAAAAGGTCAAAAAATTGATGGCCCCAAATGTTGAAAAAAGTCATAGAACAGCAAGATCAGGCTGTTTACAGTATAGCCTGTTGAAAAAACAATCCAAAAAATCCATATTTTGAGCGTTTTAGGCCAAAGTTTAATACGGTGAAAAAAGCCATACAATAGCCCAGGGAAAATTTGTCAAAAATGTGATGCCTCTGAATGCTGAAAAAGGTCATAAAACAGAAAGATCAGGCTGTTTATAGTTCAGCTAATTGAAAAACTGGTCCAAAAAGTCCATATTTTGAGCGTTTTAGGCCAAATTTTATTTTTGCGAAAAAACCCATACTATAGCACAGAGACAAAAGGTCAAACAAGTCATGGCTCCAAATGCTGAAAAAGCTCATAGAACAGCAAGATCAGGCTGTTTATAGTATAGCCTGTTGAAAAAACGGTCCAAAAAGTCCATATTTTGAGCGTTTTAGGCCAAAGTTTAGTATTGCGAAAAAAGCCATACTATAGCACAGGGAAAATTAGTCAAAAATGTGATGCCTCCAAATGCTGAAAAAGGTCATATAACAGAAAGATCAGGCTGTTTATAGTTTAGCTAATTGAAAAACTGGTCCAAAAAGTCCATATTTTGAGCGTTTTAGGTCAAATTTTATTTTTGCGAAAAAAGCCATACTATAGCACAGGGACAAAAGGTCAAAAAACTGATGGCTCCAAATGCTGAAAAAAGTCATAGAACAGCAAGATCAGGCTGTTTATAGTATAGCCTGTTGAAAAAACGGTCCAAAAAGTCCATATTTTGAGCGTTTTAGGCCAAAGTTTAATACGGTGAAAAAAGCCATACTATAGCACAGGGAAAATTAGTCAAAAATGTGATACCTCCAAATGCTGAAAAGGGTCATATAACAGCAAGATCAGGCTGTTTATAATATAACCTGTTGAAAAACTGGTCCAAAAAGCCAATATTTTGAGCGTTGTAGGCCAAAGTTTATTTTTGCGAAAAAAGCCATACTATAGCACAGGGACAAAAGGTCAAAAAACTGATGGCTCCAAATGCTGAAAAAGGTCATATAACAGCAAGATCAGGCTGTTTATAGTATAGCCTGTTGAAAAAACGGTCCAAAAAGTCCATATTTTGAGCGTTTTAGGTCAAAGTTTAATACAGTGAAAAAAGCCATACTATAGCACAGGGAAAATTAGTCAAAAATGTGATGCCTCCAAATGCTGAAAAAGGTCATATAACAGCAAGATCAGGCTGTTTATAACATAACCTGTTGAAAAACTGGTCCAAAAAGTCCATATTTTGAGCGTTTTAGGCCAAATTTTGTTTTTGCGAAAAAAGCCATACTATAGCACAGGGACAAAAGGTCAAAAAACTGATGGCTCCAAATGCTGAAAAAAGTCATAGAACAGCAAGATCAGGCTGTTTATACTATAGCCTGTTGAAAAAACAATCCAAAAAATCCATATTTTGAGCGTTTTAGGCCAAAGTTTAATACGGTGAAAAAAGCCATACAATAGCCCAGGGAAAATTTGTCAAAAATGTGATGCCTCTGAATGCTGAAAAAGGTCATAAAACAGAAAGATCAGGCTGTTTATAGTTCAGCTAATTGAAAAACTGGTCCAAAAAGTCCATATTTTGAGCTTTTTAGGCCAAATTTTATTTTTGCAAAAAAAGCCATACTATAGCACAGGAACAAAAGGTCAAAAAAGTCATGGCTCCAAATGCTGAAAAAAGTCATAGAACAGCAAGATCAGGCTGTTTATAGTATAGCCTGTTGAAAAAACGGTCCAAAAAGTCCATATTTTGAGCGTTTTAGGTCAAAGTTTAATACAGTGAAAAAAGCCATACTATAGCACAGGGAAAATTAGTCAAAAATGTGATGCCTCCAAATGCTGAAAAAGGTTATAAAACAGAAAGATCAGGCTGTTTATAGTTTAGCTAATTGAAAAACTGGTCCAAAAAGTCCATATTTTGAGCGTTTTAGGCCAACTTTTATTTTTGCAAAAAGAGCCATACTATAGCACAGGGAAAAATAATCAAAAATGTGATGCCTCCAAATGCTGAAAAAGTTCATATAACAGCAAGATCAGGCTGTTTATAGTATAGCCTGTTGAAAAAACGGTCCAAAAAGTCAATATTTTGAGCGTTTTAGGTTTAATTTTATTTTTGAGAAAAAACCCATACTATAGCACAGGAACAAAAGGTCAAAAAACTGATGGCTCCAAATGCTGAAAAGGGTCATATAACAGCAAGATCAGGCTGTTTATAGTTTAGCTAATTGAAAAACTGGTCCAAAAAGTCCATATTTTGAGTGTTTTAGGCCAAAGTTTAGTATTGAGAAAAAAGCCATACTAAAGCACAGGGAAAATTAGTCACAAATGTGATACCTCCAAATGCTGAAAGGGTCATATAACAGCAAGATCAGGCTGTTTATAGTATAGCCTGTTGAAAAAACGGTCCAAAAAGTCCATATTTTGAGCGTTTTAGGCCAAATTTTATTTTTGCGAAAAAAGCCATACTATAGCACAGGGACAAAAGGTCAAAAAACTGATGGCTCCAAATGCTGAAATAAGTCATAGAACAGCAAGATCAGGCTGTTTATAGTATAGCCTGTTGAAAAAACGGTCCAAAAAGTCCATATTTTGAGCGTTTTAGGTCAAAGTTTAATACAGTGAAAAAAGCCATACTATAGCACAGGGAAAATTAGTCAAAAATGTGATGCCTCCAAATGCTGAAAAAGGTCATATAACAGCAATATCAGGCTGTTTATAGTATAGCCTGTTGAAAAAACGGTCCAAAAAGTCAATATTTTGAGCGTTTTAGGCCAAAGTTTAGTATTGAGAAAAAAGTCATACTATAGCACAGGGAAAAATAATCAAAAATGTGATACCTCCAAATGCTGAAAAAGGTCATATAACAGCAAGATCAGGCTGTTTATAACATAACCTGTTGAAAAACTGGTCCAAAAAGCCAATATTTTGAGCGTTGTAGGCCAAAGTTTATTTTTGCGAAAAAAGCCATACTATAGCACAGGGAAAAAAGGTCAAAAAACTGATGGCTCCAAATGCTGAAAAAGGTCATATAACAGCAAGATCAGGCTGTTTATAGTATAGCCTGTTGAAAAAACGGTCCAAAAAGTCCATATTTTGAGCGTTTTAGGCCAAAGTTTAATACGGTGAAAAAAGCCATACTATAGCACAGGGAAAATTAGTCAAAAATGTGATACCTCCAAATGCTGAAAAGGGTCATATAACAGCAATATCAGGCTGGTTATAATATAACCTGTTGAAAAACTGGTCCAAAAAGCCAATATTTTGAGCGTTTTAGGCCAAATTTTATTTTTGCAAAAAAGGCCATACTATAGCACAGGAACAAAAGGTCAAAAAAGTCATGGCTCCAAATGCTGAAAAAGGTCATATAACAGCAAGATCAGGCTGTTTATACTATAGCCTGTTGAAAAAACAATCCAAAAAATCCATATTTTGAGCGTTTTAGGCCAAAGTTTAATACGGTGAAAAAAGCCATACAATAGCACAGGGAAAATTTGTCAAAAATGTGATGCCTCTGAATGCTGAAAAAGGTCATAAAACAGAAAGATCAGGCTGTTTATAGTTTAGCTAATTGAAAAACTGGTCCAAAAAGTCCATATTTTTAGCGTTTTAGGCCAAATTTTATTTTTGTGAAAAAACCCATACTATAGCACAGGGAAAATTAGTCAAAAATGTGATACCTCCAAATGCTGAAAAAGCTCATATAACAGCAAGATCAGGATGTTTATAACATAGCCTGTTGAAAAACTGGTCCAAAAAGTCCATATTTTGAGCGTTTTAGGACAAAGTTTAATACGGCCAAAAAACGCCATACTATAGCACAGGGACAAAAGGTCAAAAAACTGATGGCTCCAAATGCTGAAAAAAAGTCATATAACAGAAAGATCAGGCTGTTTATAGTATAGCCTGTTGAAAAAACAATCCAAAAAATCAATATTTTGAGCGTTTTAGGCCAAAGTTTAATACGGAGAAAAAAGCCATACAATAGCACAGGGAAAATTTGTCAAAAATGTGATGCCTCTGAATGCTGAAAAAGGTCATAAAACAGAAAGATCAGGCTGTTTATAGTTTAGCTAATTGAAAAACTGGTCCAAAAAGCCAATATTTTTAGCGTTTTAGGCCAAATTTTATTTTTGTGAAAAAACCCATACTATAGCACAGGGAAAATTAGTCAAAAATGTGATACCTCCAAATGCTGAAAAAGCTTATATAACAGCAAGATCAGGATGTTTATAACATAGCCTGTTGAAAAACTGGTCCAAAAAGTCAATATTTTGAGCGTTTTAGGCCAAAGTTTAACACGGCGAAAAAAGCCATACTAAAGCACAGGGAAAATTAGTCACAAATGTGATACCTCCAAATGCTGAAAGGGTCATATAACAGCAAGATCAGGCTGTTTATAACATAACCTGTTGAAAAACTGGTCCAAAAAGTCCATATTTTGAGCGTTTTAGGTCAAATTTTATTTTTGCGAAAAAACCCATACTATAGCACAGGGACAAAAGGTCAAAAAATTGATGGTTCCAAATGCTGAAAAAAGTCATAGAACAGCAAGATCAGGCTGTTTATACTATAGCCTGTTGAAAAAACAATCCAAAAAATCCATATTTTGAGCGTTTTAGGCCAAAGTTTAATACGGTGAAAAAAGCCATACAATAGCCCAGGGAAAATTTGTCAAAAATGTGATGCCTCTGAATGCTGAAAAAGGTCATAAAACAGAAAGATCAGGCTGTTTATAGTTTAGCTAATTGAAAAACTGGTCCAAAAAGTCCATATTTTGAGCGTTTTAGGTCAAATTTTATTTTTGCGAAAAAACCCATACTATAGCACAGAGACAAAAGGTCAAACAAGTCATGGCTCCAAATGCTGAAAAAGCTCATAGAACAGCAAGATCAGGCTGTTTATAGTATAGCCTGTTGAAAAAACGGTCCAAAAAGTCCATATTTTGAGCGTTTTAGGCCAAAGTTTAGTATTGAGAAAAAAGCCATACTATAGCACAGGGAAAATTAGTCAAAAATGTGATGCCTCCAAATGCTGAAAAAGGTTATAAAACAGAAAGATCAGGCTGTTTATAGTTTAGCTAATTGAAAAACTGGTCCAAAAAGTCCATATTTTGAGCGTTTTAGGCCAAATTTTATTTTTGCAAAAAAAGCCATACTATAGCACAGGGACAAAAGGTCAAAAAACTGATGGCTCCAAATGCTGAAAAAGGTCATATAACAGCAAGATCAGGCTGTTTATAGTATAGCCTGTTGAAAAAACGGTCCAAAAAGTCCATATTTTGAGCGTTTTAGGCCAAAGTTTAATACGGTGAAAAAAGCCATACTATAGCACAGGAAAATTAGTCAAAAATGTGATACCTCCAAATGCTGAAAGGGTCATATAACAGCAAGATCAGGCTGTTTATAATATAACCTGTTGAAAAACTGGTCCAAAAAGCCAATATTTTGAGCGTTGTAGGCCAAAGTTTATTTTTGCGAAAAAAGCCATACTATAGCACAGGGACAAAAGGTCAAAAAACTGATGGCTCCAAATGCTGAAAAAGGTCATATAACAGCAAGATCAGGCTGTTTATAGTATAGCCTGTTGAAAAAACGGTCCAAAAAGTCAATATTTTGAGCGTCTTAGACCAAAGTTTATCTGGTGAAAAAAGCCATACTATAGCACAGGGAAAATTAGTCAAAAATGTGATACCTCCAAATGCTGAAAAGGGTCATATAACAGCAATATCAGGCTGTTTATAATATAACCTGTTGAAAAACTGGTCCAAAAAGTCAATATTTTGAGCGTTTTAGGCCAAATTTTATTTTTGCAAAAAAGGCCATACTATAGCACAGGAACAAAAGGTCAAACAAGTCATGGCTCCAAATGCTGAAAAAGCTCATATAACAGCAAGATCAGGATGTTTATAACATAGCCTGTTGAAAAACTGGTCCAAAAAGTCCATATTTTGAGCGTTTTAGGCCAAAGTTTAGTATTGAGAAAGAAGCCATACTATAGCACAGGGAAAATTAGTCAAAAATGTGATACCTCCAAATGCTGAAAAAGGTCATATAACAGAAAGATCAGCCTGTTTATAGTTTAGCTAATTGAAAAACTGGTCCAAAAAGTCAATATTTTGAGCGTTTTAGGCCAAATTTTATTTTTGCAAAAAGAGCCATACTATAGCACAGGGAAAAATGGTCAAAAAAGTGATGGCTCCAAATGCTGAAAAAAGTCATAGAACAGGAAGTTCAGGCTTTTTATAGAATAGCCATTTGAAAAACTGGTCCAAAAGTCAATATTTTGAGCGTTTTAGGCCAAAGTTTAACACGGTGAAAAAATGCCATACTATAGCACAGGGACAAAAGGTCAAAAAATTGATGGCCCCAAATGTTGAAAAAAGTCATAGAACAGCAAGATCAGGCTGTTTACAGTATAGCCTGTTGAAAAAACGGTCCAAAAAGTCCATATTTTGAGTGTTTTAGGCCAAAGTTTATCTGGTGAAAAAAGCCATACTATAGCACAGGGAAAATTAGTCAAAATGTGATACCTCCAAATGCTGAAAAGGGTCATATAACAGCAATATCAGGCTGTTTATAATATAACCTGTTGAAAAACTGGTCCAAAAAGTCAATATTTTGAGCGTTTTAGGCCAAATTTTATTTTTGCAAAAAAAGCCATACTATAGCACAGGAACAAAAGGTCAAAAAAGTCATGGCTCCAAATGCTGAAAAAAGTCATAGAACAGCAAGATCAGGCTGTTTATACTATAGCCTGTTGAAAAAACAATCCAAAAAATCCATATTTTGAGCGTTTTAAGCCAAAGTTTAATACGGTGAAAAAAGCCATACAATAGCCCAGGGAAAATTTGTCAAAAATGTGATGCCTCTGAATGCTGAAAAAGGTCATAAAACAGAAAGATCAGGCTGTTTATAGTTCAGCTAATTGAAAAACTGATCCAAAAAGTCCATATTTTGAGCGTTTTAGGCCAAATTTTATTTTTGCGAAAAAACCCATACTATAGCACAGAGACAAAAGGTCAAACAAGTCATGGCTCCAAATGCTGAAAAAGCTCATAGAACAGCAAGATCAGGCTGTTTATAGTATAGCCTGTTGAAAAAACGGTCCAAAAAGTCCATATTTCGAGCGTTTTAGGCCAAAGTTTAGTATTGCGAAAAAAGCCATACTATAGCACAGGGAAAATTAGTCAAAAATGTGATGCCTCCAAATGCTGAAAAAGGTTATAAAACAGAAAGATCAGGCTGTTTATAGTTTAGCTAATTGAAAAACTGGTCCAAAAAGTCCATATTTTGAGTGTTTTAGGCCAAAGTTTAGTATTGAGAAAGAAGCCATACTATAGCACAGGGAAAAATAATCAAAAATGTGATGCCTCCAAATGCTGAAAAAGTTCATATAACAGCAAGATCAGGCTGTTTATAGAATAGCCTGTTGAAAAAACGGTCCAAAAAGTCAATATTTTGAGCGTTTTAGGCCAAAGTTTAACACGGTGAAAAAATGCCATACTATAGCACAGGGACAAAAGGTCAAAAAACTGATGGCTCCAAATGCTGAAAAAGGTCATATAACAGCAAGATCAGGCTGTTTATAGTATAGCCAGTTCAAAACTCGTCCAAAAAGTCCATATTTTGAGCGTTTTAGGCCAAAGTTTAGTGTTGAGAAAAAAGCCATACTATAGCACAGGGAAAATTAGTCACAAATGTGATACCTCCAAATGCTGAAAAAGTTCATATAACAGCAAGATCAGGCTGTTTATAACATAACCTGTTGAAAAACTGGTCCAAAAAGTCCATATTTTGAGCGTTTTAGGCCAAATTTTGTTTTTGCGAAAAAAGCCATACTATAGCACAGGGACAAAAGGTCAAAAAAGTCATGGCTCCAAATGCTGAAAAAGCTCATATAACAGCAAGATCAGGCTGTTTCTAGTATAACCTGTTGAAAAACTGGTCCAAAAAGTCCATATTTTGAGCGTTTTAGGCCAAAGTTTATTTTTGCAAAAAAAGCCATACTATGGCACAGGGAAAAATAATCAAAAATGTGATGCCTCCAAATGCTGAAAAAGTTCATATAACAGCAAGATCAGGCTGTTTATAGTTTAGCTAATTGAAAAACTGGTCCAAAAAGTCCATATTTTGAGCGTTTTAGGCCAACTTTTATTTTTGCAAAAAGAGCCATACTATAGCACAGGGAAAAATAATCAAAAATGTGATGCCTCCAAATGCTGAAAAAGTTCATATAACAGCAAGATCAGGCTGTTTATAATATAACCTGTTGAAAAACTGGTCCAAAAAGCCAATATTTTGAGCGTTTTAGGCCAAATTTTATTTTTGCGAAAAAAGCCATACTATAGCACAGGGACAAAAGGTCAAAAAACTGATGGCTCCAAATGCTGAAAAAAGTCATAGAACAGCAAGATCAGGCTGTTTATAGTATAGCCTGTTGAAAAAACTGGTCCAAAAAGTCAATATTTTGAGCGTTTTAGGCCAAAGTTTAGTATTGCGAAAAAAGCCATACTATAGCACAGGAAAAATGGTCAAAAAAGTGATGGCTCCAAATGCTGAAAAAGCTCATACAACAGCAAGATCAGGCTGTTTATAGTATAACCTGTTGAAAAACTGGTCCAAAAAGTCCATATTTTGAGCGTTTTAGGCCAAAGTTTAGTCTTGAGAAAAAAAGCCATACTATAGCACAGGGAAAATTAGTCAAAAATGTGATACCTCCAAATGCTGAAAGAAGTCATAGAACAGCAAGATCAGGCTGTTTATAGTTTAGCTAATTGAAAAACTGGTCCAAAAAGTCCATATTTTGAGCGTTTTAGGCCAACTTTTATTTTTGCAAAAAAAGCCATGCAAAAATAATCAAAAATGTGATGCCTCCAAATGCTGAAAAAGTTCATATAACAGCAAGATCAGGCTGTTTATAGTATAGCCTGTTGAAAAAACGGTCCAAAAAGTCAATATTTTGAGCGTTTTAGGCCAAAGTTTAATACGGTGAAAAAAGTCATAGCACAGGGAAAATTTGTCAAAAATGTGATGCCTCTGAATGCTGAAAAATGTCATAAAACAGAAAGATCAGGCTGTTTATAGTTCAGCTAATTGGAAAAACTGGTTCAAAAAGTCCATATTTTGAGCATTTTAGGCCAAAGTGTAGTATTGAGAAAAAAGCCATACTATAGCACAGGGAAAATTAGTCAAAAATGTGATGCCTCCAAATGCTGAAAAAGTTCATATAACAGCAATATCAGGCTGTTTATAATATAACCTGTTGAAAAACTGGTCCAAAAAGTCAATATTTTGAGCGTTTTAGGCCAAATTTTATTTTTGCAAAAAGAGCCATACTATAGCACAGGGAAAAATAATCAAAAATGTGATGCCTCCAAATGCTGAAAAAGTTCATATAACAGCAAGATCAGGCTGTTTATAGTATAACCTGTTGAAAAACTGGTCCAAAAAGCCAATATTTTGAGCGTTTTAGGCCAAATTTTGTTTTTATGAAAAAAAGCCATACTATAGCACAGGGACAAAAGGTCAAAAAACTGATGGCTCCAAATGCTGAAAAAGGTCAAATAACAGCAAGATCAGGCTGTTTATAGTATAGCCTGTTGAAAAAACGGTCCAAAAAGTCCATATTTTGAGCGTTTTAGGCCAAAGTTTAATACGGTGAAAAAAGTCATACTATAGCACAGGGAAAATTAGTCAAAAATGTGATGCCTCTGAATGCAGAAAAAGGTCATAAAACAGAAAGATCAGGCTGTTTATAATGTAACCTGTTGAAAAACTGGTCCAATATGTCCATATTTTGAGCCTTTTAGGCCAAAGTTTAATATGGCGAAAAAACGCCATACTATAGCACAGGGACAAAAGGTCAAAAAACTGATGGCTCCAAATGCTGAAAAAGTTCATATAACAGCAAGATCAGGCTGTTTATAGTATAGCCTGTTGAAAAAACGGTCCAAAAAGTCAATATTTTGAGCGTTTTAGGCCAAAGTTTAGTATTGAGAAAAAAGTCATACTATAGCACAGGGACAAAAGGTCAAAAAATTGATGGTTCCAAATGCTGAAAAAAGTCATAGAACAGCAAGATCAGGCTGTTTATAGTATAGCCTGTTGAAAAAACGGTCCAAAAAGTCCATATTTTGAGCGTTTTAGGCCAAAGTTTAATACGGTGAAAAAAGCCATACTATAGTAAAGGGAAAAATGGTAAAAAAAAAAAAAAAAGTGATGGCTACAAATGCTGAAAAAGGTTATAAAACAGAAAGATCAGGCTGTCTATAGTATAGCCTGTTGAAAAAATTCTCCAAAAAGTCAATATTTTGAGCGTTTTAGGCCAAAGTTTAGTATTGAGAAAAACGCCATACTATAGCACAGGGAAAATTAGTCAAAAATGTGATGCCTCCAAATGCTGAAAAAGTTCATATAACAGCAAGATCAGGCTGTTTATAGTGCAGCCTGTTGAAAAAACGGTCCAAAAAGTCAATATTTTGAGCGTTTTAGGCCAAAGTTTAATACGGCAAAAAAACGCCATACTATAGCACAGGGACAAAAGGTCAAAAAACTGATGGCTCCAAATGCTGAAAAAGGTCATATAACAGCAAGATCAGGCTGTTTATAGTATAGCCTGTTGAAAAAACGGTCCAAAAAATCAATATTTTGAGCTTTTTTGGCCAAAGTATAGTTTGATGAAAAAAGCCATACTATGGCTCAGGGAAAAATGGTCACAAAAGTGATCGCTCCAAATGCTGAAAAAGTCATTGTTATACTGTATTATTTCTTTATCTTTATTATACACTTTTTAGTTTCATTTCTTATGACATACTATCCTTGGACTTTTTATCTGTTTTTTTCTTTCACACACTAAAGTAATAATTTACTATATACTATTCTACAACTTTTCTTTTTTTTTTATCGACTTTACTATGAATTCATGGATTTTTTGTTCACATATTATGTGACTTTTTTTATTTTTTCACATATTGTAGTATAGGTTTGCTAATATTTTATTAACATAATGTAGTATGACTCTTTTATGCAGATCTGTAGCATTACTCTTAAGTGATTTTTTCACAATGTTTTTTGCCACATGCTATATTATGACTTTTTAATATACTTTTTTCACATGCTATACTAGTATAGCATGCTATATTATGTTAACTTACAATAAACAGAAGCCAGAGGCATTAGTTTTTTGGTTGGTTTTTGTTGTTTGTGCTTAGGTACTTACATCCATCCGTTCCATTCTAGTGAATGCAATATTTTTGATTTTTTGAACGCCTTGAGGGAATTTCTTTAAATTTAGCACAAACATCCACATGACCTAATGAACTGATAAGATTTCTGTATTCATAGTTCAAAGGTCATGAGAATGGGACATAAATAAGGATGGACAGGCTGACAACCTGAAAAACATAATGCCTCCGGCCACAGATTGGCCAGTGCAGAGGAATAAATTAAGTCAGAGTGTGGCAAACAAAGTGAACCTATAGAATATTGGAAACACTGTTGAAAAAGTATGGGGTAAAAGTCACTGTATACTATGTCAAAAATAGCTGTTAAAAAGGTTATAGTATTATGTAAAGTAATGGTATAGAATGTTGAGAAACTAACGTAAACAGAGTCATAGTATGGTATGTTGAAAACATGTTAAAATCATGAAAAAAGTCATATATCAAATAGTAATACTTCATCAAAATATCTCATTATAGTATGCTGAAAAAGTCAGTATGGTTTTGAAAAAAAAATAGTATTGCTGAAAAACTAAAGAAACTCATATTATGGCGATAAAGATGGTGTAACGCCTAGCTCAAAAGCCACAACTTACGGAGAGAATGACATAGAACAAACATGACACATAACAATAGTGTGTCGGACTCAGCCTCTTCAACTTCAGACAACGTTCGTCACTGCATCTTGCACTGTTGTGACACTATTGCCATGACATCTACAAACATAAACAACCTGACAAAGGACTCAAAAAAGCATATATTGCTTACTCTTAAAAAATTTTTTTTTTCTTAAATGTAACTACATACAAGCTGTCTCATACCTCAGTGAGAAGTTAGGTCTCAGTATATTTGTGCTGGAGTTTTTACTAGTTGGTTTACAGCCTTGTTGTAAAATGTCAAACATTCAAGTGAAGAAACAACAACAAAAAGTTCAGTTCAACTTCAGACAACACTGACAGTGTCTTAACTTTCTCTTTCTTGTCTTAATGAAACCAGCTGATTTCAACATTTTTGCCATGTTTGTCAAGTGACTAAGCTTGTGACAAAGTTTCAATTCATGTCAAAGGTTGTAAAGGCCAATCACCCCACCAGTAAGAAAATCACTGTCCATAAACACGGTTGCAAGAGCCCATGATGAAGGATTCTGGATTAACAACAGAGAAGTTGTGGGGATAATCTAAAGACCCAAACACTCCCTCACAGATATTATAGGATAAAGCTGTAGTCCAACAGTGTGTGATGTAAGTACATACAAGCTGATAAAGGAAAACCTGGCATCAGCTTGTGCAAAGTTCACTGATAAACCCACAAGAGGGTGTACTAAAATGTGACATGAGGATGTCTTCTAAAGTTTGTAATCATTGTAATATCTGACCCAGTGCCATGCAGAGATATTTTTGAGGGCAGTTGCTTAAGTTAAAAAAAGGGCATCTCTTCAACAAAGAACATGCTGAAAAAGATTTGTGCACTCACAGAGCACGCCCTGCCCACAAGTTTTGTCGTGTCTGCCATAGGGGTTTTTGAGGCCTAAGAAAAGACAGAACATTTGTGTATAGTAATGAGAAGTGAAAATGCCTATCCAGCTTACATATGAGGTGTATCAAGATCTAGACTACATGGACCTAGCAGGGAACTTGCAGTCTTGCAGAACTGAAGCTTAAAGGCACTTGTCTAGTATTACAACTGGGTTTTATGTAAGAATTGATGCCGTTGTATGCCTCCTCATACCACTCAAGCTGCATTTAAGAGATTTAATCCATGTCCCTGAAAACATGGATGTTTCACACTCATCACCCCACCCCAGAAAAATATAGCAAAAAAGTAGCAAGGATTGGAGGAGCTACTGGCTGCTGCATCTACATGCACTGCCATCATCACAGCAAAAGCCATTGGTGTTTAGTTTTTCTTATAATTAAATATTAATTATTGAGTTAAAAAACATGTTTTGTGAGGTCACAGTGACTTTTACCTTTAACCTCCAACCAGCAAATTCTAATCAGTTCACTCTTGAATACAAGTGGATGTTTGTGCCAAATTTGTGTAAACTCCCGTAAGGCCTTCTTGAAATATTGTGTTCACGAGTATGAGACAGATGCAACGTCAAATTGACCTTGGACCACCAAATTTTAATTAGTTCTTTGTTGATTCCAGGTGAATATTTGTGCCAAATTTTTAGAAATTCCCGAAAGGCGTTCTTGAGATATCGTGTTTAAGAGAATGCGATGTGATCTTGACTGTTAACGACCAAATCTAAGCAGTTCATTGTTGAGTCCAAATAAATGTTTGTGCCAAATATGAAGAAATTCCCTGTTTGTGAGATGTCGCATTTGCAAAAATAAGATGGAAGCAAGGTCACATTGACCACTGACCACCAAAATCTAATCAGATTATCATTGAGCCAAAGTGGAAGTTTGTGCCAAACTTAAAGGAATTCCCTCAAGTTGTTTGTCAGATGTCGCCTTGACATACAACCCGAATGGACAATCTGTAAAAAATAATGCCTCGCCAGCATAGAGGCATACAAAAAGCTTTAAAACTGGCTGAAATGGCAAAAGCCAACAAAAAAAAAATTCCAAATGCTGCAGTTTATAAGGCTAATCAA